>NC_052618.1:36366990-36691438 GCF_016545825.1 Eucalyptus grandis
TGAACTCAATGTGTCATACGATGCTCATTGCTCCAAGTATTACCCACCCAAAATTCCGAATGACAATCCCCGCTTACCCTCCTCATGATCATCTTCTCATTAATACCCACCATAAGTGTCAGCCACGCATATAAGATTGCAGTGCGACCATGTGGGACATTTCGCCAAAACGCTCGGATGGACATAATTGGCAAAGCACGGAAATGTTTTGCGCTAACGCTCGAAAACGATCAAAAGACTTAGAAATTTGCATTTAGTGAATAAGTTCAAAGAAACTTTTCATTATGTTTTTCACATTGGTCGAGACGTGCTAATTAAGTTCTGCCGTAAATTTTCCCCTAATTAAAGTTTTTAGAGTTTAACGTTCATTTACGGATAGAGAAAACGATTTATCGGATTCGTCGTAGGGTTGGCTATGAATTGGGTTCTTTTTGCTTGATCCTCTGAAGCAGCGTGATAGTTGTGACGTTGAAGGCTACCTAACGATAAGGCTTTCCACTATCCTTGACTTTTCTGTTTTCCGCTTTCAGATTCTGATGATACGCCAACCGTACGCAATCGCATTTTTTATATGCCTTTCGATCGATTTGGGTGGGGCAGCCTCAGATAGAATGCGGTCGGGCTATACGAAGGCCGGCTAAGCAAGCAGCACCCCCCGACAACCTTTGCATTGCCGAACACGGCCTTCGCATCGGATCGGATCTCAGTAACAGGACTGTCGAAACCAGGCCTGTTCCCCAAAAACAAAGTAGCCATCGACTCTGATCGTTTAATGCCGCATTTTCAGGTTCGTCCCGTTGTGCTGGGATTTTTGGTTTCTGCCCCCGTTAAGTTTTCCAAGAGAGGAATAGCTGAGGCAATATTCCAAAACTTTCATTTCAATTTGCCCTCCTAAATTGAAAAAGCTTTATAAAACAATTCCAAAATCTTGCAGATCTAATCCTTAGATAAACAAAGCCAACACAAGCAATAGTTTTTAGTGGATTTTTGAAGGGCAGGAGCATCGCCTCCTTTTCTCTTTTTTGTGCCCACAGTGAGAACAATATCTCAATTACTTCAGCCAATGTGGTTGATTTATTCGTAATCATTCGGAAGAAAATTTTCCGCAGTGAGAAATTTTTCTAGATTAGTCCCTCGCACAAGGCACTATAAAAGCTGTAATTATAAAGGATCAACTTTAACAATGTAGGGATAGAATGAGACGAACCGGAAAGACACATGGGCCCAAAAACCGATGCCGGTATGTACATCGCATGTCATCACCAAAAGCGGGGCCACCTTATTCCGTCGTAAATAATCTTTCAATGTAGACCGCATATAATCTTTCAATCGAGACAGCATAGAGGACCACATTCATTGAACTTGATAACTTCTTTAACCGACTGAAAAATTGGAAGAATTATCCAAAAAATTCTAAATGTACTTTATTTTTGTCAATTCAATCATATTTTTTTAATTTTATAAGGTTATGACATGTTAAAATTTTATTTCACAAAATAATAGAGAAAATGTGTTTTTGCTCCTGCAACCAACATGTCTATCTAAATACAATTGAGTTTAGATAAACGCCTAAAGGAGTTGCTAGCGTCCGTTGCCTCTGTCACCCTTTAAAAAGAACAGAAAAGAAAAGTCCAAAATTTCTTTTATTTTAAATAGAGTTTGAATCATAATCATAACGCCTAGAGGAGTCGTTAGCGGTGGTCGTTTCTCCCACCCTTTCCAAAAAAAAGAAAAAAGAAAAAGGAAGTCCAAAATTTCTTTTCTTTTAAGTAGAGTCTGAATCAAAATCATAATACCCAGAAGAGTTGCTATCATTGGTTGCCTCTCCCACCCTCTTATAAGATGAAAAAGAAGAAAAGAAAAATCCAAAATAATAAATTGATATAAAAATCATCTTGTGTATTTAAATATAAACAATTTTCCTTCGCTAAGCGATTCTATGTTCTTCATCTGTAAGAACAGGTCTGGAAAAATTTTTTGTAGACAGGGAATGGTGGATAATTTTATAGTTACTTCTTGACTCATATTTTGCATGAACGTGACTTCTAGTCAAAAAATGATTGAGCGACAGTTTTTAATTGATTGTGAGAATAATAATTTATTTTGGACCACAACAAATCAAACAGCAAATAATTATAAATTGTTGAAGGGTCTATTTTTTAAAGAATTGTGGCTCATAATAATCTGTTTTTATTACAGTAGTCTAAAGACTATTATGCTAGCAAAGTCTCTTTTGGCCTAATCAATTACGTAACTCATCCGTGCATTGGATTGTTTGTCCTCGTCACCATCACACCTTGCAACCTTATCTCATAATCACAATCCAGGCACGACCCTCCCATTTAAATTCTCTGCAATGGAAAAATTATTATATGAGGGTGTTTGTGATCTTTTGCGTATTGTGTTCTTGCGGGGACGAGAGAACTGATTTTGAAACACAGACCCATGTTGCAGGATCCGATAAAAAAATAAACAAAATGAAAACAGCTGTTTACCATAAGAAAGGCCAGAGCTGTGAGTTCTAGAGTGGACTTATGCTTATCCTTTGTCAGATTTGCCAATAATTAGTTCTCAAGTCGGTAGGTAATATATATATACCATATGTTTTTCCTTTTTTTTTTTTAAACTAAAGAAGTCCATTGAGGTCGAGAAGTAAAGGGTCGAATTGGATCCTCCGGAATTACTTCCCGTCCATCTTGAGAAATTCACAAAATTGGCAGCAATTCCTTACGCCCGAAGCAACAAATATGTGACAAGCGGCAGCTCAAGGGTAAGTTGCCTTCAAGAAATAGACTAGTAATTCTTTAGTGGCACGAGAGCAACAAGAATTAGTTGCGTGCTGTATTGAACTGTCGTGCCGACATGCTTGTCCTCTTTACGGAATAGATGCCGTTTGAATGCAAGGTCTGATAAATTAAGAACCTTTCTCATAATAATAAACAAGTCATATCACCTCCGAAGACTTTCCGACATTCACGCCCCGATCTTCTAACAGTCTACTCATATAAGAGCTTGACCGAATCACCCTTATTTTGCCTCGGGATTGGGGGTCTTTGAGAAGAATGCCAAAGAAAATAAGTTAAAAAGACTTTTAGAAGAAAATAAGTTAGAAATTGACTTTTAGATTTTCCTTTCTAGTGGACCTTCATTGTTACAATTCCCTGCATTCACGTGAGAAGAGTACATCATGCGATAGTCATGCTTGGCACAGATTGATGCTAATCGCGCCTTCATGCCATTAAATTGACTGGAGTCGTCGCTCGCCTGCGGTTGTAAGATCACATTGCAGTTGCGCAACGCCCAGGCAATTTCATAGTAGGGTCCTCCCTTGATTGTCGCATGAAAAGCGATGCAAAAAGTGACGCCCTATCTCGACGTCTGCCCAAAAGAGAAAAGGGTTTGAACCATTTAAACACCAAAAAACTACTAAAAGAAGTTGAGAAAAATTTGTGAAGATGCAGAAAATTCCAATCATGTTAAAGACAGCTTACTCCCTTCGGTTCCCTTAATTTTTTTTTCGTCAAACGGTTCCCTTAATTTAAGTGGGTACAAGAAAGCTGGCGATTGGGTGCGCGCTATCCAAGAGAACCACACACTTCACATTTGTCAGTGGAGGCAATCAAAAGTCTGTAAAGATGCAGGAAATTGCAATCACGACGGCTTATTCCTTAAGAGAGAAGGATAGGCCCTATCCGTCGTTTCTCCTAAATTTAGTGGTTTTAATGAAATAATTACTACTCAAGAAAGCTGGCGATTTGGTGCGGCTATTGCGCTATCCAAGAGAACCATCACACCTTACATTATCAGTGGAGTCAAACGTCGTATTGTGTTCTTTTATGAATAGCAGATTTGGCCACTTTCAGAGACCCCTTTTCTTTGAGTCAATATTAAATTAATCATCTTAGAAAGTTCATTCCATAGATTTTTTTGACCGATGTCACTCCATACATTTTGACGAAATTAATTAATGAGGATGCACGTGATTGAACGACACGCCCACTATCCCAAAACCGAAAGTATACATAATTGGTCAAGACCTTGTTGAAGGAGAAGGTGCCTGATTTGCTAATAAAAATCACTCTCCTGTGCTTATTAGATCGAGATGGCCTCTCCAGGCGTAGAGCTTCCGGTTTTCGAAATCTTCTCGTTGCTTTTACGAGAAAGAAACATAATTCTAACCAGGTTATCTCGAGCTCTTTTGAAGGCGACAGTGGAGAAATAGGATGATATGCCAATATTCATATTATCTGAGCCTTTGGAAAACTCTATGGAAAAAACATATAATAGGTGTCAATACATGGATATTTCAAAAGTGTTGAGTGCTTTGAGTAGACGATAAAAAGATAAAAAATAAAAGATAAATCATCCAAAGGGTTGGTGGATTTCTCATATTCTTTTTTGTTCTTTCTTTCTACCTCAAAATCATGTCCACACATGTCCTAAAAGAAACTGTCTTTTTTCTCTTTTCTGTGTACTCGATCATTGCAAAGCTACTTAAAACTTTTGGAGTATACTTTTGCACTCGATCAATATACATATTGACACTTTATTTGACTTCTTTTTTCATAGTTTTCTAATACTCAAATAATATGGATATCAGCCTAGCCTTCAAGAGAACCCGAAATGACCTGGTCAGGATTAAATTTCTTTCTTGTAAAAAAGAAATGAGAAGATTTCTTAGCGGCAATATATCGTGCCTGACAGGGACAGCTCATCGCATTCAATCGGGCGTTTTCTTTGCGGAGACGTGGGGGTTTCCAGCTTTGAGGTAACTTTTTGGTGAATTATTTATTAAGTAATTACTCGAGGTTAATCCCCGTTGGATTGTGAGTAATCTAAGGCCGGGGAAACATTTAAGCATGCGAGTGAGTGAACTCTCCGACTGATTTATTGCAATTGGCTCTCGTGTTCTTTATTGTTCATTTGTATAGTGATTTCATCCACTTGTATCGATACAATTGTAAGATCCGTTGGTTTTTGCATTAATCTTTACGACAAATTTCTCGTTCTTTGTCATTGCTAAATAAGTTAGGACACGCGGTTGTTTGAAAAGGAAAAGGCAATTGGTAAATCCACATTATTAACCTCAAGGAAATGAACTTGAATAGTGCTAAACCAAGTATGACTTATAATGACTATCCACTATCTTCTTCTTAGGCATGGAAATAGTTTTGGCCATCACATCTTAGAGCTCTTATCATATAAAGTTCTTGTTAATGACTAGTCCGCCAAGTTAAGGTCACGTTCTCATTTTGATGATCCTCCTCATCACTGGTTTATCATTCTTCATGGACTGACTTGCTTATCAGTAAATTTGTATGTTGACACCTAATTTAGAAAATAAAAGATTAGAGGGAAATTTTGAAAAGAAATTTTGAATTCAAAATAATTCAACAGCCGGATTTTGGAGCCATTTCTTTGTTGGAGAAGTTGAGCGAAAATCTCCACCGGCGAGAGGTTGAGCAAAATCTCCACCGGCGAAACAATCTCGAATTTTCGTTTTATAAATAGAGGGGTCTTCTTCACCTTTGACGGGGGGCTTCTCTTGATGGTTCGTCCAAAAAATAGCAAAGAGAAAAAGAGAAGAAGTCGACGTGAGCAAGGAAAAGAGAGGAAAAGAAGAGTGGAGGAAAGAGAGAAAGGGGCTGGGTTCTTGAAGAAAAAGGAAAAGTCAGCGGAAGCTTTTGCTTCTGCAGAAAGAGACAGGGACAGGTGAGAGCAGAGAGAAGTGATGTGAGAGGGAGAGACGTGAGAGCAAGGAGAAAAACAAAAAAAAAAAGAAAAGAAAAAGAGGCTACAGTCCGTCTTCTCCGAAGCCGCCGGTGCCCGCCCAGCCTTGCGCCCAAGCACTAGCAACGCCTCGCCTTCATTTCCGCCCGCCCCACGAACGTCGACGCCGTACTGCCATCGCGCCGACACCGCCCGCAGCCGAAGCCCGTGACGCCTCACCCCGTTGCTCGC
The DNA here is from genome assembly GCF_016545825.1 of Eucalyptus grandis. Classification (NCBI taxonomy): domain Eukaryota; kingdom Viridiplantae; phylum Streptophyta; class Magnoliopsida; order Myrtales; family Myrtaceae; genus Eucalyptus; species Eucalyptus grandis. The sequence continues at coordinate 36,372,952 of NC_052618.1, forward strand.
CCGCCTTGCCGTGCCGCCGTCCAAGCCGTTCCCGTGCGATCCGAGTTCCTCCTGCAAGCCTCCCCGTTCTCGTTGTCTCGCTACATCGCTCGCCGCCCGGCCGGAGCGGACCCGCGCCGCTCACTTCCCCGACGCCCGCCGACCCGCGCAGCTCGCCGCCCCCGAAGCTCCTGTCGTCCTCTCACCGGCGTCCCCCGCAACCGACGAATCCACCGCTGACCCGCGACGCCGGAATCGAGCTGCCACACACCCGTGAGACGCCATCTCGCCGACCATCACCGTACCTCCGGAGCTCTCCACCGGTGCTCGGCCTCAATCCGAATCGCCCCAGAGCTCCGACGTCCCCGCACCCGACGTTGCTGCTCCCTCCGCTTGCCGCCGCACGCCCGGTCAGAGCCATCTCGCGCCTCCTCTTTTTCTTTGTAGGTCCGTTCCGCCGAACCTCGCCGGAGCTCCAACGGACAGCCCTCGTTCCGAACGGCAACCCATCACCGAACCACCAGCCGCTCCTCGCCATTCCTCAAGCCAACCGTGAGTTGGACTAGGTGATTTTCTAGATATTTGATTTCATGTTTTTTTTTTATATATTCTAACTTGATTTGTTTTGATTTATTTTATCGTTGGGAAATTAGTCATATTGTTATGATAATCAAAATATTGACCCGCGAGACGTCGGGTTAGATTTTTGATTATTTCAACTTTTATGGCAAAATTCATGAATTTCTTTGCATCATTGATTCATATTAAAATGCCATTGATTTACATGGATGGATTTTTATTTTAGCGTGTTATTATTTGCTCATCACATATCATGCATCATATTAGATATTTAGGTTTATACTCATTTCGCATTTGAAGCAACGTATTTTAGTTTTTTTTTAAGATTCATGTAGAATTAGGATGATTTTCCTTTAATAAAACCAAAACACAAAAAAAATATTAAAAACAAAACAAAAAAATGTTATTTAGGTTATATAGATTTTATAATGCACATATTACATGTTGCGTTTTAATTAGAAGGTTATAGGTTAATGTTTTAACATTCTCATCATGTAGTATTGTTTTTATATAATAAAAATAAAAATGCCAAAAATTAGCATTGCATCATTATGTCACCTTTTTTAATGAAAATTACTAGGTCATTTCAAATAAAAAGAAAACACAAAAGTCTTTTACCCGGTTAATTAGCAGGTTTAGTTCATAATTAATCCAATGTCATGTCATCATTGTTTAATATAGGTTGCATATGTGTAATAAAAAAAATCATAAAAAAATCACAAAAAGAACATGCATATAGAATTATTATGTCATTCATCTCATGTCATGAAACACATGCATATTTAGAATTATATAAATAAGATTGCATACATATAGTGATAGTTCTAGATAGGCCATACGAATTGCATGTCCATATAATTAAAGTAAAATCCATGCATATTAAATTTAGATCAAGATTGCATATGATTAACATTTTTTTAACAAAAAAAGAAAAAGAAAAATTAAGTGTCCGGTTATTCAGAAATCATGTTCAAGGCATGCATTTTTATTAGCATTTTTTGTTGAATGTTATTTTATTGATTGTGCACCTGCATGACCACCATTTGTATGTTAGTAGCTTAATTAAATCAACATTGCCTGCAAAATATTTTTGAAATTAAAATAAAAGGTACCGAAAGGGCGTTAGACTAATCTAGCGTAATCATGTCCCCGAACCTACTGAATCTCTGGTTTGCTAAAGTAAAGTATTCTCCCATACTTTACTTGGGTTTCTAACCAACCCTAATTGGTTAGTGGCGGCTCCAAATTGAATATAATTGCATGTTTAAATAGATTTCTATCAAGTCGCGATTGGTAGGACTTGGGAGGGTCCGCGCCAAGTCTTCGACTTAGTAATCCATTAACCTAAACTCTAGGATTTACCCTGAAAAATTTAGGTCGCGACATTGTACATGCACTCCCCATTATTCATTTTCCATGTAAACCAACCTTGGAATAAGCTATGACCTCATCCATCTCAAACATAAACAAATAAGTCTTACAACAACATGGCAGTCCAGTCATCCTAGCCATCCTTCATGAGCACATTGCCACATCAGTGATTCCTAGTAAAAATTGGTCGGAAGAACTATATTAAAATTTCGGGCAAAGATTTAGGACTAAATAGGCAAAATGGGAAAGTTTAGGAGTGAAAGATACTTTTCTGCTCTCTTTCTCTTCATCCTAATACACTTTCTACTCAGCTTCTTCAGTCGCATTTCATGTTGCAAAGGATTAGCGCATAAGATATCTATTAATTAGTGCTGGTCTGTACAAATTTAGATGGGCCTCAACAACGACGGGCCTCCAATTCCTGGATCATGGGGATGGGTCGGGAAACGGTTTCAGGGAACGGCTTTCCTCTCCTCATCCTTAAAGAACTGAGGCACTTTTGGTTTCTCTAGCAGTGTCTTCCAGCCACTGCGAGCTTCTAACTAGTCATTTTTGGATAGGGTTTTAAGTTAGGCGTCACTGTTTGTTTGCTTATTTTGTTATGTTGACAATGAAATCTTAACGGCAAGTGCTTAAGAACTGACTATGGAGCTCCTTTTGCGCGAGGCTCCACATTTTATTATAAGAGGCTATAGTCGATACGAGTGTCTTGTAAATCTTTTATCAAGAGTTTATCTCTTTTTGAAACTTGAGCGATAATGCAAAAATTAACATTTAGACACGTTTTAACAAACTAGATGAACAAATGGACGGTTGGTCCAAGAAACTGATGGGACTAACAAATTGCAGCCTTTCCCGAAAACAATGGCACTTTGTTAAATCATCAGCTCTAAAATAAACACACAAACCCACATGTAATCTAACCAATAATCAATCTCCCATGCGCTATACGCCCCATGGAACGGATTTATAGTAAAACATAAAGTGCTATCATATGAAGTAGGAGAACTTTGAATTGTTAATCATAAACTCTTATAAAAGGAAATATGCCCTAAGGTCCTTTGCCGGTGTACATGTCATAGCGTAGCGGGTTGGTCGATATCTAGTAGAGGTATGCACCGGACCGGTTCTTCTCAAGAACCGGACCTGACTGCCCTAAGAACGGGTCTGCTTCCCCATTCCAAAATTTGAAATTAGCAGGAACCACTTTAGTTTCCAGTTCTGAGTGAAGAATCACTCAGGAACCATATCGACTAGATCGATTTTTTAAATTGGTTTAATGAAAGATGAAAATCCTAACTTCTCTTGCGTCCTTTTCTTCTTGGCCTCCTGTTTCTCAGACATAGCTCGCCGCTCTTCTTTCCTCTTCGCTCGCACGGGGCAGTTGCCCTCGCGCTTTTTCGCCGCGGGAACCCTGCGACTCCTCTTCTTCTTCTTCTCCAAGTGATCGCAAACTGAGTGCGCTCGCTCGCTAGCCATTTGAGCCCTCCCTCTGAGGCTACCCAAAAATTGATTTCAGCTTCGAGAGAGAGTCCTTGGCACTTTCGTTGACAGTATCTTCCACGGAAGTTTCCGGTACGAAGTTCGGCATTGCGTTTGGGGAATAACGATCCGCCATGCTCGAGTTGGAAAGCTATCGCGAGCGATGAAATACGACTTCAGCGAGAGAGAGAAGCTTTGAAAAACCTGCTGGTTCGCAAATTCGATCCCGTTGTGGCCTGGCCCAATGGGCTTCAAGTGAAGCCTTGCTTCTAGACAGTAAGTCTGGATCAGCAATGCCTTCATTTTGCACTTCTTTGCAAAGATTTTGCCAGATCATTTCTTTCTTAATGATGACAAAGCTTGTCCAAAGAACAAATATAGGAACCTCCGGCCCATGAAATACCCAAGTAACTCATGAACGAGGTGACATGCGAGCCTAACATTGGCTCGCTGCGATGCGCGCCTCGTCTACAGGTAAATGCCCATTCCATATTTGACTAAGTCCACCCAATAGGATTGACATACCGATTTTTTCATGTAGTAAAAGAGTTACCCACTTTGAGGATACACATAAGCATATGCTTAAAAAATAAAACCACAAAAAGGAACAAAAAGAAAAAACAGGTTTTTGAGTAGAATTTGGAATCGGATTAAAAAACTAAGGTATGTTCTAGAACCAGTTATTGGATAAACATGACAAATTCTAGGTTCAAAAGCTAATAACCAATTCTAACTGAGTAGCTTGATCGCGAGCATCAAGCTTAAGTGGTTGTGGTGGCCATGAATCCAAAGCTCAAGCTCAAACAGCCATGACAGCTCCAAGATTGAGGCTTGGCAACCATGGCCATGGGTTGAGCTCAAGTAGCATGGGCGAGGCTAGTCTCAAGAGTTGCAAGAGAGGCTGCCTTTGCTCATGGTCATAATGGCCTTGTCCAGATTTGGGCGAGGGCATTGCCACCCTTGCCGACCATAGTAAAAAAAAATAAAAATAGTAATAATAATAAAAAATAAGGAAAATAAAATTATTAATAAAATTTTTGAAAAAATTTAAAATATTATTAAAATTGTTAACGTGAGCACCAACCGTGTTATATAAGATGACCAATGTTCACATTAGTGATTTTCAATCAAAATTGGCCGAATGAACTCAATTGGTTAAAAGAGAATGTTTAGAAAATCAATTGGTAAAATTGAAATATTTATGATTGAATTGATAACAATATAATAGGTTTAAATTTTTAAGATAATTTTCATTAAAAACTCACCGCTTCTTTTAACATTTTATGTATGGGTTATGTGGAAACTAACCATCGTACTTTGACCTCCCACGTGAATAGGAATGAGATTTCCCAGACCAAAACAACAAAAACCACATTGCCTAGCCTTTTCTTTTAGGAAATTGCGAGTGAAGATGATCTTAACTTAAAATCAAATCATAGCAAATAGTCCAATGCACATGCGCATCATTGAGATATGGATCGTGCAAGCCAATAGACAAATCCGCCCAAAGAAAACCGAAAACTAATCCCAATGTCCAAAGGCTCAACAGCCTCGATCCTCCATGTCGCGACCCTCCCGGTGTGGTCCGAGAAAGACGAGCCGAGAAATGATTAAGGAAACATCATATTAAAGCCTCCAGATGAGAAGGAAGTGAATAGGACAAAACCCAGCCCAACCCAACCCTTACAATTCAACCGATTTTTATAGATCCAGGCCCAACGAAGAAGCTGTATAAAAATAAAGTGCCATACAAGAGTCTCCGGAGCGGATTAATGCTTGGAAATCACCGGGAGGGCGCAGCATAAGAGAAACAGAGTAGAAACACTTCATTGTTGAATGACCATCTGGAAACTACCGCAGATGGAAATTCTTAGCAAGGGCCATTATTGAGTAGGGGATTGCATTTAGAAGAGCCGAATGTTCTCTAAAATGTCACTAGCACACGTAAGGTCAATGTAATAGGGGTCTGTCAGTGTCTGTCAGTGCTCCTAACGTTGGTAAAAAAACCTTAAAACTCCATATGCCAGAATGTCGGAAATGTTACGGTCTGGGTCTTTTTGGTTACATTTTACGTAACAAATGGATAGTTGAGACTCAAGACAAGCGTGGTGCTTGGAGGAGAATCGCTCTGACCTATTGAGTCAACCATCGGCTTCTATCTTCAGTCTCTGTTGACAAAGCCACCTGACTCCAAGCTCGGTCTTGGTCTAGCTTCAAAGGAGCAATTAGACTTCTTAATTTAGGTATCTGAACCTTTTTTTTTTTTCCAGTCAATAGGTATCTGCACTTTATTAAGCATTTCTTCGCTCGACTAATCTTTCATGAATGCACATAAAAGGACATGTCCATATATATTTGACAAGGCTTCACCATAGGGCGATATGCTTGAATCTCAAGATTATTTTGAGTGAAAAATGCCATAATTTGAATATGAATTTTGCCATTCAAATTGAGGCATTTAACAAGTCAGTCAATTCTATGAGATCAACTCTGTTGCCTCCTTTACAATTGACAAAGCAATACAAACTTTGGGATTGCACACCAATGCAATGCATGTTTAGAAGCCGAGTGAAGAGAAAAACTTTCAAAACCTCACAAATTAAAGACATGTAAAGTACAAACTATTTCTTGGATAATAACTCGAAAATGCAAATATCGAGAGAATACCACTTTAACAAATAAGTATACATAAACCAACAAAAAAAAAATGATGTATTTGCCAAAGCACTAAACTAGGAAAGAACCCTCCAATGGATGCCCGGATTTGTAGAAGCTAGACGAGTCTTCAAAATCTCAAAAAAATGACACAAAAACACAAGATCGTGAGAATTAAATCTTATTTATATTAACAGAATAAACAGGCAGAGTTGATTTCTAGTAATACAAAAGTGTTCGATAAAACCACATAAAATTACTTAAATTAAGCATTTAATGCTACAGAAGCACTCACTATGTATCATAACTGTAAATTGGTCGGACCACTTAATCATAAATTAATGTGCTTGATTGATGATAAGAAGTCACCTGCTTGTAAGTTTTCTTACCAGAGTAGAGTGATGGTGTCGGGAACGCAGGTCAGGGTGCCGCCGAGGATCATCCAATTGCCACCACCCTTGCTGTTGGTCGGAGCCGTGAAGGTCACACCCATGCACGAGAAATAGACGTCGAAAAGGGGCACCCACAACGGACCCAAGTGCAGCCTCCGCTTGGCTTTGGCCACTATGTCAATGGTTACCTCCGGGCCCTTCAACGTGCTCACCAGGCCCATCACGCCCAAGTCATTGACGATCGCCAGGGTTGACAAGGCCTTGGCACTGACTGTGGTCACATTACCGGGGCCCTGAGTGAAGGCGGGAACGAGGCAGGGACGAGAGAGGGCGAGTTGGCCTTGGAAACTCAAGAGGAGCTTCAGGTGAGTGTACTTGACAGTAAAGAGCTTACTTGGGTTCTTGACCAAGACAGCGATGTTCCATCGGGCAGTGATGTGGGAGGTGGAGATGTTGAGGGACGAAAGGGAAGAGCCCCGGTCGAGCTGGAACTGCGGTGCCATTGTGGCAGGTATTGCAAGGAAGATGAACATGAGGAGGCCAAGAGTAGCGGGTAAGGAAAATGCGATGCAGTGACCGATGATCTGCTTGTGCCAGTCAGATTGTGGCGGCCCCGGCGATTGTGATGCCGGGTTATTCCTCGCGCAGGGTGGGGTGGCGTTGGGGCCTGTCATATTGAATTGTCTCGTTAAATTGCTTTTGTTGTGTGAAGTTCTATCGGGATAGCCGGAAGAATTGCCATCCCTGCATTATATAGGCATGCAACCCAGGAGTTTACAGTCGATAAGTTTTACTTATCCAAAAAGAGGGGGGCTAAAAGGGGAGGCATTAGCGTTGGAAAGTCTTCCCTGGTTAGTTTTGTCCTCTCTGTTTACCTAAAAGTCATCCAGCACCAGCAAGGAAACATGGCCTTTACACCTGTCTTTTTCTTTTTGAAATGTCCAGCCCCATAAAGATAAGCATCATGAAAACCAGATGGCGAATCCCGTAAACCTGTAGCGCTTTCCCTATCAATGTGCATTTGGCATTGGCTCTGACTAAATTATTGGCGAAACTTCAATCACATCTTCTCTTACACCTAATGCATTTTTGATTTCCATTTCTAATCATGACTCCATTTTTTGGAATCTTCCATTTGCAGAGGGAATATCCAAGGTCGAACTTGACCGAGTTCTTATAGTTACCGTGTGCTTTCTTTCTGCTCCCGCCATAGCATGAGGAATTCGCCGAGTGGGTAAGTCCCCTAAATCCACTCTGATTCTTGCCGTGGCAAAGTTCTAGAAAACCACAGTATGTAATCCCATAAAACTTGGCGGGTATCTAAGATTGAAAGATTGTTTCATGACCAATTAAGTGAGTTATTGGATATATTAGGGATCGGTAAATATTGAACGTATTTATTGTAATTTCCATTGCATTGTTGAATCCTATGCTACTCTTTTCTTGAAGTTGGTTACATCAATCGAACTAAGCATACCCAATGTCCAGTTTATTTTATGGTTCTATTTATTTTATTGCTCGATCCTTTGTTTTACGCAAATAAAAAATGATGAAACAAGAAATCAAATGCCTTGGAAAATCGACATACCCACCTCATGAATCAAACACAAAATTTGAAACTTCTCCGCACTAACAAAAGAATTGCAACTCTGGGCGCAAGGATCTTTTCTTCGTTTCCCCTCTCTTTCCCGGTTCATCTTTCATCAATGAAGGAAAACTTTTCCGAGAAACTGAGCACGGACTTCCTTTCGTGGAAAAAACAAAGAAAACAAAATTGAGAGAGAGGGAGAGAGAGACGCTGGAGAATTGACGGTACTGCAGGGAAGGAAAGGCCGCCCGACTCGAGATAATCTCTGGGGTCTGCAAAAATGTCGAGCCGGGCGGATGATAGTAGGATCGCCATGGGAGTCGGCGCTGCTAAAGTTTGCTGTTGATCATGGAGGGAAGACCTGTGGAAGACGATGCTGTGTTCCCGAAATTGAGTGACGTTGAAGAGCACACAGACATATCAGAGAGAGCAACCAGGAAATCGTTGTGCTGGAAAACCATCATACACAGAAGAGAGCCCACAAACTTATGACAGAGCAGCCAAGCTTGACTTCAAAGGCTTTTCTAGAGAGAGACCACCATTTTCCACGCGCATCGTGGACGGCATCAGATCCCATTCACACAAGTAAAATACAATATTGTTTTGACTCATCATTGAAAAGCATGACCTTGTTCTCAAATATAATATTTTTACAAAGTATTATAACTGAAATAGTTAAATTTATTGTATGCAAACTCTTTTAATACAATTTAGGTAAATTTTGTCACTGCCACTTCTAGATTTTACCTTAACAACGTCGAATTTGTTCCACGCGCACTCTTTAGTAAAATGACGGAATATGCACACCCAATACTGTATAATTTCCATCTTGTTTATTACTACAAAGCTTATTAAGCGGCTAATTAAAATATAATGCTTTTTCAATGTACTAATCTCATATCATACTCTAGGACATATAATGTTTTTTTTTATTATTATTATTTAAAATCCAACAACTAGAACTCTACAATTAATTGAGATATTTATACCTTATGTTTTTCTTTTCTCTTTTGCATAACAAAATGTATTTCCAATGATAGTTTCACGAAAATCAACATTTTCATGCACACTTTATAGATGAAAAAATCATGTTATTCCTAAGTTGAACATTGTTTATGAGTGGGGTATTGCTCAATTCATCTGAAAGTTAATTCTTATGTTACCCAAGGTGAAATACAATAGCAAAACAAATGACAGAAAGGATCATGATATTGTAGGCTACTTATATACTAGCAAAAAAATTATTTTCCCATAAATATATTGAGTAAATATATAAATTATAATGCGTTAATAAAGGCGATATCATATAATTAGCCATTAGTGTTCCAGCATTACATGACAAATCAAAAACCATTTTCTAGTACCGCAAAGCATGACGGTATATTTCTTCTTTTAAACGCCGACTATAAAGCATAATTATATATACCAATGAATTGCAATGTCGCAATGTGAAAACGTCATTTAGTGGCCGGTTGAGGAAGGCTTTGACCCTTATCACATAATTTAGGAACTTTATTGAAAAAATTGCGTGAGAACATAACTCATGCAATGTCATTTTTTTCCATGTCTTCCTTTTGCAGATGAAAATCTACCTGGTCGAAGTAGACCAAGTTCTCCACCCTCGGTGGTTTCTGTGTTCTTTCTGGTCCCTCCCATGGTACGAAGGATTTGCGAGAGAAAATCCCGCAAATCCCATAAATCCACTCTGAAATATTGTCTTGTGAGTAATTTTGAAGGCTAAATATTGCGTGAGTAATCAGATGTAATTAAGATCGAGAAACATTTTGAGTATTTAGCGTAATATTCATTGTATCATGGGATCTGTGCTGTTCTCTTCAAGGAGCTGGTTACATCAATCGAGCCAAGTAAATCCGGCGTTGTTATGTTTATTCTGTTGCCCGATCGTTTGTCTTGCACAATAAAAAGGATGAAACAAGAAAGCAGATGCCATGGATAATCGACATACCCAACTGATCATTCTCGTGACTCAAGCAAATAATTTGAAACTTTTCCACACAATGAAAAGAATGGCAGCAGGGGGTGCATAGATCTTTTCTTCGTTTCCCCTCCGTTTCCAGCTATTCTTTCATCAACGAAGGAACTCTTTTCCAAGAAACTGAGCATAGACTTCCTTTCTTGGCGAAACAGAAAACAAAAGCGAGAGAGGAATTTGCAAAGCCGTTCTGCAGGGAGGAAACGGCCCAACTCGAGATAATCTCTGTGGGCTGCTAAAAAACGTCAAGTCGAGCGGATGATAGTCACATCGCCATGGGAGGTCGGTGGCGTTGCTAAAGTTTGCTGTTGATTATGGAGGGAAGACCTTGGAAAGACGATACCGTGTTCCTAGAAAACCCAAGTAAAACCACCAGAAAACCATCAACCTCAGAAGGGAGCACACAAACTTATTAGAGAGCAGCCAAGCTTGACTTTATGTTTGCTAAGGCTTTTCTAGAGAGAGACCGCCCATTTTTTACACGCGTCTTATACGACGTCATATCTTATTCACATAAGTAAAGTACAATATTGTTTTGATTCATTATCAAATAGCATGATCATGAACCCAAACATGTCCTTAAAAGGCGCAAGCAGAAGAAATAGACATATCACATTCACACAAGTAAAATATAATATTGTTTTGATTCATCATTAAATAGCATGAGCTAGTTCTTAGATACAATATCTTTTTATAAAATATTGTAATTAAAATAGTTAGATTTTTCGTATGTTATTACAATTTAGATCAACTTTTCTCAACATAATTTTTAGATTCTACTATAATAATGTTGAACTTTTTTCGTGTATTGTTGAGTAGAACAATTGTATTAACCAAAATATATTTGATACAATGTAATTTTTATTTACAGAGCTTGCTAAGAAACTAATTAAGTGATATTCTTTCAATGTACTAATCCCGTGATATGTTCAACATTATGAGAAAAGTCATAACTTCCTTCATCCCTGGTAAGACGAAATTTGCTCCATGCTTCCCTGATTGGTGGATTAGTAGCTACGGACATCGATCTCGTGCAAATTTAACTAAAACTGAAACTGGATGGAGCAATTGGGTTATTTTGATAGAAATTTAATATTTGGAATTTCATATAAAATTTCATCCAAGAAATTGGTTATGATTATTTTCATTAGTGACTAAAATGAATGCACGCATTGTGCATGCCTAGGGCATGAAGGAGTATAATCCAACTTCTAATAAAATGTCAAAAAATTGAATATGAAGTTTCAGCCATCAAGTGAAGGGCAATGACGGTGCACATAGGGCACGATAAAACCTAGATACCAAGCGATGTCGCATGATATGTTGTAATTTAGCTTTAGAATTTTTTTACAGCAATAGTTTCGTGAATTCGCACTTTGATTTCAAAAAATGTTTACTCAAGAGAGTTAATGGGATTGTGCTCATGAAAGAAAGGTCATGGGATATTTTGAATAAATTTCCATTACTTATTAGTTTGCATAAGAACTGTGTATACTCTACAGATAAATAAGAAAAATAATGCAAGTTATTATAATCCTAAAAATAAGGATTCTCTAGATATTTTGAATTGTCATATTTAGCCTTTGAGTACTTATTCAAGTATAATTACGTACCCTAAAAAAAAAGAGTAGAATTATGGAAAAGAGAAACTATTATAAATTCCAAAAAAATTGGAAAGATAGAAATAAATAGTGGAGATATTGAAACGCCTTGATGAAATTCATAATGAAAACTAAATTACAATTGATAACAGCTGATATAATAAAGATTAGGGCTGAGCAACTAAACTAATCCCCCATGGGGCTAGGTCATAAGTGGACTAATTCAATTTTCGATTCCAAAAACTTAGGACCTTTGGAACTGGCCTTGACAAGTTCAATTCTTGGTTCTCTAAATAGGCCAATTCTATATTAACCCAACTGATACATCCATGATAAATTTACTCTAAACTAATAATTGACCATTAAAAACCCCAAACTGGTATATCTATGATATAAGGGAAAATTCCAAATAAGGACCTGAGATGAATCTATTTTCTTAAATGAGGATCTAAAGTAAACTTTGTGTCAAATAAGGACCCGAAGTGAACCAATTATTTCAAATAAGGACCCGAAGTGAATTTTGCGTCAAATAAGAACATGAAGTGATCAAGTTAATCTCTATTGAGGACCTTAGTTTGCTGGTAGACATTTTCCAGTGAATAAAATAGGGGCAATTTTGTTAGAAGTTTGTGATTAGAAAAAAGGGAAAATTCTAAATTAATTAAGTTTAGGTTATTCATTTAGATGTTTATGTTTTTTTTCTTTCTTCTCCTCCGTTGCTCCTCAACCAAATCATTGCCCAATCATCGTCATGACTCGATTCTTGTTGCTCCTTGCCTTGCTTGACTAGCGGAGAATTTGGGTCTCTACAAACAAACAAAGAAGCATATGGTTTTCTTTTTTTTTTTTGAATTCGTGCCTCAATCGGCAGAGAATTTAGGTCTTCGACTTTGCGAGGGATGGGTATAAGGAATGGGAGACCATAGAAAATCTAGGGTCTTTTGTTTCTATTTTAAGATTTGTTAATTTTCCCTAGATTTTTTTTTTTGGACAAAATTGCCCAAACTCTAGTTGTCGAAAATATTGCATGCTTGATAGCTAGCGAATATTTGGTTGACCAGCAGGCTTAGGTCCTTATTTGGAATTGATTCAACCACTTTAGGTCCTTATTTGAGACAATGGGTCCATTTTAGGTATTTATTTGACATAAAGTTCATTTCGGATCCCTATTTGAGAAAACTAATCCACTTCATCCGTTAGTTTTCATTAAATTTTAATTATTAAATTATTGAGTTTGATAATGCGTGGCCGTTAGCGGTATACTAGTTTGAGTTTTTACCTTCCGTTTATCATAGGTGTATCAATTTGTGGTTTTTTTTATAATATTAATTCAATTCAATGAAAAATAATGGATAATAAATTTGTCATAAATATATCGATTTTTGGTTTCTTATGATCAAAAAATTAGTTTTAGGTAAATTTATCATGAGTTGTACCGGTTTAGGGTTTTTAGTGATCAAAAAATTAGTTTGGAATAAATTTATCATGGATATACCAGTTTTTGATTTTTGTGATATTTACCCAAAATAAAAATAAAAGAAATTGTATAAGAAAATGGTGGTCGTTTAGTTTAGTCGTGTTTAATTCGGGCTCAGTGAGGATTGGGCTGAATGGATTTGACGAGCCTATGGGGATTTGGGCTTAAATCGATAAGCCTAATCCGAATTTTAAATGAAAAATCCAGAAGTGTAGCCCAAATGTTTTCCTGGCCTAAACCTGTGAAACTGCATCGGACCATATTTGGACTAGGCCCCAAGGCCCAGCCCGAGTCCCCATTTCCAGAATATAAAAAATATATAAAAATATCAAAAATTGAAAAATGGTTAGAAAAATAGGCCCCAATTACATTGTCCTATTCTACAATTAGATTTAGCTTTATTTAAATTAGTTAGCATACATAGATTAGGGATTTCGGTGATTGGCTTTAATTTGACTTAGCTCATGAGATTTGTCGTCCTGAGGCTTAACAATGAGACCATGTGTATTTTTTGCAAAACATTTTATTGGGTTTACTTTCTTATGCTTTGCTTTTATCATTTTGATTATAATTGTTTACTTTTTCTTGATTAAGTACCCATGCATGGACATTGTTTAGTGGCATTAGTTAATAAAATGGTTAAAACTACAGGGCACTTAGTTAACAAATTAATCAAGTCGAGGTTCCGAAAGGGTACTACATTTCTTGCCAACCTTAATAAACTGTATGGGAAGTGGGATATCCCAAACCTTTGTATGTATGGAAAGTGGGATATCCATAAAAAAAATTATTCTATGTATCAATCCTTACATCTCTTACTACTAGTGGAGTAACGGCTAGTTTTGGGATGTTGGGGGATATTATTATTGCTGAACTTAATGCTTACATTGCATTTGCAGGTAAAAGAGTAATTGAACAAACATTGAACAAGATAGTACCTGAAGGTTCATAAGCGGCTGAATATTTATTTCATAAGGGCTTATTCGATCCAATTCTTTCACGTAATCCTTTAAAGGGTATTCTAAGTGAGTTATTAAAGCTTTATGCTTTTTTTTTTTCCTTTGAATTAAAATTCACTTATTAAGTTAACTAGAGCCATAAGTCAAATTATTTTTATTTTATTTAGTTACATTTTTGTATTTGTAGTGAACAATTAGGTAGTTTATCAGAATAAAAGTAAAAATTCTAAAGAAGATTTTCTTTTTCTTTGGTGACATGATCATAATATTTAATATATTTCGCTTGGTTCATAGCCAGCCACTAGTTTATAGAGCTAAGCCTAGTGCTCGTGGGGAAGAGACACTTTGACCAATTGGGTCAGCCATTAGCCTCTATCTTTGGCCTCATTTGTCAAAGCACCTGAACTTCATACTCAGTCTGGGTCTAGTTTCAAAGTAGCAAACGATCTTCTTAATCTAAGCAATCATCACTTTATTAATTTTTTTTTTTTTTTTTTGCTCGATTGATCTCCATGAATACATATAAAACATCATGTCCATGTAGATTGGGCAAAGCTTCACCGAAGAGTGATGTGCATGTCTCCCAATATTGATTAGAGTGGAAGATGCAACAATCAAGACAGAGGAGTTCCAATCAAGACGCTTACCTAAAAAGTCCGTTCTTCGAGGCTGGCGCCTTATTTGCAACCAAAAAAGCAATACAAACTTTGGGATTGCAAGCCAATACATGATGAAAAACCAAGTTAAGGGAAAAACTTGCAAAACCTCAAATGCTAAAGACATGTAAAGTGCCGACTGTTTCTTCAAATATTCAGAGAGTACACACTGTCAAAAGAAATATAATCTAAACCAACGACACCGTACAAGACTAAGGGGGTGTTTGGTTAGGCATTCCCAAGGGGCTTTGGGCCCCCAAAGCACATTGGGAGAAATTTTGGATATTTGGCAAAATATTTGAAAGCCACTTTGCTCAAATATGAGCATTCCGAAGGCTGAATGCTGAAAGCTGGGGAGGGGCAGCATTTGGCATTCCAGAAATGCAAAAATCACTGTTCATTTATCTTCCACCTTCGTCTTCCTTCTTCACGGCGTCTTCTTCCTCCCGGCGTCTTCTTCTTCCTTGCCCATCGAGCTTCTCCGGCAGCTACCACCGCCGCCCGAGGGTTGCGCTTCCCCGTGACCACCGCTTGGGGTGGCGCGACCCGTGACCCAGCGGCGTCGCCGGGTCGCGTGAACCTCAAGCGACCTCGCCTGGGGGCTTGCTTGAGGTCCGCGTGACCCAGCGACGCCGCCCGAGGTTGCACGAACCTCAAGTGGTGTCTCCCGTGCGCACGAACTAGGCGACATTGCCGAGGCCGTGAGGACTCGAGGCGGCGTCGCCCGGTTCTGCGCGAACCATGTGATGCCGCTTGGGTCCGCGCGACCTCAAGTCGCCGAATCGACCTCGGGCGCCCGAGGTCGCACCTCCGAGCGGCGACAGGCGCCGCCCGAGGTCGCGCCGCCTAGGTTCGCGCGACCTCAAGCCGCTAGATCCGGCCTCTGCGCCTCCCGGTGCTCGAGGTCGCGCCCCCGCGGCGACGGCATCGCCCGAGGTTCCGAGCTCGGGTGGCCGGACAGCCAAATTTGGTTGCCGGAGTTGGGCGGCGGTTAGCCAGCCGTCGGATTTGATTTTTAATTTTTTATAAATAAAATAAAAGCAAAAGCCCATTTGTAATGTAAAATTTGCCAAACAGTATTTATGCTAAAGTTGCATTTCAATGCCATTTGAGACTACAAATTACCAAATGGTGTAGCATTTCGGAAAACGTCTTTATCTCAAGGATATTTGCATTCTCCTAAGGGCATTTTCCTAAAGTCAAACCAAACGGGCCCTAAGAGTCCTCAAAATTTAAGGTATTTGCCAAAGTAATACGCTAGGAGAAAAACCTCAAACTAATGCCTGAATTTGTAGGAGTGAGAGTCTCCAGCATCTGAAAAAAGAACTCTAAAACACATGAATGTTAGAATTAAATATTGTTTGTGTCAATAGAATAAACAGACTAAGATGGTTATTGTCAATGTATAAAACCATAAATACATTACTTAAAGCAAGCGTTTAATGCTATATAAGCACTCACCATCTAGCACAATCCTAAATTTGTTTGAACCACTTAAAGATAATGATAAAAAAACGTGCTCCCGAAGCCAGGATTGATAAATATAGCTCAAATTAATGTGAACACCTATAAATTCTTGACACAATTCGTCCATCTTCGCCCCCCCAAAAAAAAAAAAAAAAAAAAGAAAAATCCTCATCCCTCCTCACTACTTATTTCGACGAACCATTCGAGAAAATATATTGTATAGTCATCGTAGCTCGTTGCCTACACGTCCGGTGAAGTCACCATTGGACCGTTGTATGTTGTAGCCGCCGCCGCAACCGGTCTTATATTTCTTTAATCTTCTCAATCTCGCAGCATTGTCTTATGTCAGCACCTTCGACAAACTGAGCTCAACCTCCGACATCAAGTCATCAACAGTCGGGCACTTGTATTACCCTCATTCATCGACTCGTCTCTGCTCGTGGCCCTTCTGACTCAGCCCGACCGAGAAACTATTCTTTACTCTTCACAGAACGATTGGCAGGATCAAGGGCGCTCCGATGACCCCACCAAAAGGGATCGAAGCACTTCGGCAAACTTGGCCTGAAGCCCATTTCGTTGCTCGCAGGTAAAAATGATTTGGTGGGAGTGAGACAACTCTCGGGGAGAGGGAGAGAGAGAGAGAGAGAGAGAGAGGCTGTAGTAACTGTCACTCTCTTTAAGCTCCGATCAACTTCATTGGGGAACGAACAAGTGGCGCGATTAGGGTGATGGTGTCAAAACTCTGCTGAAATGGAAATGGACTTTTAACAGTCAAAGTGTGATCTCTCCTGTGACCAGGGGTCGTCACTAGTGTAAATCTTTCGATCATGGGCTTGAGAGGCATGCTTGGTGCTCTTGCGTTGAACATAATGTTTTAAGTTTTTTTAACAAATGAAGTTCCATAGAAGTCCATAACATTGTTAGATTGAATGAAGTTGGGAATATCCATTAATGTTTCTCGCCTAAAATTTCTATGTCATTAAAGAGAACAAAATTAATTTGAATAGTGAAGAGATCGCCATGAAATGGGAATTAAGTGATGTGGCCCCTTGAGAATTTTCTCATGATTCTTAATTTATTTTCAAAACTCATACCTTTTAATCTTATTAATATAAAAAATTTAAGTTACCTTATACATTAAAAAAAAAAAAAAAAAGCTCTAGAGAATAAAAGAATGATGTGGTCTCTTCACAAGTTTTTAACGACGTTTATTTTTACCCAAACTTTCATTATTTATTGAATCGACGATTTTTTAACAATTTTACTGGTATTTGGAAATCTAAAACAAGACCATTCTTAATAGTACTTAAACCTAACGAGGAAAAAAGATTAGGTTTTCCCTCATTATCATTTCACTAATTAAATTTGTCCGCCCAAGTTAATGATGAAGCTAGAGATTTGACAAATGTGAGCATGAACGTCAAACAAGAAGATGGTATCATACTCTAGGGATATCTAATGTTTAACTTGAATTGTTGCATTATTAGAGATAAAATGCCTTATGTTTTTCTTTTTCTTTTTGCAAAAGCAATCATTTTTTCACCTTAGATTGATATATCATTTTCATAAAAACTGTCTAGATAAAAAAATCATGTTATTGCAAAATTGAAGATTACTCATGAGAAATTTATTGCCCAATTCATGTGAAAGTTATTTCTTATATTTTCCCAGGTAAAATACAGTAACGATGAAAACAAGCGAAGGGGTTGTCATATATTTGGCAACTTAAAATGCCTGCAAAGAAACTTTTTTTTTTTAAAATTTATCTAGTAGATATATAAATTATGATGTGTTAAGGAAGGGCATATTATTGCTATTTGGTTCGGTTTTTGGGAAAACACATGTTCAAGGATTTTTTTTTTTTTAAATGCAAATGGTGTTGGATAAGGTGTTGAAAAATGCATTGAGGTCGAAAAATAATTGGTGAGTCCTATCTGGTCACATCCCCTCTATGTAGAGATATCCACGAAATTGGCAGCAAATTCCCTGCAAATGCTTGCCCTGCTTATGTCAAAGAAATCGGCTGAAGCAACGGCGCAAAGAGGAATAGAAAAAATGTTGCAAAATACACACTTTTAATGTAATAGATGCTGTTTCAATTAGGGGAAATAAAAAAGTACGATAGATTAAGTGCCTTCATTATAATAAACTAGTAATGTACGTTTGCATATGGTCGGTTCGACTGAAACGAACCAATAGAAGATCTCCTTCCAGAAGTCTTCCAGGACTCTCGCCAGGCTGTCTCCACGGAAAATGAGAACAAGGACAACAACGTATCTTATTCGATCCTTGAGACTCTGCTTGGGCGGCCCCACGGCGTCCCTTCTTGTTCAACCTGCCCTTAGGGCTTTGGCTGGACTCACTTTCAACTTTTTGTTAAACGCATACTTGATCATTCCGAAACGCTTAAGGTTTCACAGTATATTAAACATGGACACCAGATGTAATAGACTTGAATAACATTATAATTTCTGGCATGAAAATGAGGGAAAAAAAATAGTGTTTTGGCTTTTGAAACGCATAAAGACATGTATAAATGCTTTGACTAATTTTAAATCTCTCTATATCGGTTATTATCAACTTATTCGCACTTTTAGTTCATGTAATCACATTTAAATCATGCAATCAAAATGGCTTGACGACGTGGTTTAGTGTGAGAATTCAATGGGTGGAACCCAAGCACAACACTTTATTGAAGGAAGATACAGTAGTTTGTACATCAAATGAATCATCAGATCTTGGAGGAGGCCAACTGCAGTCTCTCCTTTCGACCAAAAAAAGAAGATCCAACCTCTCCCCATCTTGAAAATTTCAGATTCTACATGATTCGTGCTGCGAATGATTTCGAATCGAGGACAGATTCTAAAAAGAATTACTTATTTTCGGGACTTATAAAAGAGGAATTTATAATGCACAAGATGGAACAAATGATGGGGAACCAAACTTTTATCTTATTATTATCATGTGTACGGTTCAAGGTGAGTCTCCAATGAATATTTGGTCGGAGCCATCACGAGGGGACACATTGCAACCGATTTCTAAAATACATGGGGCAAATTGCATAAAAGTCCATAAACATTGTTAAATTGAATGAAGTCGGGAATATCCATCCATGTTTTCCAACTAAAAATTCCATATTATTAAAAGAGAACAAAATGAATTTGAATAGTGAAGAGATCGCCGTGAAATGAGAATTAAGTGATGTGGCCTCCTGAGAATTTTATCATGATTCTTAATTTAATTTCAAAACTCATACGTTTTAATCTTATTACTATCAAAAATTCAAGTTTCCTTAAACGAGGTTTATTTTTACCCAAACTTTCATTATTTAACAATTTTACTGGTATTTGTAAATCTAAAGCAAGATCATTCTTAATAGTACTTAAACCTAACGAGGAAAAAAAATTGGGTTTTCTCACATTATCATTTCACTAATTAAATTTGTTCGCCCAAGTTAATGATCAAGCTAGAGATTTGACAAATACAAGTATAAACGTCACGCAAGATGGTGATATCACACTCGAGGATATCTAATGTTTAACTTGAATTGTTGCATTATTAGAGATATAATGCCTTATGTTTCTCTTTTTTCTTTTTGCAATAGCAATCATATTTTTCACCTTAGATTGATATATCAATTTCAAAAAAAAAAAAAAAAAACTGTCTAGATAAGAAAAAAAAATCATGTTATTGCAAAGTTGAAGATTACTCATGAGAAATTTATTGCCCAATTCATGTGAAAGTTATTTCTTATATTTTCCCAGGTAAAATACAGTAACAATGAAAACAAGCTAAGGGATTCTCATATCTTTGGCAACTTAAAATGCCTGCAAAGAAACTTTTTCTTTTTAATTTATCGAGTAGATATCTAAATTATGATGTGTTAATGAAGGGCATACTATTGCTCTTTGGTTCGGTTTTTGGGGAAATGCAAAGTAAAGAGTTTTTTTTTCAAAATGTAAATTACGTTCGGTAAGGTGTAATTGAAAAATGCATTGACTTCGAAAAATAGTTGGTGAGTCCTGTCCAATCACATCCCCTCTACGTTGAGATACCCACGAAATCGGCAGCAATTTCCTTGTAAATGCTCGCCCCGTGGACGTCAAAGAAAGCAGCTGAAGCAACGGCCCAAAGGGGAATAAGAAAATGTTGCAAAAACGCTATTTTAATGTAATAGATGCTGTTTCAATTAGGATAGAAAAAAAAGTACGACAGATTAAGTGCCTTCATTATAATAAACTAGTAATGTACGTTTAAAGATGGTTGGTTCGACTGGAACGAACCAAAAGATCTCCTTCCAGGACCCGTGCCAAGGTGTCTCCACGGAAAATGAGAACCAAGGACAACAACGTGTCTTATTCGATCCTTGAGACGCTGCTTGGGCGGCCCCACAACAAGATCTCCCTCTGGGCTTTGGCCGGATTCAATTCAACTTTTTGTTAAATGTATAATTGGGCATTCCGAAACGCTTTTCTCGATATACTAAACACCTCCACCAGATGTAATAAACTCGAATAACGTTTTAAATCCTGGCACGAAAATGGGGGAAAAATAGTGTTTTGGCTTTTGAAATGCCTAAAGACACAAATGAATGCCTTCACCAACTTTAAATCTCTCTATATCGATTATCATCAACTCATTCGCAATTTCAGTTCATTAATTACATACAAATCATGAAATCGAAATGGCTTGAAGACGTGGTTCAATGTGAGAATTCTATGGGTAGAACCCCAAGGACAACACTTCATCTCTCGATCAAAAGAAAAAACTCTAATCTCTCCCTATCATGAAAAATCAAGATTCTACATGATTCGCATTGCAAATAATTTTGAATCTAGGATAGATTCTGAAAAGCATTACTTATTTTCAGGACTTTTAAAAGACGAACTTATAATGCACAAAATGGAATAATTAATGAGGAACCAACTTAATATTATCATGTGTAAGGCTCAAGGTGAGGCTCCAGTAAATATTTGGTCGGAGCCATTATGAGAGGACACATTGAGATCGATTTCTAAAATTCATGTGGCAGATTGTAAAAGTTAAACCTTATACAAAAACTTGGGAGGCGAAATGCAATTTTCCTTTTGTTCCTGTCCATATTGTTAATATTTGAATGCCCACTCGCCGCAGGATCACTTAGAATCACTATATTATTAAAGAGAATAAAACGGAATTGAATAGTGGGCAGATGACAATGATTAGCAATAATGCAATGTCCTCTCTTGAGAATTTTTCTCATGATTCTTGATTTATTTTTTAAAATAATTAATTTTAGACTTATCATCGCCAAACCTAAAGTCACTTCGTATAAAAACGGAAAAATTCTAGAGAAAAAAAAATGACGGGTCTGTTGACAAAATTTTGACGAGGCTTTATTCACCCAATTTTTTTTTATTAAATCGATATTGTTTTAATATATTATTTTCCGGCATCATCATTTTACTGTTTAACTTTGTCCACCCAAGTACCGACCCCCAAAAAAAAAAAACCTTTGTCAACCCAAATGATCAAGCTGCAATTTTCACTAGTCCTTGTTTTTTTTTTTTTTTTTTTTTTTTTGCCTGGGAGATGTCTTAAAGATCTTGGACTAGTCAACTACTCCATGAGAACACCACTGAGCTAGAGAAATTACTGATAAAACCTTTGTAAAATATTGGAACGTATGATAATCATTTTAATTTTTTTAATTTTTTTCTATTTTTAGGAATAGGTTTGAAACATAATTTCTCTTGATAATGTAATGTCATTTTTTCTATTTCTGAAATAAGTTTTTACTCCATAAATATATTTAGAAAAAAAAAAAAGTTAAAATTTTTAGATTTTTTTTATTTGTGGCACAAAAGTGAGAAAATGAAAACACTTCTTATTGTTCACTTTCATTACCGCCTGCTGCCCACTCGTCACTCATTGTTGCCCGTTGGACTCCAAATGCCTATCGCCCATCACTAGCCTCCCGCATGTCGGTCACCTCTTACGGTCTTTCAAAAAAAAAAATTTTGTGTTATTATCAAATGAAATTTTATTAAAAAAAAAATAGTTATCAAATACGTATTTTTATTTAGATACTGGTCCAAAGATTATAAATAAAAATATTAATATCTAGTAAGAAATTGATTTGTGAAATAGAATAATTATTATTGGTGTCCTTACTTTCCGTCCATTGCGAGAAGTCCTGAAAATTGGCGGCATTCCCTTAACAAGATTCTTTCCGCTCTGAAGTCAAGAAAAGCGACAGAAGCGACAACACGGGGAGTTCACATTCGAGAATCGAACTAATGATTCTATTGTATATTATTCGGTAGACAGCGCTCATCTTTTACTAAAGGTCGGCAGTGACTAATGAAGTGCCAATTCCAGATCTTACATTTACTTTTAAAAAGTCTTTTCCTTAGATCCTGTTGGGACTACACGCACTAGAATCTCTCTCTCTCTCTCGGGAAACATTTAAGCAACTAGCAAGAGATTTTTTGACATGGAGGTGGGTCATCATGCATGCAATGATGTATGTCCACGCGCGGACATTGTACAATGATTGTGTCCCGCTTTTTGCTTTTTCGTGTTTTTCTGTTTTTCAAAGTCATTGTGGAACGTTGAGTGTGCGAATAAAGAGAATCGAATCACAATTTCGAAGGAACAAGACTTGACAAAGTTGAGGGAGGATGGGTGCCAGCTAAAACTTGAAACAGCAAGAAGCTAATGCTTCAAAATATGGTCGTTCCTGATCTTAATGGCAGAATAGTCAATAATTTTTTTTTTTCTCCAGGGAAAGTAGCCCTTAATGATAGAGAAAATGGCCTCTTTTGACAAAGCCACCCATCTCCATGCTTGGCCTCGGCCTTGGTCATGTTCGAAAGAAGCAGACAACCTTCTCAATCTAAGCAACCATCATGTTATTAAACTTCTCTGCACTCGACTGATCTCCACAATGCACATTAATAATCGCGGCCGTGTATATTGGGCAAGGCTTCATCATAGGGTGAAGGGTATGAATCCCAAGATTTTTTGAAAGGGAAAATGTTGTTACCAAAACAAGGCAAACATTTCAAATCGAGACTCTTACCTACCCAGTCAGTTGTTCTAAAAGTGTACTCTGCCACTGCTGAAGACCCTCTAGTTTAGTGATATTTCATTGTTGCATTTTTCCGGAAGGTATTGGATTTGTTTGCCAAGCTGTACTCCCAATGAATGTTATACTACATCCTTTTGGTGACACTTTGAATTCGATATATTTTGGTTTTGACCTGTTGGACTGTTAAATGTGTTTACAATAGTTTACATTTTCTTCTTCCTCTTTATATACCCAACCGTTCTAGAACACTTACTTCCACTAAATATCAAATGTTGACTCTACATATAATTTCTTCGTAATTCCTTAGAATTCAAATATTATTTCAAGTTTGATTAAAAAAAAAAAGTGAGCATTTGGCCTTTTAAGAGGCGTATTGTACTAAATGCCTAACTAATTTTATCTTTCTCTATATTGGTTATCATCAACTTATTCACACAAGTTAATCATCTAGCTAGAACTGTAACTGACGTGAGGATATACACTGCACAAGGCGATCGAACTATGCTCTAGGAATATCCAGTGATTTTTTTTCCCCAATCCAATTTAACCCTAGATCTCATGTCCAACCGCAAAGCATATCTGTGATTACACATGCGCCCGTGGATCTTTTTTCCCGCATCTCAAACCTGTCATGCTTCTTAATGTCATCATTGAAACTCAACACTTTTTGATATTGTAAACTCCAAACGTAAAGTTACATTAGATAAAAAGAGCCAAAGAATTCAAAAATAAAAAAGAACCGAAAGAATGTGGGGTTCTCTTTATAAGTTACGAACGAGGCTCATTTTTACCCTAGCATTCATTGTAGGCTCATTTTCAGCAAGGTAATATACAAGAACAACTAACGAGTGATGGGAATTGTGACATCACATGCTCCCTATAATACATGCAAAGAAATTTTGCATTGGATTGTGACTAGAATCAAATGATTTAAAATCTTCTCTTGGAACATAAAGGACTGCTAACGTTCCTTATATCTCACATTGTTTTATCTTTTTGTGAAGTTTCCAGTTAAATTTAATTGAGTAGAGAAAGGGAACTCGTGCGGACGAACGGACAAATGCCTTGTATGAACTAAGGGACGGGGAAACATCGTCCATGCAAAAGAGAGGGAGTCTTGTTTTCTCGTTGTCCTTTTCTTTTTCCAATAGGAGTTTGTGGACACAACTAAGATATAAGAAAGTTAAATAATTAAGAATTTAGAATGCTTTTCTTGGTCGAACGCGGGTGGCTTACTTAAACGTCACACGAGAACCCGTAGGCCGGAAGGTGTTCAAAATGAAGCCAAATCTTTTTTAGGGACTTTTTTTTTCTCCCTATTAGATTTGCTTTTAGATTAAAAGCTACACCTTTATATTAGCGATAATGGAATCCTATTGTATTGGTCTTATGGATTAGAGTAATAATTAACTGGGACAATCGAGGGATCCTGTGCATCGTGCCTTGCATCGTGTCCATGGCTAAGGATCATGGCGGAGTGCTGAGAGATCATGCAGTCGTGGACGACTTGCTGTGATCAAAAGTCCGTCGCTTTGTCGAACCCCTCTGCGGCCAAAGTGCCCGCTTTTCATCGGCATCACAGCTTTTCGCCGCCTTGCATTTTGGTATGTTCATCTCATTAAATAATACGTCGAAGGTTTTGTACGTTAAAATGAAACTTCCCAAATATTAGACCGTAACCTACATTACAATTTAAGGGAGCGAAATTGCTGCACTACAATAAATAAAAGATGAAGCCCCTAAGAACTCATAAACGTGATAGTCACTTCTCAAAACGTGATAGTAACTTCTCTCGAATTTACACTAAAAACACTAAAAGTCAGTCATGGATTTCCTTTAGCTCCTAATAGTGCATTTAATAACGTTTTTGTTCAAAAATTGTTCCAAGGAACAAAAATAGAAAAAATTATTTCTCTTCCGAGGAACAATTTTTGAACAGGAAGAACGCGTTTGATAATTACACAAAATTTATGTTCCTAGAATAGAAAAAGAACGAAAAACACGTTTGGTAAACTTGTATAATTTATTTGTTTCTTTTAATTTTTAAATATTTTTATTTTATTTTCTCTTTTTCCTTTTTCTTTTTTTCTCTTTGGCCGTCGCTGGTCACCGCCATGGCCGGCGACCGGCTGGGCGATGTTTGGTGAGCTCACGGGAGGCCCGGCTTGGCCCAGCGAGCCTCGACCTTGCTAGATCTGGTGAGGCCGAGCCTCGCCGGTGGCTTGGCTAGATTGCCGCTAGCGAGGCGAGCCTCGACAGCCACTAGCGAGGCTCGGCCTTGCGCCGGTTGGGAGGCCGAGCTTCACCGTGGCTGCGCAAGGCTTGGCCTCGCCAGGCTAGGCGAGGCCAACCTCGCCTTGGCCGGGCGAGCTTGGCCTCGCCGAATGCTGGTGAGCTCGAGCTCGCCCAGCCAAGGCGAGGCGAGCCTTGCCTAGGGCCGGCGATGCTCTAGTGAGGTCGCCGGCCCTCGACGTCCTGGGCCGCTAGCCATGGCCGAGGCCGGCGACCAGCCAAAGAAAAAAAAAAAAAACAAAAAAAGAAGAAGAAAAAGGAGAAAAAAAAAAAAGAAATAAGTTTTGTGTTTTTGTGCTTTTGTTTCTTCAAAAGTGTTCCCAAAAACAAAAAACAAGTTTTTCTTGTTTCTTGTTTTTGTTCTCGAAACAAAAAAAAATGTAAACAAATGCATTTCTATTCCTTTTTGTTTCTTGGAACAAAAGAACAAAAATTGTGTTCTAGGGAACAAAAAAAGAACACAAACAAATAGGCCCTAAACATCACAAAGATATCCTCAAAACAACACAATCGATTCTTTTGGGCTAAAAGGCCGGTCTCTTTAATTACAAAAATGTCCCTCGGGAATCAAAATGGGTCATTGAACTCAGTGAAAGCCTTAAGTCCGAGCTCAGCATCTACAAACTGAGACCTTGTGCTACTCATTTTCACAACGTTGAGTTCAATGGTGAAAACTGCGTATCAATTAGATACCTTAATGTCAACGAGAGCCACACATGCCTCCAAAAGTGGGTCCGCCCTAGGATTCCTGCACAATGTGCAACAGCAACGTGCTGGTTTTGAGGTTATTCCACGTTGGTTGTAGAAGGGACAAGTGGTCGGTTTATAAGTGTGAGGGAAAATCTCATTTTTTAAGGTAGCTTTTGAAATGAGATGAGCTCAAGATCACCCACTGTTTGATGTGAAGATTTTCAGTTTGAGAAGCATTATTATACATGCCAGGAAGAAATTTTAGGTTCGGTGTCCGTCACTTGATTTTAAAAGTAATCCCTCACTAAGATGTTCTGGTTTTCATGAGAATTGAGCCCTTTGAGGTGGAGGGTGGTTTTGTCATTTGTACATGTGAAAAGAAACGGCTCTTTAGGGTTTCTTGCGGCAATTTTCACAATGCTGCGGGCTCCTTTGTTATGAACAGGAGCGATCACGAAGAATGTTTTCCAATTGTATCTAGTAGGTAAGTAACATATTATATGTATCGTTGGCACTTTTAATCAGTTTTCAACAATATTATTTTGCCCCTAAATAATATTTCAATTTATAAAAGAAGCACGCAGCAATTTAAAAATTGCAGTAAGAAAACCACTAATGCGGCAAAAGATCACCGCATTCGTCGTCGGAATGTCCCCAAATCGCTGTTTTTACATGTGATCACGTCATCATGCCCTCAATTCGGTCACGCGCGATGACAACGACGCTCCTGGGACGTCGTGCATTAATTCGTGCTCAAACCCTCTGAAGAGAAGATGTCTGTGTGGAATTTGTGCATTCCGTTCGGTTTCGGGGAAAAGTTTTTAAGAAAATACTAAGTCTTTGGGTTAAAAAGATATTTAGAAATATAAGTAGCGTTTTGTGAAGTTTATTTTAAAACACATTGGAAGGACTTTCACTTAAATACCGTAAGGGAAAAACTATACATTGTAAAGAATCTTTGTTTAAAAGAAAAAAAAAAACTCTCAAACTATTTCCTGACAGAACTTAGTCGCTAGCGAGCTAAATTGACAGCCAGCTAGCATTATGTGAGGTTGCTCGACCTCAAGTGTCGCCTAAGGTTACGTGGCTGGTCAACGCTAGACTAGCTTATTGTCAACCAAATATGGCCTCACAGGCGACCTAAACGCTTGCCATTGAGGTCATATGAGGTGGAGATATTTTTGAAATTATAAAAGTTGAGCAAGAGCAAAGTTGGAAGAAAAAAATTGTATTTGCATTTTTTAAAGCACCCTCAAACTTACCTCAGGCAAAAGACCTTAAGGGCAATTGCATTTCCCTAAAAGTCATCAAAAAATTTGTCAAACGTCATTTGCATTTGTTTAAGAGATTTTGGAACCTAATAGGCTTTGGCAATATGGAACCAACCATACCCTCCCAATTTTATATGTTTCAATAATGTCTCTTATTTCTCTTTTTATTTTTTCACACACTCGATCATTGCAAACCACCTAAAACTTTTGAAATATACATATATCCACACCTCATATAGTTTGTTTTTTTTTTCATAGTTTAAAGTGAGTGTCGACATATCCTTTAAGAGAAACCTGAAATGACTTGGTCAAAATTAGGTTTCTTTCTTGTAAAAGCAATGAGAAGATTTCGATGGATGGAAGCTCCATGATCAGATTCAAGATAGATTGGTTTTGCTAGTTCTGATTCCTCGTTTCAGGGTGGGAATCTGCCAAGTTGTTCTTAGATCAACTCGTTTACTAGATCGACAAGTCTGATTTGGTTCTTGGGTGGGTCTAGAAACCAACTGTGATAATTTTTTTTTTCCTATTCCCTGGAAGTTCACAAGCTTCACTACCAAGGGCTAATAAATTTTCTAGTAAGTTTAGCAATTATAAAATTCCTGTGTTTCACTTGTAGCGAGACGTTCTATAAGGACCAAAAACAGATCAAGAAAAATAATAAGGTACTTATATCCAAAAAAATGCATGTCGGAAACAGATCAAGAAGACTACAGCGTTGCACCCTGGGAAGCAATCATGAAACTGAGAGTTTTTTCTATTTCCACCTGTGCGTTTGCCACAAAGTTTGACAATCATAATAGTCAATACAAGAGTTTGCCACAAAATTCACAAGCTTTAACTCAAATGCATCCACAGTCTACATTAGACATCTCACGTGAAAAAGAGTTCGCCACAAGTTCGCAAGAGCAAGCAAGCAAGAAAAATAAATGAACCGAGGATAAATGAACACAAATCTCCTATTCTCAGGAATAAAAAGAAAGTAACATGGTTGAGAGCTCATAAGCCACTAAAATAAATTAACTTCTCAAGCTTTGAATCTAGAACCAAGTTTACAAAGGATCCACGAGCCATCTCCAACTCAGAGCTTCAACATTTGTCCATGAAAGTCCGCTACAAGACATAATCATGACAAACGTGGTTTTTCGGGTCCTGTTACATGGCGAAATGTAATCATGGGGTTCTTGACATGAGTATTTGTGTTTTGATTTGGACTGGCTGTCATGTTACTCCATTGATTTATTGGTCTGCTTGATCGATGTGAATGCACATTTTCAATAATATTGCATTATTCATAACTTGATCCCGTAAATGTGGCATCAGGCACTTGCTGTGCCGTAATTTACATGCTTCCCTTTCACCTTTCTGCGTTCCAACACCAAGGTGTATGGATAACATTTCAAACCTTCTCTTATTTCACGTCACTTTAGTCTTACTATAAATCCGCTTCGTGGGGTGTTAGATTCCCTCCCACTCACCAGCACCCATCAACTGCAGCCCAAAAATGATTTGTGAGATATCCCATTTCGGCTGCTTTCCTTTTCCCAGCATTTTTTGTTATTCTTTTGATCAAGTGGAAAAGCTCCCCACGTTTTCGATTCGATTCACACGAGAACGATCAGCTGGGCATTTCGATTTTTCAAGGCATTCACCTTATTGTTTCACCATTTAATATAACATCATGAACTTTGTTACTCCTAACCCTATGCAAGCATCACTTGCCGCTAGAATACTTAAGCCCTCTATATTACTTATTGGTTTAGATACTTCTCGCATCCCCTTTTTTAGCACATCCAAGATAGTGTCCTTTACCTCTATTATTATTATTATTATTATTATTATTATTATTATTATTATTATTATTATTATTATTATTATTATTATTATTATTATTATTATTATTATTATTATTATTATTATTATTATTATTATTATTATTATTATTATTATTATTATTATTATTATTATTATTATTATTATTATTATTATTATTATTATTATTATTATTATTATTATTATTATTATTATTATTATTATTATTATTATTATTATTATTATTATTATTATTATTATTATTATTATTATTATTTATTATTATTATTATTATTATTATTATTATTATTATTATTATTATTATTATTATTATTATTATTTATTATTATTATTATTATTATTATTATTATTATTATTATTATTATTATTATTATTATTATTATTATTATTATTATTATTATTATTATTATTATTATTATTATTATTATTATTATTATTATTATTATTATTATTATTATTATTATTATTATTATTATTATTATTATTATTATTATTATTATTATTATTATTATTATTATTATTATTATTATTATTATTATTATTATTATTATTATTATTATTATTATTATTATTATTATTATTATTATTATTATTATTATTATTATTATTATTATTATTATTATTATTATTATTATTATTATTATTATTATTATTATTATTATTATTATTATTATTATTATTATTATTATTATTATTATTATTATTATTATTATTATTATTATTATTATTATTATTATTATTATTATTATTATTATTATTATTATTATTATTATTATTATTATTATTATTATTTATTTATTAATTCGGAGCAACAGACATGGAGAGTCAGCTACTTGGAGGTTCATGGAAACTTTATGAACCGGTTAAGTCTAGACCCTTGATATGTATAAGTTATCACAAACAATTTGCGGTGAGATTAAAAAAACATATTGTTTTTTCTCTGACAAAAAGGAAAAATAAAATCTAATGTGATAAATGTTTTTAATACAAGTCTTGTCGGTTCCACCTTTTTCCCAAGAGCGAGCACAACAATGGAGATAATAACAATATCGTGTGTACATAGAAATCTATAAACCAACCATTTAGATGATGAAGTGAGGGCGCGTTTGGTAACGTTTACGTTCAAACCTAGGGAGCGAAATAGAAAAAAAAATTTACATTCTAAATAATTTTTGATCAAAAAGATGCGTATGGTAAAACATTAGGGAATAAAAAATGAATAGAAACACGTTTGATAAATTTATGTTCTTTTTTTTTTCTTTTAATTTTTTAATATTTTTATTTTATTTTTCATTTTCCTTTCTTTTTTATTTTTTTTTCTTTCGGCCGGTCACTTTCGGGCCTCACCTTGGCAGGGCGAGCTCGGGGCCGGCTACGCTCGGCCTCGCCGGATCCGGGTGAGCCCAAGCTCGCCCGGCCAAGGCGAGGCCGAGCCTCGCCGAGGGCCGGTGAGGCTTGGCCTCATCGGGGCCGGCGACGCTCAGCGAGGTCGCCGACCCTTGACGGCGTCGCCAGCCCTCGACGGCCGGTCGTCGGCCATGGCCGAGGCCGGCGACCGGCTAAAGAAAAAAGAAGAAGAAAGAAGAAGAAAAGAGAAGAGAGAGAAGAAGAGAAGTGTTTATTCAAAATCGTTTTTGGAACAAGAAATCATTTTTTTGTTTCTCATTTCTGTTTTTTTTTTTTTTTGTGTTCGGAACAAAAAAATAAAAAAAGAACATAAACGCAACCAAACGCGTTTACATTTGTTTTTTTGTTAGGGAACAAAAAAACAAAAAATCTGTTCATAAACACTTTTGAGAAATGAAAACATGCAGGGCCTAAATATTTGTGATAATGAATTTTCTAAAAATAATAGTAATATTTTCAAATAAAATAAAACTAGAAAATAGCCCCACGGGAACATAAGAACTTCTTGGAATGCTCCACGGGTACATAAAACTTTAAGAGACCACATCATTCTTTTCTTTTTCTTTTTTTTTTTTTTTTTCTCCTGGAGGAATGCTCGTTGTTGCTCGAAGCTACAAGCTTTTCGCGAGGCAATTAAAGACTATGTAAGCCACTCGAGAAAACTAACTCTGGGCAGAGAGAGATTAATTTGAATTTTAACGCGTTAATTCAACAACTTTCGTTAGGTATGAGCACTATTTAGGACGATCATGTTCACTTTTTCAAATATCAATACTTTGTTAATCATCTTCCTTTCAAGATAGAATAGACGTGTCGATGGTACAAAAATCAACATTCTACGTTAGATATCTCTTCCTTTTGTTCGATAAACATTAAGAGAGATTAATAAGCTCCTTTTTTTTTTTTTTTTTTTTAGAAATAGAGATTAATTTGAATTTTGATGCGTTGATACAACAACTTTTATCGTTGTGCATGTTGATTCACCGAAAAAAAGAAGAAGAATTGGAAGTCCATAATATTTACTATCTTTATAGTGCATACTTTCCTTTTTCAATGGATGTTTATGAATTATTATAAATCAGTATTCCCTGGATTTAAACTTTTTCCTTCAATAACGTCCCTAAATTTGTTTTTTCCTAAAGATTCTCGTTATCATGACAAGACTAACACGTGTTTCTTGCCACCGGTGCCCTTCTTATGCA
Source organism: Eucalyptus grandis (assembly GCF_016545825.1). Classification (NCBI taxonomy): domain Eukaryota; kingdom Viridiplantae; phylum Streptophyta; class Magnoliopsida; order Myrtales; family Myrtaceae; genus Eucalyptus; species Eucalyptus grandis. Next base: position 36,404,918 of record NC_052618.1, read on the forward strand.
CAAGGATCACAAAGGAAACATCCTGCGGCAACCTTCTAGAGAGCACTAATCAACGACGGAAGGCTCTTTAACACCAACGGCTGCACTTTTGGCCCTTCAAATTGTTGTTTCCTCACCAAATTTTACACAAAACTACTCATAGAAACGAAAAACTATTTACACAAATATTCCAAATGAAACCGCTCCACGCCATCCCACCCGGTGCGAATGATAATCTGGCATTCCCATCACCATAGCCGCTGCAGTCCGACCGGTGATCATCGTTCACTGTATCGCATTTGCACACCCACTATTCTTGGCCTCCTCATGGTTATCTTCGACGCCAAAACTGTCGGAATGCTGCCTCAGTTCGGGCTCAACTCGGGCTCTTCACTTTCGTCCCTCAACCACATATCTTGTTATGAGCTCGTAGCACAACTTCAACACCTTCAGCTAGGGAGCTCGCCAAGAGAAAAATCAAGTTTGAGCCCATCAATATATCCAATTAAAACCACATTCACTTAAGAGTTTAAGTCAATAAGTTATAAGTTAACTAAGATACGTAAAATAGTCAACATGACACAAATTCCATGACTTGGGACTTTTTAATACAACTCACATATGCATTTCAACAATCTCCCCTAACATATGGATTAAGTATTATGTCTGCTCCCCCTTTAATTCAAGTGTCACTCTATACCAACATGCGTCAACTTATATCGCCACCCCCTCCCTCTTTCATTCTTGGTATCTTTCTCTAAACCTAACCACGAAGCCTGTCATTAAGGCTGCATTGCTACACCACGACACGTAGGTTGCCTAGAAACTGTGTTGATCATATTCATTCTTTAAAATTCAACAAATATTGGTATACATTGAGCGGGCCACCAATCAACCATCAACTCTAATACTATTGTTAGGAGTGCATAATGGAAATATAATACTTTTACTCGAGGAGATCATCAAGAAGGAACCAAAGTGAGCTCATTAACATATCCAATTAGATCCATCTGCACTATAAAATTTAAACTGACGAATTATGAGTGAACTAGGATAAATTTACTACTTTACACTACACCAATTTCCTAATACAAAAAATTTTCGACACAACTCACTCACGAATCTCCATAATTTTCCCTCTCATGTGAGAGCTTGGCATCAGATCTACTTCCCTTTAATTTAGGTATCTGTCTACACCAACATGCCTTTACTAAATCTCCACCATAACCTTCATCACTAGTTTCTTTCTCCAGATTGGACCACGAAGGCTATGATTGAGACCACATTGCTGTGCCACAATGCATGGACTACTCATAAACCGCGTTAGTTGCATGCATTCTTTGAGATATCCACCAAACTCTGATATACTCTTAGGGGAAATTCTTGTTGTGTTGCAACACTACAAGCTTTTCAGTAGGTCATTCAAGACTATCTATAGCCACTCGAGAAAACTCTTAGTAGAGATTTCATAGCAAAAATTAGCAGTTAGGTTTCGTTTTTTTGTTGAGTGCAAACCACTTTCAATTAGCATGGAAAATGTGATTAGATTAAGCTCCATTTGTTTTGCAAATAATAAATGATTGGGAAAATATTTATCCAAAAATGATCGCTTGGATTGCTAACAAAATTAAATGGACGAAACTTTTTTCATAAAGATCTAAATATCGCAACATGTTTTTCAAGTTAATTAATAATGTTATTCTAGAAAACAATCGATAATAAACTAGCACATTATGCGGACTATAATTGTAGTTCATTAAGATAAATCATCTACTATATATCTTAATCATAAGACTAGTTCCAAAGAGACAACTGTCCGTACAACATTGAATCGCCTCTTCAAGCCATTCCGATTGAATGACTATGATATAATTACATTAGTCGAATTTTGTTTATAAATTGATGATAACCGGCATAAAGAGATACAAAAATTACTTGGGCATTTAAGGCTCCACCTGTTTCATGAAAAGTAAATAATTTAGAAAATATTTTCCTTAAAATGATTGTGTGCATCGTTTACAAAAATAAATTAAAGAAAACTATTCTCATCATCCATGAAATTATTTAAACATAAGTTATTGTGAACAGACCAATGAATCTTCCCGGCAACAGCGGAGGAAATAGACCATATTTGTTTCTTGTGGAAGAATTCTCAACCGTAGTGCACTCCATTTCAACCCTTCTTTTTTTAATGAATAGAAAGCGACAACCCCCAATCAGCCCCCCAAAACACCCCCTGCCCGACCGTTTTTGTGATTATAAGAGCGAAGGTGCCTGCTGATCCCGTCTGACAGGGCAATGCTTATCGATCGATTCATTGCCTGCCTCTACAACGCTCGCTAGTCATTTGGCCCCTGTAAGTTGCTGTGTCCGAATAACACTTCACACGAAAATATGTTTAGAATAAGAACGTTCACTCGACACAACAATTTCGAAATGAGAACCCTCCACCCCATCCAACCCCCGGCAGCTAATAATCCGGCATCCCCAGGGCCACCGCAGTCTGGCCGGTACAAGCTGATCGTCAGCCACTGCATCGTGTATGCCGTGCTGACTATTCTTGGCCTCCTCATGGTAATCTTCCTGGCCATACCTGCCGGAATGCCTCCGAAGTTCAGGCTCAACCCAGGTTCTTCCCTTTCGTCCCTCAACATCTCCACCTCCAACGTCACCGCTCAATGGAATATCGCTCTCTCCGTCAAGAACACCAGTCCCCTCATCACTGTCAAATACACTCACGTGAAGCTCCTCTTGAGTTTCCAAGGCCGACTCGCTCTCTCCCGTCCCTCCCTTGTTCCCGCCTTCACTCAGGGCCCCCAGAACATCACCACAGTCCGAGCCGAGGCCCTGTCAACGCTGGCGGTCGTCAATGACTTGAACGTGAAGGGCCTGGTGAGCATGTTGAAGGGCGGGCTGGTGTCCATCGACGTGGTGGTGAAAGCCAAGCGGAGGCTGCACTTGGGTCCATGGTGGGTGGCCGTGTTTGATGTGCGCGTCTCATGCATGGGCGTGACCTTCGCGGCTCCGACCAAAGGCGAGGGCAGCCACGATTGGATGATCCTTGGAGGCAACCTGAGATGCAAGCCCAACATCATCGCTCAGTTATGGTGAGAAAAATTATAAGTTCCAGCGTAGTTTATTATTACTATCATCGATGAATGTTGTTCGTTCATCAATGAAGTTGACGATAGCTTAGAGAGAGTGAGAGTTGCTACAGCTACTCTCCGTCTCTTAGTCTCACTCCAACCTAGTTATATCATATTTACCTGCGGGAGCAACCAAATGAGCTTTGGGCCAAGTATGCCGAAGTGCTCTGATCCCGTTCTGGTGGGTCTTCATAGCACCCTTATCCGGCCAATTGCTGGGACAAGTCGACGAGTGAGGATAATACAAGAGTCCGACTGTCAATAACTTGATCTCAGAGGTTGAACTCAGTGAGTCGAAGGTGCTGACAAGATTCAATGCCAAGAGAGCAAGGAGAGTATGGAAGAAAAAGACCGGTTGTGCCCGTGCCGGTGGCAACTTACAGTGCCCCGGCGATGACTTCACTGGATTGTAGGTGGCAAGTTACAGTCACTAAACTATAATTTTACCTAATAACTGTCAGGAAGACGCTTCTTGATGCTGTGGTTCTTCGGAGGATAAACGGAGCAGGAGAGAGAAAGGAGGACATTGAGGAGGGTCGAAGAGAGAAAAGATAGTATCCAATGTCTTCTCCTAAATGAGATGCGATGCTGGACGGTGTGTTGGCGGAAGGGGAAACAATAGCATGAGTTGATTGCATGTCGAGAATTTGCAGGCCGTCACATCAATTTAAATGCCCGCATCACGAGTGCAACTAGTCAGAAAACTTTGCGAAACATAGTGACTACTTCTGTAGTATTAAACGCTTAATTTAAGTAAACTCTTTACGGTAGTTTTTACATTAACAACTAACTTGGCCTGTTTATTCTATTGATACGAACAAGGTTTGATTCTCACCGCCGTATGTTTTGTTGTTCTTTTTTCAGATGGCTTCTGCAAATTTGGGCATCGGTGGGAGGTTTATTTGCTAGCCTATTACTCGGGCAAATACAATAAATATTAAGCCTCTCAGTCTCATCGCTATTGTTTGTTCATGTCATACTTCTCTTCAAAATATGTATTCTCTAGATGTTTGAATCTTTGGCCTACTGCCGAAGAAATAGTTTGCGCTTTAAACGTCTCAATATTTGAGGTTTTGCAAGTTTTCTCCTAACTTGGTTTCCGATCATGCATTTGCATGCCATCCCATAGTTCGTATTGCTTTTTCAGTTGCGAAAAAGGCAACAAAGCCTGCGTCAAAGGATTAACCGAGTAGTTAAGCACCTTGACTTGAGTGCTTGTAAATCTTCCCACTAAAAGTAATCTTGAGAAATGCACGTCACTCTGCGGTGAAGCATTGTCTGATATACATGGACATGATCTTTCATGTGCATTCATGGAGATTAGTTGAGCGAAAAAGAGTCTAGTAAAGAGTCTGCTCCTTGGAAGCTACTAGACCCAGATTGAGCATGGAGTCGGGTGGCTTTGTCACAGAGGCCGAAAATGGAGGCCGGTGGCCAAGCGGTCGGTCAAGCAACTCTTCTCCGACCACTAGGTTTGTTTCGAATCTCAACGTTCCCTCTCCAAGCTTATGCAAAAGGCAACCAAAAATGACCAAGCCCGCAAAGTTTCCCATATTTTGGCAATGACAAGCGCAATATTACCGATGAAGAGCAGCCTACTTTTAAACATGCTCCCCTTCCAAAGCAGCGGCTCTTCCAGAGCTATACCAATTTACTTAACAGAAAACCCTAGCACGTTGACTCTATATGCTAATTACGTTCTAGACAACATTTTACGCGCGCTCAGGGTCCTCGATCTCCTCTCTCTTCTTTCTCCAAGAGCTATATCAACTGAGACAAAACTTTACAAAGCATTATCACTTTTCCTCTCTACCAAGCCTAAAGAACGAAAGAAATATCATCCGAATCTCATGGAGATCGCATCCGTCAATAATTTGGTGATGAATGCGATGGTTGAGCCCTCCCTTATAATCAACATTTGGATGATATATTCGGCTAACATGCACAGAAACTCTTCAATCATGTTCCACATGCATAAAGTGATCAACGCTACCTTCCATGTCATCCCATAATAGTAGCATACGAACAAAAAGGTGCTACTTTGGAAATGACGATCAACACCTCCAATGGGAACAAAAGGTAGCGTCGTATATATTAGTGATATTTGTTGGACCAAGACTCCACAACTTGGCTTGAAATTGTCAATGCTTCACGTCCATCTATCTGCCCGGAAACAATTGCTTAAACGACCTTCCACACCCATTTGAATATAATCACGTTTTTTTCATTGATAATCCTTGAAAACATTATCATCTTTTCAAAATAAAAACTTCTTGATTTGCCTCGGCAGTGCATCTTTTGGAAAACTCAATGAGACAGAAATTAGTTTCTTTTGTTTGAAATAATGGGCCACTTAAAGACCTTCGACTATTTCTATATATTACCAAGATGGATGATGGCAAGAAAGAGCTCACATTATTACAACATGTAAGCCTATGGCAATTTGTCCCAAAATCTTAATGCAAAATCTGGCGCGATGCGGAAATTAAAGATATGACATTTATATGAACAAATTCAAGCCACCATTTATTACTACTTTTATTGGGAGAGGACATGTTTTGACTGTGCTACTAATGGAAGATATGCAATATCATTCTAGGATTGTGGTTGATTGAATAAGTTAATCTAGGATTAGAGTTAACTGTTCACATTAGATTTGATTCTTTAGATCAACATAGGATATTCTCTTTCAATTTATTATTCATACTTTGTATTATATAAAGAATTGTTGACACCTAAAATTTTAATTAGGTTTAATTAGGTTAGGTTTTAGATAACAAAAACCAAATAAGTAGCAAAAACAACAAAAAAATAGTAAAAACAAAAGAAAAGAAAAACAAAAGCACCCCCCCCCATTTTCTTCACGTGGGCTTGTGCGGCTTGGCCCCACCCTCTTTCTCTCTCCTTCTTCCCTCTTCTTCTTCCTCGCTCCATCTTTCTCCGCCTCTGTAGTTCACGCGCGGTGGCCGGCGACGCGCGCGAAGGACGGCCTACGGCCGAGGGGAGTAGGCCGACGTCGGCCGGAGAGGATAAGATCAGGCGCCATTAATGCCGAGCGAGCTTCGCTGGAAAGCTCGATGGGACACCGGTTCGGCCGAGCGAAACCGGTGGGTAAGCCGGAGGCCGGCGACCGAACCCCTCCGTCGACCGGAGTTCCTTCGCCTATAAATAGGTGGCCGCAAGCATCGTCGGAGGGTGTGGCGAGCTCGGAGATCCTTCACTAAGAGACATCGGGAAGGGTTGAAGGGCGAGCGCAGGAGAGAGCTCGAGTCGCGAGCTCAGCCTACCTTCCACCGAGAGACTTCGGGGAAGGCCGGCGGCGAGTGACTTCGAGAAGGTCAGATCCGGCCGGTGGAGGCTCGGATCGGCTCGAGTGAGGAGAAATCAAGGCCGAGGAGGGTCCGGCCGAGTAGATCTAGTTTTTTTGCTGTGTGCCGCCGGACGCCGTTCAAGTCCCGACGCCGTCGCCTCGAAGGGTTTGTTGTTGTGTTTCCCCCCCTTGCAGAGCCATTGCCGTGATCGATCCGCCAAAGCCGCGCCGGATCGGGAGGCTGAGTTGCCACCGTCGTAGCCACCGCCGTCGCCACCGTTCGCCGTTCAAGTTTGCCGTCACGGACAGGTAACAGTAACTGTCACCGCCGTCGATCGCGTTATCGCCGTCGCATTCCCCCTCTTGGACCACGTCGCCACCAACCACACCAGCGCCACCGTGTTGTTGCTCGTCCTCGCCGTCCCCGTAGGCGGTTTGTTACCGTCGCCACCGCCGTCGCCGCCGTAATGCCTCGGTTTTTTCCTCCTCGGCGCAGCGGATTTGCAAACCCTAGGGTTTGCGATTTTCCGGTCGCTGAATCGGAGTCGGGTCGGCGAGTCGGGTAGGGTTTCGTGAGGCCAAGGGAGGTTGGAAGCCGGGTCGTGGAGTCGGATCCGGGTCGGCGAGTCGGGTAGGGTTTCCGTGATTTTTGGGCGGCGGAAATCCGGTTCGGCGAATCGGGTAGGGTTTCGCCGAACCGGGTCAATGGGTCGGCCCGGTTCTTTTCGAAAGCGGGCTTTTGGGCCACGGCGTCGTTTTAGTAAGTAAAAAAAAAAAATAAAAAGGAGATGAAAAATCCGAGTCGGGCCCGCGTTTGGGTCGGCGGCCCGGTCGGACCCAACCCGGATCCGACCCGGGTTGGTTTTATTGTATTATTTTAATATAAAATAATAAATATTTTATTTCAAAAAAAAATCAAAAAGTGTTTTATTTTCAAAAAAAATATTAAAAATGTTTTAATTTCCAAAAAATCGAAAAATATTAAAAAATGTCGAAAAATGTTTTATTTTCTAAAAAATCGAGAAAAATCAAAAAAATAATTTATTTTCCAAAAATATTAAAAAAATATTTAAAAATATTTTATTTTCCGAAAATTCAAAAAATAAAAAATATTCCATATTTTCCAAAAAATGCCAAAAATCCAAAAAATCCGAAATTTCATGAAAAAGCCAAAAATTCAGAAAAAGCCAAAAAGACTTGTATTTTTCCAAAAAAAAAAAAATCCAAAAAATCCCTTTTATGTCCAAAAATGAGAAAAAGACTCAAAAAAATGTTTTCCTCCAAAAAATGTATGGAAAAATCCTCAAAAATCCAAAAAGCCTTAGGGTTTAAACAAGATTAGGTACCGAAAGGGCATTAGTGATTAACTAGTGTAATCAAGTCCCCGATCCTAATTTCTCTCAGTTGCGCAGAGCGAGTATTTCTCCCGATACTTCGCTTAGGGTTTCTAATCGACCCACCCCAAACCGATTAGTGGCGACTCCGTTTTAAAATTAATTTACAGGTTAAAAACTCAAACTATTAAGTCGTGAATTGGCGGACTTGGGAGAGTCCGGGCTTAATAAATTCAGCCGAGCCATTAGCCTCCTTAGGCGCTCGTACCCGATTGCGGGCCGAGAAAAAGAGGTCGCGACGGCTTGGCGACTCCGCCGGGGACCGTGAGGACTTAGGCCATTTTATCTTTGTTTAAATGCTTTGCTGACTTGGTTTTTTTTTTATGCGGGGTAATAGCTTAAAGTTTTTTTATTCTGTTAAAATAAAATGTTTTTGTGATTATAAACTGTTGTGCATGCTTTACTATTTTAAACACTACACATGGCATACACAACCCGGTCGCCGGACCTGGGCCGCCATAGGATTTCTAGGATAGTGTTAAGAAAGATACGACCTCGAACGCGAGACTGCGATGTAGAGGTTGCCTTTCTTTTCCCCGAATTTCTTGGCCGAGGTTAGGAGGGTATCTTCGCTAACGCGAGACTATGACGGGCGGATATCCTTTTAATCTCACCAATCCTTCGAGTTAGAAATCGAGCCGCACATCCCATCTGTATGTCTTTGTGCTTGCCATTTTATTTAAAAAAAGCGAAGTGATTTCTTTACTTTTACTTAGTCTTTTCTCGGCTCATGGCAAAATAGGGTCGGGTTGTGTATTTCCCTTCCTTATATGCGATGGGAAGATTTGATATCCAGTTCATTCCTACCCCAAAGAGAGAGCTTCTCAGATGGTGGAAGCAGTTAGATTCCCCAGCCTTACAAATACGAGTACAACAATGCAGTACCATGGTCTTATGACCTTGATGTTGGTTTAGTCACGAGATCTGGGCGAACCTATGCTCAAGCAAATACTCGGTCTGCTAAGCCCGTCACCGTGAAGAAGCCAAGGAGTTTTTGGCCGTAGTTAAGGCTAGCGAATATAATGTGGTGGAACGATTCTGAAAGTCACCAGCACAAATCTCTCTGCTGGAATTGCTTCAGACATTTGTCAAGCACCAGAAATCCCTCATGAAAGTATTAAGTGAAGTACATGTTCTGAAACGATTGAGCATGACAAACTTGAGGAATTTGTCGATACCATCCTTCTAAAGGATCAAATGGCATTTTCGATGAAGAAATTCCCGAGGAGGGTAGAGGACACACCAGGGTCTCTACATATCAGTCAAGTGCAACGCATCTCACGTCGCTCGAGTACTGATTGACAATGGATCTGCTCTTAACATATGTCCACTAGCGACACTCTGTCGTCTTAAAATAGAGAGATCATGGATCCAGGTACCCAAGACTTCTGTTCGAGCATTCGATGGAACAAAGAAGAAAACAGTGGGAGAGATCGAGCTTGACATTCAAATTGGCCCAACCATATTCAAAATTTTGTTCCAGGTGATGGATATCCCCCTTTGCGTTTAATTTCCTCCTAGGGCACCCATGGATACACGTCGCGGGAGCAGTACCTTGAGCCTCCACCAAAGTGTGAAGTTCGTGGTCGGAGGAAAACGATCACGGTCGAGGAGAAGAAGATCACCGCATCTACCACGAGACGGCCATTCCTTATGTTGAACCTAGTGACAAGAGCGAAGCTAGCTATCAATCGTTTGAGCTTGTGTCTACTATACACGAAACTCGAGGGACTTTGCCCCTCGTCCCCAAGATATCAAGTGCTGCAATCATGGTAGGAAAAATCATGGTAGGACACGGTTTCCTCCCGAGGACAAGGGCTTGGTAGGAGAGGCTAGGGCATTCGTCAGCCTATTGAAGCTCGGAGAAGACCCTATACTATCGGTTTGGGATATTCCCCATATAGAAAATCAAAGAAAAAGTCGGCCTTGTATATCCCCGTCTCGAGGAAACTTTCCGGGCCCGACCAAGATGATGCATGAGGAAGAGGAAGTGGATACTCCAAAATGGTTCAACCCCGAAAGCGTGAAATTGCCCATAATCCAGGAAGACACAACTTGGCCCTCACTTGAGAAAGAAGGGCCAGATGATGTGACCTCCATGTTCGGGGACATTTTCATAGGTGCCATTGAGGAAGAGCAATTAGAAGAGACATGTGATAACTTCTCGTTCATCCCGGCTTCGACACCAAGTCGAAGAATTACGAGACTGTACACCATTTGATAGAAAACTTCGCTCAAGCCACCCGTGCATTCCGTTCTCGTCACAATGAGGAGCTGGTGGTAAATGAAGAGGACCCTACTGACACGACCTGGCAAGGGGCACGGCTACCCTTAACCCCAAGAAGCACTCGGCCATATTCGCCCTTCCTAAATCAATGACCATTATTTTCCCCATCCTCCTAGAGCAAGGAATAATTGGCAGAGAATTGAACCATCCTACCCCCGAGTACTTCCTTGATTATGATCCATCCAAGCAATGTGATTACCATTCAGGAGAATTAGGACACTCGCTAGATGATTGCACCATCCTGAGAGACAAGGTCCAAGATCTTTTGGATGCTGGGGTATTCACGTTCCGCTCTCCATGGCTGTGTTTTGGCAATGATCACCTCCTCGTGGTACCCAAAGACACCGTACCATGTTCCCGAGCATGCTAAGGAGGCGCATAAAGGAAAAGCAATCATAGACACTTTGGGCCAACCAAGTGGTAAATTTGACTACTATGTCAATTATTCGATTCCCAAAGTTTCTATGATCATCACCACAACATCGTCCCGATGGATGGGGAGATGTGGATGATCTGAAATCCACAAAGCCGGGAGCACAAGGAGACGTGGTTGGCAGCTAGTATGAAGACTTCTTCGTGGGCGCTATCAACGAGGAACCGTCAGAGGAAATGGGTGCAGGCCCGCTTGAGTAGAATCCTTTTTAACTCCTTTGCATACTCCCCTACGTGGGAGCTTGTACATATTTCTTAAAGTCTGGCTTGTTCTGTTTTCAACAACAGTTCCACTCAAGGAACTATTTTTTGAAACCACCATGTAAATCCGTCTACTAATAAATAAAGTTGAAAACATTTTGAGGGCATGAGGAGACACACCAAACCGGCCCGTTGATGATAGCCAGCCGTCAAATGAAAGAAGAAATCTGAGGCCCGGGTCTCCTCATGTTTAATTGTCTTTAATCTTTAAAAGCAATTTATCACATTTTCAAAAGAAAGAAGCATGCATGCTACTAACCTTATTTGTTCCCTTAGCCTATCTACTCTATGACACAAGAATAATATAGCGGCAGGCGAGGGTATGGGAATGGTCCAAACCAGCACCGTAAGTAGCCATGATAGCAATTCTGATGACTCAGATGATGATTTTGATGATTCCGACGAAATTCAATGGAATTGGAAGCGCCACGAAGAAGCAAGGCCCCTTACTACTGAATACACCATTATTGTCAATTTAGGCAGCACAGAAGATCCAAGGGAGATAAAGATTGGCGCGAACCTTCCTGAAGAAGAAGCTGCAAGCTTAATTGCCCTCCTAAAGAGATATCAAAATGTATTCGCATGGTCTTATGCCGATATGCCAGGCCTTGATCCAATGATCGTGGAGCATAGCTTGCCAACCAACCCTAATGTGGCTCCTAAGAAGCAGCGGCTAAGAAGAGCTAAGCCTGAATTGTCAAAAGAGATTGAAGAAGAAGTAATGAAGCTCCTGGCAGTAGGCTTCCTCGAAGTCTCGCAATATCCTAGTTGGGTGGCAAACATTGTACCAGTAAAGAAGAAAGATGGTCGAATCTGGATTTGTGTCGACTACCGCAATTTGAACAAAGCAAGCCCAAAGGATGATTTCCCACTACCTCACATAGACGTTCTTGTGGATAGTACTTTTGGATTCAAACTTTTCTCTTTCATGGATGGGTTCTCAGGATACAACCAAATAAAAATGAAGGAGGAAGACAAGGAAAAGACGGCATTCATTACTCCATGGGGGACTTTTCACTATAAGGTCATGCCTTTTGGCCTGAAAAACGCTGGAGCAACTTACCAACGTGCCATGGTCACCCTTTTCCATGACATGATGCATAAAGAAATTGAAGTATATGTCGATGACATAATCGCCAAAACCAGACATGGAGAAGACCATGTGAAGACCCTGGAAAAATTATTCGATCGACTTCGCCGGTTCAAGTTGCGCTTGAACCCGACAAAATGTGTGTTCGGGGCAACCTCGGCAAATTACTTGGATTCATTGTGAGCTGTAAAGGGATAGAAGTGGACCCATCAAAAACTAAAGCGATATTTGAGATACCTCCTCCCTCGACTGTGAAAGAAGTCCAGAGCCTCCTGGGAAGATTAAATTACATTGCGCGATTCATTTCCCAACTTTCTGAAACTGCAAAACCTTTCTTTAAACTTCTCAAGAAAGATGCACAAATCGAATGGGATGATGACCGCCGGCATTTGAAAATTTGAAGCGGTACTGATGAAACCCCCGGTTTTAGTACCCCCTACTCCAGGACACCCTTTGACCCTCTACCTTACCATCAACAGTGAATCCCTAGGTGCAATGTTGGCACAGAAAGGACCCCATGATGGGAAGGAACGAGCCATTTACTATTTGAGTAAAAATTCACCACATCGAACGAAACTACTCCAAATCGAAAAGACTGTGCTGCATTGGTATGGGTGTTGCACAGACTCCGGCGAGTACACCTTGCATTACCCGACATTCATTGTAATCGAGAGTGACCCAATCAAGTATTTGCTTGGTTGCCGGCCTTGGTGGGAAAATTGGCCAAATGGCAAATCCTAATCTAATTCGACATCCAGGTGATGTCGCAAAAATCGATTAAAGGTCGAGTGATTGCTGATATGTTAGCAGATTGCCCTAAAGAAGTAGGCGATGATCATTCCCCGATGATCGAATCTCGGCAAGAGAAGAGGACACGTGGACTATGTTTTTTGATGGAGCTGTAAATTTGTCGAGTTCGAGCCTTTGGGGCGGTCTTGATATCCCCAAATGGGCAACATTATCCCGTGGCTGCAAAACTGATGTTTCAATGCACTAACAATATAGCCGAATATGAAGCATGCATCCTCGGCCTACAAGCGGCTATTGGAATGGAAGTGTCAAAACTAAAAGTGTTCGGTGACTCTGCCTTAATTATCCTCCAGACTGTGGGCGAGTGGGAGACAAGAGACACCAAACTAGTGCCTTATCATGACTACTTGGAAGAATTGGTAGAAGAATTCCAGGACATCTCATTTGAATACCTACCTAGAATCCGTAACCAGTTTGTTGATGCACTAGCAACACTATCATCCATGTTACAAGTAGCGAAGGGGTTAGAAGTAGAGCCTTCGAAAATTGAAGTCTTGACAAGACAGGCCCACTGCATGACTATAACTGAAGAACCCGATGGGAAACCCTGGTATTACGACATCATGAAATACATCCAAAAGCAGGAATTCCCTAAAGAAAGCACTCCCTCTGATCGAAAATACCTTATGAAAATGGCTTCGAGGTTCTTCGTCAGCGGTGAAAATTTGTACAAAAGATCATATAACTCAGTCCTGCTAAGGTGTGTGGATGCAAACGAAGCCACACAAATAATGCAAGAAATACATGGGGGAGTATGTGGTCCTCACATGAATGGACATATGTTGGCCAAGAAAATAATGAGATTGGGTTATTACTGGTTCCCCTTAGAGAGCGATTGTGCTCACCATGTGCGAAGCCGTCATCGTTGTCGAGATCCACGGGGACAAGATAAATGTCCCTCCAACCAATTACATCGCTTATCCGAGCCGTGGCCATTTTCAATGTGGGGCATTGATGTGATTGGCCCAATCAATCCAAAGGCATCAAATGGGCACCGGTTCATTTTGGTCGCAATCGACTATTTCTCAAAATGGATCGAGGCTGCATCCTATGCAAGCGTAATCGCACGAAACGTTATGAAATTCATCGACGTGACATAATCGCCCGTTATGGCGTACCGAAGCTATCGTCACGCGACAATGGGTCAAACCTAAACAACAAGTTGATTGATCAATTGTTTTTCGAGTTCAAAATCCAACATCCGAATTCGTCCCCTTATCGTCCACAAATGAATGGAGCCAGGAAGCCGCCAACAAGAACATCAAGAGAATCCTATCCAAGACAGCTGAAAACTACCGCGATCGGCATGAGAGGCTACCCTTCGCACTAACAGGTATCGAACTTCGATTCGAACTTCCACCTGGGCAACGCCTTTTCCTTGGTTTACGGCATGGAGGCGGTTTTACTCGTAGAAGTAGAAATCCCTTCCTTGCGAATTTTATCCCAAGCGAGGATTGTCCAAAGAAGAATGGACACAACAAAGGCTTGAGCAACTAAATATGATCGACGAAAAACGACTGAAAGCCCTCTGTCATGGTCAGTGTTACCAACAAAGGGTAGCTCGATCGTTCAATCAAAAGGTGCGACCCAAGAACTTCAAGGTAAATGAGCTAGTCTTGAGGAAGACGCTGCCAATCTTTCCAGAGCCCGGAGGCAAGTTCGCCCCTAATTACAAGGGTCCTTACGTAATAAAGAAGATACTCCCTGGAGGAGCCTTGATTCTGACTGAAATGGACGGGCAGGAATTCTCCAAACCAATTAATTATGATGCTGTAAAAAAGTACTACCCTTGAAAGATGTTTATTGTCTGGCATTGCCAAGCACTTCTCTATCGTAATGAAAATTCTTATGCACCTTTATATATGAGTGATGTATTTACACCATCATAAAAATGTGTTTTGACTCAATGGAGAAAAATGAATGGTGATGACCGTCTCTAAGGAAGTGTCATAAATCAAGAAGCAAACTCGATGGCATAACTTGAACAAATCAACATTACCCAGGCAAACGCATAAGAGTAATCCTTTGTCAATTTTGTCCAACTCGGTGTAAAGGATGCGTCATTCGGGAACCGATCTGGTTAAAAGAAACCTTCGTCCCGACCAACAATCTTAGAATCTGGAAGCCTCACTTCTTGTTCCAGACACATGCTCTTGCAAGAAGTAATTGCCATTAGAGAATTGGAGGTTTTGATTGTCCATCTCAGATTCCATAGAAGCTTGAGGTACATGACTTTGCCTGATCAAAGGCAGAAGGAAAAATTCCACAGAAGGAATGCGTTGAAGATAAATCAACAACCAGCAATCATGCATACATGGTCACAAGTGAGGAAGGCCAATCGAAAGAAATGTCAAACTATGCTAAGACGAAAAGGCTGTCATCAACATTCAAACATCATCAGGAGTTAGCAAATACAAACTTTGGAGAAGAGTAATTTGGTATCGTTTCCAATACTCCCCTTCTTTGAATTCACTTTTGACATATTCCCCTATTGACAGGAGCATCACAACTCAAGAACTAAACTCAATGGTTAGGCAAATCAATATTGGCCAAGCTAGTACGTGGAAATGACCCACATTAAATTCACCCGGCTTCGTGTAAAAGACATGTCATCCGGGAGCTAATTCAGAGAATAATTGACCTAATGAAGCAAGGGACATAGGACTTCGAGTCCCCCTCTCACTTTAGGTTCACCCAATCATCTGCAAACCAGTGAAGGGTAAAGTTGTATCGCTTCTAGTTATTCGACTCTTGAAAGAGTTCATGACTAACACATTCCCTCTTGTTTGTTGCGGGATCACCCGATTTGTCAAAAGCAAGGATAACGAATCAATAAGAAGCATGTCTTGTTTGTTGCAAGATTAACTGACTGTCAAAAACAAAGATAACAAATCAATGAGAGGCATGACAAACTCTCCCAAGCAAAATGGCATCTCAAGTATTGCCAAAGCAAATGACGAAAAAACCTTCAGCCTCAACTCACATTTAATTTTGGCCAAACTAATTGATCAACTTGTACATCTTCTCTTCGTAAGGGCAAAAGCGAGAGATGCCCGATCAGATTCCCAACCCCGACTGATCATTCGTGTGTCATATTCCTAATCAATAGGGACAACCATCGACGTCCATTTGCAAATAACCCTTTTGATGTTCAAAATCTAACATATTTGGAAACATCATTATGTTAGCCCCTAAAGTGGTCAATAGGGTCTTTCGCGAGTCAAAACCATTCAAACTCCATCATATTCAAAATGTTGCATGTCATTTCCAGATGAATTATACATGATGATTTCGTCTGTCTAAGTCACTGATTCCACTGAGGATTATCAGAATAGACAGGTAAGTGAAGAATACAAGATTAATTGAGCATGCTAGATGAGGCGTGTCAGAATGATGACAGGCAAGCCATATCCTACACACGGTCCCCCATCTATACACTTGTGAGATGAGTGCGAAGATTCCATGGCTGCGGGGTAAAGAGTTCTCTCGCGAATGGTACGATAACCAAAATAGTGAGAGGCATTCCATCGCTCACCCCATTGAGCCCCATACATTGGTGAAGCTTCTCTCATACCCCGTCAAGAACAACCCCTACACCGGCGGATTAGAAGCGAAGCAGCATCACAAGGTGAGAAGAGAGATAGAAATTTTCTTGCTCGCACTTGCATCAATCTTCGGGTGTCTTTATTGCATATGAACACTTGCGTTAATTTAAGTGCCCTAGAATGACGAAGAGCAATTCTTTCTCTACGCACTTGTATTCATTGTACAGCCCAAGTGAGTCTGTAATTTTACCCTCACATTGAAATAAAACGAAAGTTACTACCATTTAAACAGCATAGCTCGGAGCGCTAGCCGAAGACGAAGACTCAAGAGTCCAACAACAGTGTCGTGATTGAACTTGCCTAAGCTAGTTCCTCTAACGACAATGAAAAAAACATGGGCATAAAAAAGCAGTGTACCTGGTAAAAGCAAGGTCAATGCCCATATTTGAAGAACTGGAATAAAAAATAAGGGCATGAAAAAGCAGTGTGCCTGGTAAAAGCAAGGCCAATGCCCTCTAGTAAAAAATATAGCCAAGAAAAAGTTGTTGTGGTCCACAGAACCTCCATATGACAAGAAAGACTAGCGACAAAATGCCGAGACAGTCACCAACTCTCACCCTCTTACATGTGAGCCAAGTCTACATCACATTCCCATTGTAAAAGTCTCTTCAGACTAGGGGCACTTCAATTAACGTGGGATTTCATATGTCTATAAGTATCGCTCGAAGAAGTACGAGCAAGATTATTCTATCTCTTTTCGCAAGATTCTTGACTTGTAAACCCGGAGATGATCGTGCAGCATTTTCGTCCATCAGCTTCAACCTTGATGGTCCCCTTCGATGAGTCACTAACCAAGACTTCATCACGGTTTCAACAAAGACCTCTCACATTGGTAAAGTCGTACCGTCTCATGCGAGAATACTCGGACCCTGCGACATGATGACAAAGAGATAGTGTGGTCCTTATGAATCTTGCATCAATGGTAAGGATAACCTTTCCCATGAGAGTGAGCGGAAAGTCCTTTCGGATCGAAAGTCCCTCATTTGGCATGCTCAAGACATCTACATTCTAAATGAAGGTTGTCTTTCAAAATCTTCCCTGGAAATCAAAAGATGCGAATCGACAAAATTATCATGCATGAATCTCATTTGAACTCATGAATTTACAGCATATACAATCATGTGTGCATACTATGCAAATAGCGAGACATACTCATAGAGATCGAGATATTGCCGGTAAGCATATCTCTATTTGTCTTAAGGTACCTATCATTGTCCAGTACTCTCTTCTTGACACTCGACCTATTCGAGTCATCCATTTATCGTTGAATACCTACTGCTGTCTAGGTATCCCTATTGTCTTTGAGTATCGGTCACTGTTCGGATACTCCCCTTTCCTGACACTCGACCTGTTCGAGTTGTCCTCAGAGCATTGATACTTGTGACTGACCAAGTATCTCTTGGAATACCTACTGCTGTCTAGGTATCCCCATATCGTTAAGTACCCACCGTTGTCCGGTACTTCCTTTTTATGACACTCAACTTGCCCGAGTTGTCCCCAAATAATAGCAAATGTTCAAGCATTCCAATGCTTTGTGTACTGCGCCTACCCAGTATGCTTTCTTATACTTGGACCAACAGAGTGGTCCTGTGTCGTATCATTAAATACTTGTGTTCATCCAAGTATCCCAAAGATTTGTACACTGTGGCTATCCAGTGTTCCACCCTTTTAAGTGCCCGTGGCAATCCGGGTAAGCCTCATGCTACATTCAAATCCCCTTTACCAGGAGGTGAGAGACCTTCACAAATATCCAAGGTATCTTCCAAAATCGATGCCCTGATAAAGGTCGGTGCATCCTCCCGAGAAAGGTCGGGTTCCAACTGGTGTCTTCGACAGAAGTCAGATGCCCCACAAATTGATGCCCTGAAAAAGGTCGGCGCATCCTCCCGAGAAAGGTCGGGTTCCAACTGGTGTCTTCGACAAAAGTCGACGCTCCACAAATCGATGCCTCGAAAAGGTCGGCACATCCTCCCGAGAAAGGTCGGGTTCCAACCGGTGTCTTCGACGGAAGTCGACGCTCCACAAATTGATGCCTCCGAAAAGGTCGGCGCATCCTCCCGAGAAAGGTCGGGTTCCAACCGGTGTCTTCGACGGAAGTCGACGCCCCACAAATCGATGCCACGAAAAGGTCGGCGCATCCTCCCGAGAAAGATCGGGTTCCAATTGGTGTGTTCGACGGAAGTCGACGCCCCACAAATCGATGCCCCGAGAAAGGTCGGTGCATCCTCCCGAGAAAGGTCGGGTTTCAACCAGTGTCTTTGACGTAAGTCGACACCCCAACAAAATAGATGCTCTGAGAGACGTCGGCGCATCTCCCGAGAAAGGTCGGGTTCCAACTGGTGTCCTCGATACAAATCAGGCACCCACAAATGAGATGCCCTGAGAAAGGTCGGTGCATCTCTCGTCAAGGCGACCGAAGAAAGGTTCGGGTCCTAGACAAATCATGGATTGTTTTAACAGTGACCGAAGAATGGTTCGGGTCCCGGAAAAGCGATCTCCGTCACGGCGACCGAAGAATGGTTCGGGTCCGAGACAAACCACCGATTACTCCAACAAAGCGACCGAAGAATGGTTCGAGTCCCGAAGGAGCAATCTCCCGTCAAGGCGACCGAAGAAAAGTTCGGGTCCTAGACAAATCATTGATTGTTTTAACAGGTGACCGAAGAATGGTTCGAGCCCCGGAAAAGCAACCTCCTTATATCACCGGGTAAGATGACGCCTTAATACTTGCCAAAACTCGGGGTTCACACCCTATCTCACTCACTCCCGGTAAGTAACTACGGGTATCTTCTTATCTATGTAAAGTTATATTGCTCTTTTCCGCATAGAATAATAGATCCCAAATAAAATAAAATCTACTGCATATGAACGAACAAAATTTAGGTATCAGGTTTGTCTTTGAATGCAACCTCTGCGAACTCACCTTCAAAGAGGGGTAACTGTTGACACCTAAAATTTTAATTAGGTTTAATTAGGTTAGGTTTTAGATAACAAAACCAAATAAGTAGCAAAAACAACAAAAAAATAGTAAAAACAAAAGAAAAGAAAAACAAAAGCACCCCCATTTTCTTCACGTGGGCTTGTGCGGCTTGGCCCCACCCTCTTTCTCTCTCCTTCTTCCCTCTTCTTCTTCCTCGCTCCATCTTTCTCCGCCTCTGTAGTTCACGCACGGTGGCCGGCGACGCGCGCGAAGGACGGCCTACGGCCGAGGGGAGTAGGCCGACGTCGGCCGGAGAGGATAAGATCAGGCGCCATTAATGCCGAGCGAGCTTCGCTGAAAGCTCGATGGGACACCGGTTCGGCCGAGCGAAACCGGTGGGTAAGCCGGAGGCCGGCGACCGAACCCCTCCGTCGACCGGAGTTCCTTCGCCTATAAATAGGTGGCCGCAAGCATCGTTGGAGGGTGTGGCGAGCTCGGAGATCCTTCACCGAGAGACATCGGGAAGGGTTGAAGGGCGAGCGCGAGAGAGCTCGAGTCGCGAGCTCGGCCCGCCTTCCACCGAGAGACTTCGAGGAAGGCCGGCGGCGAGTGACTTCGAGAGGTCGATCCGCCGGTGGAGGCTCGGATCTGGCCTGAGTGAGGAGAAATCAAGGCCGAGGAGGGTCCGGCCGAGTAGATCTGGTTTTTTTTGCTGCTGTTGCCGTCGGACGCCGTTCAAGTCCCGACGCCGTCGCCTCGAAGGGTTTGTTGTTGTGTTTCCCCCGTGCGAGCCATTGCTGTGATCGATCCGCCAAAGCCGCGCCGGATCGGGAGGCTGAGTTGCCACCGTCGTAGCCACCGCCGCGCCACCGTTCGCCGTTCAAGTTTGCCGTCACGGACAGGTAACGAATCGTCACCACCGCCGTCGATCGCGTTATCGCCGTCGCATTCCCCTCTTGGACCACGTCGCCACCAACCACACCGGCGCCACCGTGTTGTTGCTCGTCCTCGCCGTCCCCGTAGGCGGTTTGTTACCATCGCCACCGCCGTCGCCGCCAGTAATGCCTCGGTTTTTCCTCCCTTGGCGCCGCGGGATTTGCAAACCCTAGGGTTTGCGATTTTCCGGGTCGCCGAATCGGAGCCGGGTTGGCGAGTCGGGTAGGGTTTTGCGAGGCCAAGGGAGGTTGGAAGCCGGGTCGTGGAGTCGGATCCGGGTCGGCGAGTCGGGTAGGGTTTCCGTGATTATTGGGCGGCGGAAATCCGGTTCGGCGAATCGGGTAGGGTTTCGCCGAACCGGGTCAATGGGTCGGCCCGGTTCTTTCGAAAGCGGGCTTTTGGGCCACGGCGTTGTTTTAGTAAGTAAAAAATAAAAAATAAAAAGGAGATGAAAAATCCGAGTCGGGCCCGCGTTTGGGTCGGCTGCCCGGTCGGACCCAACCCGCGGATCCGACCGGGTCGGTTTTATTTTATTATTTTAATATAAAATAATAAATATTTTATTTCAAAAAAAAATCAAAAAGTGTTTTATTTTCAAAAAAAATATTAAAAATGTTTTAATTTCCAAAAAATCGAAAAATATTAAAAAATGTCGAAAAATGTTTTATTTTCTAAAAATCGAGAAAAATCAAAAAAATAATTTATTTTCCAAAATATTAAAAAAATATTTAAAAATATTTTATTTTCCGAAAATTCAAAAAATAAAAATATTCCATATTTTCCAAAAATGCCAAAATCCAAAAAATCCGAAATTTCATGAAAAAGCCAAAAATTCAGAAAAAGCCAAAAAGACTTGTATTTTTCCAAAAAAAAAAAAATCCAAAAAATCCCTTTTATGTCCAAAATGAGAAAAAGACTCAAAAATGTTTTTCCTCCAAAAATGTATGGAAAAATCCCTCAAAAATCCAAAAAGCCTTAGGGTTTAAACAAGATTAGGTACCGAAAGGGCATTAGTGATTAACTAGTGTAATCAAGTCCCCGATCCTAATTTCTCTGGTTGCGCAGGAGCGAGTATTTCTCCCGATACTTCGCTTAGGGTTTCTAATCGACCCACCCCAAACCGATTAGTGGCGACTCCGTTTAAAATTAATTTACAGGTTAAAAACTCAAACTATTAAGTCGTGAATTGGCGGACTTGGGAGAGTCCGGGCTTAATAAATTCAGCCGAGCCATTAGCCTCCTTAGGCGCTCGTACCCGATTGCGGCGCGAGAAAAAGAGGTCGCGACAAGAATATCGTACACGTGATCAATACGTGATAAGAGAAATCCAAAGTGGTCTCTTCCTTCATCTGTTCTTCCTATTCTTTTTCATTTTCTGACATGGTATGAAAGCACCGTTTCCTCGCCTAGCTTCTGCAGCTTTGTTGCTGTTTTTCTCACTCCATCCAACTCTTCTAGCCTTGTTGTTATAGGATGCACTAACCTGTAGAACAAGGTTAGCACTCCGCCATGGAAATTAGCATTTGCAACAAAACAAAACAAAAAAGCGCATCCCTCCTCACTACTCATTTTGATGAACCATTCAAGGAAAAATATTGAATAGTCACTGTAGTTCACTGCCTAAACGTCCAATGAAGTCACAATTGGGCCGCTATGCGTTGTGGCCGCCGCCACAACCGGTCTTAAACTTCTCTAACCTTCTCAATCTCTCGGCATTGTCTCATGTCACGGCCCTTCTGACTCAGCCGACCGAGAAACTATTCTTTACTCTTCACAGAACAATAGGCCGGATCAAGGGCGCTCCGATGACCCCACCAAATGGGATCAGAGCACTTTGGTAAACTTGGCCCAAAGCCCATTTCGTTGCTGGCACGTAAAAATGATTTGTTGGGAGTGAGACAGTAAGATACTTATGAGACCACTGCCAACTATTCTAAAAATTTAAACTGTTAGATGAAGATGCATGTTATATTATTTAAATACTCTAACACTTCCCCTCACGCTTAGTCTAGTCTTTTTGGAAATTTTTTGGGAAAGCAAATGGGGCCTGGTAAAATTTAAACTCAAGATCTCTAGCTCTTATACCATATGAGATTTTTGTGATATCGCGGCCAACTATTCTAAATACTTAAAACTATTAGATAAAAGCATAGTATATTATTTAAATACTCTAACAGAGACAACTCTCTGGGAGGGAGCGAGGGAGAGAGGTTGTAGTAACTCACACTCTCTTTAAGCTTTGATCAACTTCACTGGTGAACAAACAATTGGCTTGATTAGGGCGATGGTGTCGAAGCTCTGCTGAAATGGAAATGGACTCTTAACAGTCAAAGTGGATCTCTCCTGTGACCAAGAGTCGTCAGGAGTGTAAATCTTTCGATCATGGGCTTGAGAGGCAAGCTTGGTGCTCTCCTGATGAACAGAATGTTTTAAGTTTTTTAACAAATGAAGTTCCATAAAAGTCCATAAACACTGTTAAATTGAAAAGTTGAGAATATCCATCCATGTTTCTAACCTAAAAATTCTATGTCATTAAAGAGAACAAAATGAATTTGAATAGCGAAGAGATCACCATAAAATGGGAATTAAGTGATGTGGCCCCTTGAGAATTTTCTCATGATTCCCAATTTATTTTCAAAACTCATACGTTTTAATCTTATTACTATAAAAAATTCAAGTTACCTTATACATAAAAAAGAAATGCTCTAGAATAAAAGAATGATGCAATCTCTTCACAACTTTTTAATGAGGTTTATTTTTACCCAAAATTTCATTATTTATTGAATCGATAATTTTTTTTTGACAATTTTACAGGTATTTGGAAATCTAGAGCAACCATTCTTAATAATACTTAAATCTAACAAGGAAAAAAATTAGGTTTTCTCGCATTATCATTTCACTAATTAAATTTGTCCGCCCAGGTTAATGATCAAGCTAGAGATTTGACAAATGTGAGTATAAGCGCACACAAGATGATGGTATCATACTCAAGGGATATCTAATGTTTAACTTGAATTGTTGCATTATTAGAGATAATGCAATAGCAATCATATTTTTCACCTTAGATTGATATATCAATTTCATAAAAAGTGTCTAGATTAAAAAAGAAAATCATGTTATTGCAAAGTTGAAGATTACTCATGAGAAATTTATTGCCCAATTCATGTGAAAGTTACTTCTTATATTATCCCAAGTAAAATACAGTAACAACGAAAACAAATGAAGGAGTTGTCATAACTTTGGCAACCTGAAATTCCTGCAAAGAAACTTTTTCTTTTTTAAATGATTGAGTAGTTATCTAAATTATGATGTGTTAATGAAGAGCATATTATTGCTATTTGGTTCGGTTTTTGGGGAAATCCAAGTTAAAGGGTTCTTTTCGAAATACAAATCCCATTCGGTAAGATGCAATTGAAAAATGCATTGAGGCCAAAAAATAATTGGTGAGTCCTATTGAATCACATCCCCTCTACGTTGAGATATCCACGAAATTGGCAGCAACTTCCTTGCAAATGCTCGCCCCATGGACGTCAAAGAAAGCCGCTGAAGCAACGGCCCAAAGGGGAATAAAAAAAAATGTTGCAAGAGACGCTCTTTTAATGTCATAGACGCGGTTTCAATTACGAAAAAAAAAAGAAGTACGACAGAGTAAGTGCCTTCATTACAATAAACTAGTAATGTACGTTTAGAGATGGTCGGTTCGACTGAAACGAACCAATAGAAGATCTCCTTCCAGGACCTCCGCCGAGATGTCTCCACGGAAAATGTGAACATGGACAGCAACGTTTCTTATTCGATCCTTGAGATGATGCTTGGGAGGCCCCCATGGCGTCCCTCACGTTCAACCTGCCCTTCGGGCTTTGGCGCGAGTCACTTCCAACTTTTTGTTAAATGTATACTTGAGCATCCAACGCGCTTTAAGTTTTCACAATATATTAAACATGGACACCATATGTAATAAACTTGAATAACGTTTTAAATTCTGGCATGAAAAATGGAGAAAAAATAGTATTTTGGCTTTTGAAATGCATAAAGACACGTATGAATGCCTTGACCAATTTTAAATATCTCTATATCGGTTATCATTAACTCATTCGCTACATCCAAATCATGAAATCGAAATGACTTAAAGACATGGTTCAATGTGAGAATTCCATGGGTAGAACCCCAAGTACAACACTTTATCAGAGGATCCAGTCTCTCCTTTCGACTGAAAGAAAAAATTCAATCTCTCCCTACCATGAAAACTCTAGATTCTACATTGATTCATGTTGCAGATAATTTTGAATCTAGGACAGATTCTGAAAAGAATTACTTATTTTCAGTACTTTTTTTTTTTTGGTCGGTACTTATTTTCAGTACTTTTAAAAGAAGAATTTATGATGCACAAAATGGAATAAATAATGAGGAACCAAACTTTTATCTTATTATTATCATGTGTAAGGCTCAAGGCGAGGCTCCGATAAATATTTGGTCGGAGCAACTAAGAGGGGACACATTGAGATCGATTTCTAAAATTCATGGGTCAAGTTGCAAAAGTTAAACCTTATACGAAAACTTGGGAGGCGAAATGCAATTTTCCCGCGGTTCATGTCCATACTATTAATATTTGAATGCCCACTCGCCATAGGATCCCTTAGAATTACTATATTCTTAAAGAGAATAAAATAGAATCGAATAGTGGGGAGATGACCATGATTATCAATAGTGCAATGTCCTCTCCTGAGAATTTTTCTCATGATTCTTGATTTATTTTTAAAACTCAAATATTTCAACCATTTACCAATTTACTTCTAAGCATTTTAATGAGTTGTCAATTTGGTCCTAAATCTTTTAATGATTTGTTAATTTTGTCTTACTAGCCAATTTTGGTCGGAAATAGCTAATGTAACGGTTTAATCAACGTTGGCCATTTTATGTAACATGGCGGCACTAACGTAAACAATATTTTACATATTTTAATTTTTTTTGTATTTATTAATACGTTTTAAAACTTTTTTCATTTTTCCTTTCCTTCTTCCTCTAGCCGGTTATCGTTGAGCCTCCCTTGAGGCTAGCAAGGCTCCACCTCACCAAATCCGACGAGGGTGAGCCTTGCCCAACCACTAATGAAGCTCAACCTCGCCCAACAATTACTAGGTGGAGCCTCGCTAGCCAAACCATTGAAGAGGTGACTAGCCACATGAAGAAGAGTTGAAAAAAGGAAAGGAAAGGAAAAAAATGTAAAATATAAAAAAGTATCTACGTTAGAATCAATTGTGTCATGTAAGATAGCTGGCATTGACTAGAATGCCATGTTAGCTTGGCTGAAAAGACTAAATTGACAAATCATTAAAAGACTTTAGACTAAATTGGCAACTCATCAATAAATTTAGAACTAAATTGACACAATTAAAATGCCTGGGACTAAAAAGGTTTAGGATTAAATCGATACAATTAAAAAGGTTTAGGACTGAATTGGATACCGTACAATAGATTTAAGATTTTTTGAACAATTTTCCTTTTGCAACTATACATGCGCCCACGGATGTGGTATTTTCTTTCGCATCTCAAACCTATCATGCTTCTTAATTTTGTCATAAAAAATCAATACTTTTAAATATTGTAAATCCAAACCTATAGTTACATTATATAAATATCGCAAAAAAAGAAAACAGAAAAGACGAAATAAAACACACGAAAGAAGGGTGCGATCTCTTGACGAGTTTTTAACGAGGCTTACTTTTACTTGAACTTCCATTATAGGTTTATTTCGACGAGGTATCATACAAGAATAACAAACGAGCGATGGGAATTATGACATCATAGGCTACCTATAATACATGCAAAGAAATTTCTCAATTGACTATGACCAATATCACATAACATAAAATCTTTCCTTTGGAACATAATAGACTGTTAAATGTTCCCTTTACCTCATTATTTTCAATTTTTATTTTGTGAAGCTTCGCGACAAACTTAAATGAGTCGAAAAAAGGGGGAACTCGTGCTGGAGACAAAAACATCGGCCTTGCAAAAAGAAGAGGGAGAAGAAAAGGGGGGAGTGTTGCCTCTTGTTTTTTTTTTGTTTTTGTTTTTGTTTTTTTTTTTTTGCTCAATAGGAGTTTTGTTTAAACAACTAAGATATTTGAATTAAAGGCTTTGTTCCATGAGAACATTTTCCTTATTTTTCGGCGCTCAATTCACTTAGGAAATGGGTTAACGGAAAATGTTTTCCTGATCAACGGAAAATGTTTTCCTAATCAACGAAAAATTATGCTTAAATTCAAGAAAATAATTTTCTGAAAAACTCAGAAAACATTTTTCAAAATATATTTAGGTATTGGCGTTTAGACCTAAAGCACTACATTTAAACACGGGAACCTTAACACTGGTTCTCGAATCTCCAAGACTCGGGTTGGGTCCATCAAGAGGCCCATTGAGGTCAGGACGAAGCCTCTAGCACATGGGTACAAGTCCATGAAGACTAGTCCTAGGTCCATTGAGGCTAAACTCAGAACCCTAGTTCCTAGGCCCTCGACGCCTATGCTTGGGTCCATCAAGGTCAGATTCGAACTCCTAGTGCTTGAGCTTGCACCCATAAAGGTTGGGTTCGAGCTCTAAAGCTCGAGCTCTAGTCCCTAGTACTCAAGCTTGAGTTCACAAAGACCATACATGAGTTGTTAGGGCTCGGGCTCAGATTCTTGATTAATGAAATATTCATTCTAATAAAAAAATAATTTTTTTAAATTGAATCTTTAAATATTTTTTAAAAATCCATTTTTAATTGTTTTTTTTTCTTTTTTCTTTTGCCCTAGCTGATTGTCAGCTATTGCTGTGGCCAACGATGGGCCAAAGAAGAAGAAAAAAGAAAGAGAAAGTGAAGAAAAAGAAAAAGTAATAATAAAAAAATCAAAATTGTCACATTTGCCATACCGAGCCAAAAGTTTAGCATGCTTTTTCTTGATCCTACGTTAGTGGCTTTCTCCAGTTTTGGACACTAGGGTCTATGCCGGTATCAACCCTATCGCCTCCCTCCAGGTGATGGGGGCGTCGACGACTTACAGTGACTTTCGCTTTCCGGATCACCTTTATAGCCTAAGTATTTGCTTTTCATCGCTGTCGCGACTTGTCGCGCCACACGTTTTGGTACAGTTCATTCCATTAGATGATACAGGAGAGCCTTATGAAATCGAGCTGAGCATCTCCAGACTGAGACTTAGATCATACTCATATCTTCTTTTCTTCGTTTTTTTTTTTCTGGTCGAAGAAATAATTCAATTCTATGTTTTATTGTTTTAAATAAAGCCAAAATCTTTCTTTTTTTCCGAGCAATCTCCATGTGCGATTTCCAGAGAGCACAGACATTCCATGAGGCCGAACTAAGAGGAATATAGGTACACAACCATGAAATTAGCGAATAATTTACTATTTTTCAAAGATTACTAGAGAAAAGTTAAAATTAACTATTTTTCAAAGATTACTAGAGAAAAGTTGGGGACGTAAAGCTCATCATGTGAGTTCAATGATGAAAACGGTGTCTCAATCGGACGAGGGAGTGAGCAAATCGGCCAGAGCCACCTGCGAGAGTAACGCGCTAGGTCGAGGGATTTTTCGATTTTTTTTTATTTGGTGCGGACGTAGGAATTTTTCATTTTGGAAAGCGTACTGATGCATGTCGGGAGAAATTCTAGGATCGAAGTTCATCCCTAAAATTTACAAAACAATCCCTCACTAGATGTCCTGTTTTTTCAAACATGCCGTGCATGAAAATTGAGCCCTTCGAGGTGGAGGATCTTTTGTCATTTTCACACGTGAGAAGGAAGATAATTCTTTGGGGTTTCTTACGGTAGTTTTCACGTTGGTCTCTGTGCTTCTTTGTTATGGGCAGAAGTGATCATGAAGAGGGTTCTCCAATTGTATTTAGTGGGTAAGTTCAAGGAAACTCTACTTTATTATGAGTCTTTTGCACTTTTAATTAGTTTTCAACAAAAATTATGTCCCTAATTAATATTTGTTTATAGACCAGCAATTTACTACTATTCACTAGTACTAATCATTGATAACAAGCGAGATTTTTTAATGCATCCGATGAAGATGAGTCTAGTCAATCAAACGCTTTTGAGTCATCCTCCGTAGGCGATTCGGCAGCCCTGCCTTTGGAGGGAATTGTTAAAAAGCGAACAACCGCAAAGACTTTTGCCTCCACATGGTGGATGACTCCGATGAAACGAAAGTCACAATACCTCGGAAGACTTTTGACGTTCGTGCCTCAATCTAGCAACACTTTAATCATAGAAAAGCTTGAACCAATCACCCTTACTTTCTGGACATGACCTGAAATTAGAGTGAAGTCTTTGAGAAAAATGTTAAAGAAATGTTTGGCCCCCATTTGACCCTACAACAAAAAACTTTTCACCAAAATCATTCTTCAATGTTTATTAGAGGAGACAGATTTCATGGCGATTTCAAACGAGAAATATCACAAGTGTACAAGGAAAAAGCTTTACGTCACATGGGATAGATAATACACAAACTTCGTTGGAATTTAATTGACGACAAAACTTGAGAATATAAAGATGTGATGTCCAAATTTAATTTGCGATGAAACACCAGAGTATTGCAGCAAAGATATTGGCGATGCAGGTCTAAAACTTACAATGGTGCAGGAATTAAAAGATAACATGTTTGTTTATGTGTAGGGGGAGGCATCCAGTAGACGAACACTAGTATTCGTAAGGCTCACGACATAACCTCTCAAGAGCAGTTCTTCCATAGCCGTTGCCATGCTTTCACCGAAAGTCTTGCCCCTATATTTTCATGATGGCATGATCTTAACTTTAGGTGGATGCTCCCTTAAGATCGCTTATTGATCCCCTGTGCGTATTTGCTGCCATATTAATTTTTCCTCCACAATTTGCTGGATTTCATTGCCCTATTCACCAGTGGTTCCAAATTCGAAACACTATAATTAAATCTGGGCACCCTCTACATTTGCAATCTTCATTTGATGTCTTAATCGGTAACCTATCATCCCTTTTAATGGATATCTTTGCCAATTAACTTTGCCATGATAATCTTCACCACACACCCTCATTTATCGACAGTCGATTCATGGTCATTGATGTACATTAATATTGATAACGGTTCTTATAGTCATCGACAATGTTTCACGTGTCTGATAATTACTTGTGATTTAGTCACGCGCCCACTTGCATCAATGAATTGGTTAATTGTTGGTGTAAATATATGCCTCCTTTTAAAAGAATTAAATGTGATTTTGATTCTTTTAAATATTCAAAAACAAACAAGTATTTTCCCTTTGGATAGTACAGGGTGCGTATTGTACCTCTAACGCTTCATACTCCACGCTATGACGACTATTTCCCTCCACGTTGTAGGATTTTGACACGTCACTTCAATCAACACGATTGACCAATTGTCATCATTACAAATCATAACTTTTCGGATCGTTGTCCTCTAAATTGTTGCTCTATTTGGAGAAGGGTAAGATTGGCCAAGATTTGATTTTTATCCTCCTTTCTTCTTCGTCCTATTTTAAAAGCTCATTAGAAAAATACATACAGTTTAGTCTAAAGGACTTTAAATAAATGCAAAGGCCGTTTGGTAAACTATACTTTGAGAAGCAGCTTTAAAAGAAATGATATTTGGTATAATAACACATTTGAAAAGCTCTTTGGATGATTACTATTAGTTATTTTTATTTGTTTAAAATTGAAAAAAATAATGTATGCAACTTTTTAAATATAAATTTTGACGATAATACTAAAAAAATCGAATACATATATAATTTTTTTAAAAAAGACCAAACCCTTCATCGGAATTTTTAATTTTTATTTTCTTAAAAAAATCCTTCATTGTAAAAAATTATATCTAAAAAGTTGCATACATCATTTTATTTGTTTAAAATTAAAAAAAACTATACAACTTTTTAAATATAAATTTGAAAATAATGTTAAAAAGTCAAATACATACATATATATAATTAAAAAAAAAAGACCAAACCCTTTGTTAGAATTTTTTAATTTTTATTTTTTTAAATTGAAATATAATAATAATAATAATAATAATAATAATAATAATAATAATAATAATAATAATAATAATAATAATATATGCAACTTTTTAAATATAAATTTTGACAATAATACTAAAAAAACAAATATATAAATAATTTTTTGAAAAAGACGAAATATATATACATATATATTTAGCATTATATATATTTGATTTTTTTTTCATTATTTTGGTATTTTAAAATATAATAACGATGGCAAAATCAGAAATTTGAAGAATGAGTAAAGGATAGTTTTAGAAGAAAAAAATAAGTTTCAGCATTTGGCCAAGTGCTGAAAGCTTAAAGCTAGTCCCTACTAGCATTGAGCTTTCAGCCTTCCTAGTGTTGACTTTCACTTGAAAGATACTTCAAAATGATTGCCAAACGATCCAGCATTTCCTCAAGGGGCTTTGGAGACTAAAAGCCCATTAGAAATGCTGAACCAAACGCACCCTAAACCCTTGACCTCAAAGTTCTATTCATCTTCCACTTTTTAGCTCACATGATTTTTGGAAATCCCAAATACTTGCCTACGGATTACATTGCTTATTTGACAAATTATGAGAGGACAAACTCTGTGACAGTTGCTATTTCGAACTTCAAAACTACGCTAGAGATTATTGGGACGATGTCCCCTGTGTCCTTGCTTTAATTATCATTTTCAGATTTCGCAACTTCTTCAATGTTGTTTTCCTCATCCAAGAGGGGAGAAACTCCCTTTCCAGAAGTCCTCTATTATAGATGTGTGATGTGCTGAATCCCAGCGATTCAGAGGATTTCCTTCCTTTGATGTTGATTTTTGTAAATGGCATCTGAGAATGAAATATCAAAATCAAATATTTTCCATCTGGAAGGAAGCTGGTATTTATTGAGAAAATCCCCTATATTGTTTTGAAGATGATTGAATAATCAAAATTTACTAATATGCGTATTGGGTGATATATGCACAAGTCAATATGCAAATGATGTTGTAATTAATACTCGGTGAGCTACTATGAGGAGTGCTTTGTCATCGTCAAGAATTGTCTTCTGATATTGAAGGATCATTGCTGATATCAAAGGTGAACAAGATATTGAACATCAAGTTATCTACAAGTTAGAAGGACCTTGAGATGAGGTGAACATTTGAAAAAACCTTGATTGATGGTGAACACATTGAGAAGAACGAGGACGTTCATGATGACTTGGAGGTACCGAGATCTGATGAATAGTTGGATGGACCTGATGATGATGAAAAAGCCTAAAATGAGAATGTTCAGTAAAGATGGGAAGGACCATGGAGGTGAACAACTTAGTAGAGTCATAATCACCAAGACGCTCGGAAGGACTAGAAGATAGAAGATTTGATCATTATCATGAACAACGGATTGTTATCGAAAGTAGCGGATTGTTGGCAAGACCAGTTGCCTTAATTAGATGAGACAGAAGACTATGATGATACTTATGAGTTGTGTGAGTTTAGTGAAGATTGATGTAGACATCGACAAGACAAGAACAAGTCTAATAGGATGAGGATTTCATGATTCTTAAGAGTTACCAACTAAAAGTCTTTGGAAGCTGACTTACTTAGAAGAATTATTGGATGATTGATCACAAGTCAATCCATATAGTGTGACTGTGGATAGCACCAACAGCTGATAATAATACAGCTGACAATAAAGAGCACGTCTTGATTACGGGTAATGAGTCATACTGATATCAAGTCTTGGAAGATGTTGGTCACGTGCTCATCTTATTGGAACATTGTTCAAGATGAAAACGCCATTACAAAGGTTTGGAATTGGCGAAAGGACCACTAGAGTTGAATTAGAGCAATTTTGACAATTCTGAGCTAGAGACAAACTTTGAAAAAAAGCAGACTGACATTGTTTCGAGACATTGCCACCGTTAGAGAGATGTTCTAATGATTTTGAGCATTGAAGAGACATTTTATTATCTAAGGTTGGATGGTTATTAATTCAATCCAAGAGAGATAGTGGGGTTGAGTGGAAACGAATAAAATAAGTCTAATGCTTTTGTGTGTTCTCCTTTGCTCTATTGGTGCTGTGTATTGCTAATTATTCTCTTCATAGTGTTCATATTATTTGTAATCATGATAAGAGCAAGTGTACAAGAGTGTGTTGATTGTAACTTGTCTTGAAAATTACTAGTGGATTCTAGCCTTCTTCTGGCTCTTAATCATAAAGAGTGGATGTAGGATTGGGGGTAAAGCCAACCACTATCAATCTCTATGTGCCATCTTCTATTTTTTCATTATCAGCATTACGTGTTTACTATCATCACTATCTGTTCATCAGCAGCAGGCAGATTTGATATCTATGATATGATCATGCTATGTTGAAGTTTAACTTATTTTATTCTACAAAAGTTCTTCATAGTTCCCATACAACGTATTCATCCCCTTTAAGTTGTATTGTTAGCTCTAATAATAGGTGTTATAGCGTTGTTTGAAGTGTTTCACTTCTAAAAATAAAGATTATTTCTCACTAACATTATGCAAATTTTTGTTTTCTGCATAGGATATTCAATTTTTCAATGTTCCTTGTTTGATGAAACTAACTATGGTTACTGAAATGTGGGATGAGTGTTCATTCAATCCATGAATTATGAGTTATGGACTTTGATCGAAAAGAGTCCATATCCAATAAGAGGAAATGCAATCCCCAAAAATGCACAAGAAATGAGATGATTCTTTTTAAACTCAAGAGCCATACATTTCTTTTTGCTTCTCTTATATTGAATAAGATAGAATTTCTCTTTATAGCTGAGCAAAGGAAATTGGGGATACGCTTGAAGTTGGGCAACATTAAGTCCAGTGTGAGGGGGCGAGGATGGCAGGAATTGAAGAAAAGACAAAAGATCATTATATAATAAAGAAACACAAAAAGGAAAATTTCCTCTGCAAAATCACTCTCCACTATCAACTCATCATTATTTTCTCCATGATTTAGAAAAGAAGAAAAAGTAACGGAACAATACGCAGAAGGGGAAAGCTTTTGGCATATAAAAAAAAGCAAACGATGGACCCTCACCACACATTCACCTTAGCGAAGAGACAAAGACACGTTCATACAGAGAGGACGTTGGCTATAGGAGGACACGGAGAAAGACACATTCAGAACACTAACGTTGACCACAGAAAAGGAGAGGCCATACGCGTGCGAAGCGAGTTCTGACTGCACATTGACTTCACACCAAGCAGTCGTGAAGACCCAGCCCGACTCTTCAATTTCGCTGGCAAATCAGAGTTCCTTCACCGCGCTGTGAGCCATCACAGACGCAGCCGAATTTTGCCTTGTTTTTGCAGACTTCCTGGGGCCGCAGTAGCTACAACACATCGGTTTTCCTCAGCCAAGTTTCGGTGTGATTCCCGAATTCCAGGTTTCACAGGGTGCTGCCGTCTCGTCCAACAGTCCTCACAACCGAGTTTGCCATAAGTCCGGTCACATCGTCACCACTCTCATCGGCCACTTTCCCACAGCTTGCTCAGCTGCCTTGTTGCCTTGCCAGAACCTCCTCCCTATTGTTGCCTCACTGCAATCGTAGCCCTTTACCGTTGCTATTCCCTACGTTGGTCCTTGTGCCGCCACTCACCACTCATTGCCATCTGTCACGTTCAAATCAACAAGCAATTTAAGTAATTCTCTTAAATCAATCTAATATAAGAAAAGATTGTGTAACAGTGTTTAATGTACCATGAGAATAAAAATATATTCTAGATCACAAAATATCAAATCACAAATAATTACAAATTCTCGTGAAATCCACTTTTTCAAGAATTTGTGACTCACAATATACTATTATTCTCACAATACCCTAAAGACTGTAATACTAGCAAAACCCTTCACATATATTACTTGAATTGTAATATATCGATTCTAACCTTGATTTGATTCAAATATATAATCATTTTCAAAGAGGAAATTCCCCTTATTGAATCCTGCATATAATCCAGAATTTGATTTTTAAGACATAAGATCAGATTCCGATTACATTCGTTTCATATTTTGAGAGTGGTGAATATTTAAATTATATGAGCTTTTATTGCATGTCATTAATTTAAGAAATATGCTTATTATGGAAAAATTAAAAGATTGCATTGCATGTTAGGAGGCATATGAACACTACAAATGACAAAAGTTGTGTACGGTAATCATTTTGGTGCCAAAAGTTTTCGTTGGTTAACTTAAGGGATGCATGACAAACCAGAATTTCTATTCCAGAAACAATTTTTCTATTCCGCACTGTTTTCGGAATAGAAATCCGTTTAATAAACTTATTCAGTTTTTCTATTTCTGGAATAGATTTCTATTCCAAAAATAGGTTTAGAATAGAAATCGAAGCTAAAATTTTCTACTTCTCTATTTCTAGAACAGAAATGAGAAATAAAAAAAAATTTCATCGTTTGTCAACCGGTCCTTCATCCATTGCCGTCGACCACCGTCCATCGGTTGCCTGCCGCCTACCGGCCCTCACCGCCGCAGGTTGCTAGTCACCGACGCCGCTGGCCGTCGGTTGTCAATCGCCGGCCGCCAACCGGTGCCCCCCTTCGCCGTCATCGGAAATGAAGACATTTTGTGTCGTTATCAAACGAGTTTTCTATTTTTAGAGTAGAAATTTTGTATTATTATCAAACAGTTATTTTTGCTTAGAAACTCTTCTAGAAATAAAAATAGAAATAGAAAAATCTATTTCTGTTTCAGAAACTATTTCGAGAACAAAATGGTTGTCATGCGCGCATTTAAGTGCCAAATCGAAGAATGACAAGAAATTATGACACAAAATAATACATGGCTTTTATAATTTCTATATGACTTGGCATTTTATTTAAAAAGAACCGGTCCATGTGGCATTTTCACGTGGCATGCTTGGTACTGAAGTGATTACTTTTTAACAACGATTAGCACTAAAGTGATCATTTTAAGCAAAATTTGATACTCAAATTATCACTATTTACAACTTTTAGACGACGTCGTTTAGGGGTTCTATACTGACTAAAATACTCTAGCAAGCCACCTGGGATTAAGAAATTAATAAAATATGACAACGTCAGATTTTCGATAACCAAGATTGAAGTTGGCTCGTGAATTTTTATTTTTTTATAAAGGTGGCACATAAGTCATGCGAAAAAAAAAAAACTTTTGACACTAAAGTGAGAGCTATATATAACTTTTAGTACTCAAAATATTCTTCTCTCCATGTTCAAATATATTGCATTGAAAACTGCATATTTAGGAACCATATAATAATTTAGGAAATTACTTAGAATAGGATGTAATATAAATTATTTCTTAGTTTAAATGAGGTAATTACATAATTTTAGGTAGTTTTCTAATTTAGTTAAAAAGAAAATCATAAAAAATAACATGCATATTTCATATAGAAGAAGCTTCATCATTACCGCCCCATCGTTGCCATGTCATCCCATCGCCATGGCATCGTAATATCACACGTCATAATTTTCATGTCATTGTGTCATATTAGATTAATTTATAGTTCTTTTACTCGTCATTAAAATTAGGTTGCACAATGATTACTTTAAAGTGCATGATATGTCATTAATTCAAGTTAGAATCCATATGGACGTAATTTATATTAAAATTGCATCTCATGCATTGCATATAGTTTGATTTATATTTAAAAAACCTCTCTTGCTTCTCCTGTTCTTGTTCTCTTTGGTCTAAAATAGATCCATCATAACCTGAGTACTTGATTCGATACCATCTCCTACTTCTTCTACTTGAGTGCTATCATCATCTTTGTTATTACTGTAACTCTTAACATACACTTAAGCTCCCTAGCCACGAAGATAATGGTGAACAATATACTTACTACCATTATCATCATGGAAGTATCTCAAATCATTCTTCAAGCTCTTCCTAGAAAGAGAATAATACATTTTTTTTTTTACATTGTAATCGTTGCACTATATCCTTGGGAAATCAATATATGATGACCTCCTTACATCAACAATGATAGTATCTTCATTTTTCACCAGCATATTCTCACTTATTGATGCCAATAACAAATTTCCCACCATAATAGACAATAATAGCCACAAAAATGTGCCCCATGCTAATGCTGCACCCAAAAAAAAAAAAAAAATAGCTTATGGGACCATAACATAGGAAATGACGAGAACTTCATAAGGAGGTCCCCACAATTGCACCTAATTGATTAAAAAAAGACTCAACGTTTGTCATTTAGTGGACAAAAAGCAAACAAGCTAGCACCAAATTAATAAAATAAATTGAGGACCACACATTGCATGATTCCTCCTCTAGCATTGTCGTCCTCGACAACTGCACCAAGAACCTTAATTGCCCCCCCAAAATCCCTAATTTTTGCCTTCAAACTTGAGTGAGTCAGAGTAATAGAGATGGCAAGCAATGGCGACGGTGAGCAAATGATAGTGATGGGGAGAGTGGTGTGATGGTCAACCACCATTGAAGACAATTAAGCCCTATAATCTTCCTTGTGTGTGACGGTTTTGCTTGGTTGGATTGAGCAACGTTGTTTTGTACATTCATGTAGACTAGATTTCTTTTTAAAATAATGCCAACTCAGTTAATTTTTTTTATTATAAATGCCACATAATATTTTTGTAGGAAATTCTCACCGAAGACATTTAAATAATAGTTTTTCATCCAATTTGACACATAAGTGAGTAGGTGAAAATTTTTGCTACTAAAATAAGTAACATACGAAATTTTTGACACTTCAACTTCTACTGTCCTTTTGCCAATTCTATGCCCATCATGTCTATTGCCTAAAATTCTCCCAAGGTAGGCAATCCACTTCAAGGAGACGGAGACGAGAAGATACCGAGGCATCCTCATCTAGTCGCGTCAGGACTTCTATCCAGAAGTTTTGTTGTCCCACATTCTGCTTCAACCACTGCGGATGTCAATTCCACTGACTCACCATCAAGTCCTGCCAGTAAGTTATCTTTTTTTGAAAGTGATCATGGTGTTATAGCCAAATGGGCAAGGCTCTATCAGCTACTTTCATATGGTTATGTTTAGATTAGCTCTAACATCCGAAGAAATCATGCTCCTGCTCGCGTATTTGGCCAATTTTGTAAACTACCACAATTGTCTTGCCTTTCGGTACACTTTCAAGGAATTCTCCCTCCTTTTCGGTCATAACATGGGGACTTGTAGAGCAAACAGAAATGAAATTCGGTCTTCTCAAGGTACTGAGGATGATTATTGGGACCAGAGCAATGACCTCCTTCATGCAAAAGAAATCCTTGAAGATTACCGCAATGATGATCAAATGCCATCGCAAACTGTTCTGGGGCAGGAGATGCTGGTCGACAATATCGCGACCACATGTTACGCAATTGCAAGGCAATTTCAATATTGGGGTCCTGTGTGGTTTAAGAGATCAAATTATTTTTTCTCTTTACTTTACATTCTATCGGATAAATTGCTCGATCATCGTGTGAACAAACAACTGGTGCGATTAGGGTGATGGTATCGAAACTCTGCTGAAATGGAAATGGACTTTTAACAGTCAAAGTGGATCTCTCCTGTGACCAGGAGTTGTCACTAGTGTAAATCTTTCGATCTTGGGCTTGAGAGGCATGCGTGGTGCTCTTATGTTGAACAGAATGTTTTAAGTTTTTTAACAAACGAAGTTCTGTAAAAGTCCATAAACATTGTTAAATTGAAGGAAGTTGGGAATATCCATCCATGTTTCTCGCCTAAAAATTCTATGTCATTAAAGAGAACAAAATAAATTTGAATAGTGAAGAGATCACCATGAAATGGGAATTAAGTGATGTAGCCTCTTGAGAACTTTCTCATGATTTTTAATTTATTTTCAAAACTCATACGTTTTAATCTTATTACTCAGAAAAATTCGAGTTACCTTTTACATAAAAAAAAAAAAAGCTCTAGAGAATAATAGAATGATGCGGTCTCTTCACAAGTTTTTAACGAGGTTTATTTTTACCCAAATTTTCATTATTTATTGAATTGATGATTTTTCAAGAATTTTACTGGTATTTGGAAATTTAAAGCAAGACCATTCTTAATAGTACTTAAACCTGGCGAGAAAAAAAAAAAGAGAAGGTTTTCCCACATTATCATTTCACTAATTAAATTTGTCCGCGCATCAAGCTAGAGATTTGACAAATGTGAGTATATACGTCACACAAGATGATGGTATCATACTCTAGGGATATTTAATGTTTAACTTGAATTGTTGCATTATTAGAGATATAATGCCTTATGTTTTTCTTTTTCTTTTTCTTTTTGCAGAAGCAATCATATTTTTACCTTAGATTGATATATCATTTTCATAAAAACTGTTTTGATAAAAAATCATGTTATGCAAAGTTGAAGATTACTCATGAGAAATTTATTGCCTAATTCATGTGAAAGTCATTTCTTATATTATCCTAGGTAAAATACAGTAACAGTGAAAACAAGCGAAGGAGTTTTCATAACTTTGACAACCTAAAATGCCTGCAAAGAAACTTTTAATTTTTAATTTATCGAGTAGATATCTAAATTTATGATGTGTTAAGGAAGGGCATACTATTGCTATTCGGTTTGGTTATTAGGGAAATGCAAGTTCAACAATTTTTTCAAAATGCAAGTGGCATTCGGTAAAGTGTTGAAAAATGCATTGAGGTTAAAAAATAATTAGTGAGTTGTATCCAATCACATTCCCTCTACGTTGAGATATCCACGAAATTGGCAGCAAATTCCTCGCAAATGCTTTCCCCCCTGGACGTCAAAGAAAGCAGCTGAAGCAACGGCCCAAAGGGGAATTACCATTGCTCATTGTAGTCGTGATACCAACAATGTCGCCGATTGGTTAGCTAAAGCCCAACGCATGGGCTGTCTCCCTTCGAACTGGGTTTCTAATCCCCCGTCTGCTCTTTTGGATTTACTTTGTACTGATGCTCATGCTGTATTTGCTTGGAACTTATCTTAGTAATGATATTCTGCTTCTTAGTTCAAAAAAAAAAATGTAATAGATGGTGTTTCAATTAGGAAATAAAAAAAGTACGATAGGTAAAGTGCTTTCATTATAACAAACTAGTATTGTACGTTCGTTTATGGTCGGTTCGACTGAAACGAACCAATAGCGGATCTCCTTCCAGAAGTCTTCCAGGACTCGCGCCAGGAGGTCTCCACGGAAAACAAGAACAAGGACAACCAATTGCCCGTTGGGAACACAATTTTATTTTTCTATTTTTAAAATATTTTTTTTTTCAAGAAATATATTTAAAACAGAATTCAGGAATTAAAAATTTTAACTTTCCTATTTCGAAACAAAAAATGACAAATGAAAACTCTTCTTATCATTCACTCTCGTCCACTGGCTGTCACCCACCCATTGCTTGTCGTTGCCTATTGGACGCTAGACGTTGGACGTTGGACATCGGAGACGCATGATAACGACGCCTGTCACCGAATGCCTATCACCAGATGCCAAACAATCATCACGGGACGCTCATCGCCCATCGCCGGACGCTCACGCCGATCATCGGATGTTTGACGATCATCACCAAACGCCAAATGACCCTCGTTGATCACTAGACACTGAAGGATTGTTGCTGGATGCTGAACAACCATTGTTGGACGCTCGTCGCCCATTGTTGGGCGCTGGTTGCCAATCGCTAGCCACTAGCCTCTCTGCCTACCAGCCATTTCCCACCGTTACTCGAAAAAGAGAAATTTTGTGTCATTATCAAACGTATTTTTATTTTAAGAACAAAAATTTTGTATGATTATCAAATTTTTATTTTTACTTAAAAATTCGTTCAAAGATTAGAAATAAAAAAAGTCAATTTCTAAATAAATGATTTATCAAATAAAATAGTTATAATTCGCATCTTTACTTCCCATCCATCTTGGGAAAATCTCCAAAATTGGCAGCATTTCTTTACGCTTGCCGCTCTGAAGTCAAGAAGAGCGACAGAAGCGACCACATGGGGAAGTCACATTCGAGAATCGAACTAATGATACTTTTGCATATTATATTCAGTGGATGGCGCTCATCTTTTACTTAAAGTCGGTTGTGACTAATGAATTGTCAAGTCCAGATATTAATTTAAAACAATCTTTTACTTGAATCCTGTCGGGATTCCACTCACTGCAGTATCTCTCTCTTAGATTCTATCGGGACTCCACTCAAGGGAAACATTTAAGCAACAAACAAGAGACTTTCTGACATGGAGGTGGGTCATCATGCGAGCAATGGTGTAGGTCCACGCGAGGACATTGCAAAATGATTGTCTCCTGCCTGTTGCTTTTCCGTGTTATTTTATTTTATTTTTAAGTCGTTGTGGAACGTTGAGTATACGAACACAGACGGTCGAATCACAATTTCGAAGGAACAAGCCTTGACCAAGTTGAGGAGGATGCGTGCCAGCTAAAACCGGAAACAGCAAGAAGCTAATGCTTCAAAATATGGTCGTTCCTGATCTTAATGGCAGAATAGTCAATAAATCTTTTCTTTTTCTCCATGGAAAGTAGCCATTAATGACGGAGAACATGGCCTCTTTTGACAAAGCCACCCATCTCCATGCTTGGTCTTGGTCATCTTTGAAAGAAGGAGACAACCTTTTCAATCTAAGTAACCATCATTTGATTAAACTTTTCTCTGCACTCGATTGATGTCCACCATGCACATTAATAAATCACGGCCGTGTGTATCGGGCAAAGCTTCATCATAGAGTGAAGGGTATGAATCCCAAGATTCCTTTGAAGGGAAAATATTGTTACCAAAAACAAAGCAAACATTTCAAATCGAGACTCTTACCTACTGAGTCAGTTGTTCTAAAAGTGTACTCCACCATTGTTGAAGACTCTCTAGTTTAGTGATATTTAAGTCTTGCATTTTTCCGGAAGGTATTGGATTTGTTTGCCAAGATGT
This sequence comes from Eucalyptus grandis, assembly GCF_016545825.1. Classification (NCBI taxonomy): domain Eukaryota; kingdom Viridiplantae; phylum Streptophyta; class Magnoliopsida; order Myrtales; family Myrtaceae; genus Eucalyptus; species Eucalyptus grandis. Next base: position 36,446,041 of record NC_052618.1, read on the forward strand.
ACTCCCAATAAAAGTTTTACTACATCCTTTTGGTGATGATCCGAATTAGATACGTTTTGAATTTTGGCCTGCTAGACTATTAAATGTGTTTAGAATGACTTACATGTTCTCCTCCTTCTTTATATACCCTACCGTTCCAGAACACTTAAACTTCTAATAAATATCAAATGTTGACTCTAGATATAATTTCTTTGTAATTCGTAGAATTCAAATATTATTTTAAGTAATGGCAAAAAAGAAAAGAAAAAGATGAGCATTTTGCTTTTTAAGAGGCATACTAAATGTCCGACTAATTTTATATCTCTCTATATCGGTTATCATCAACTTACTCACACAAGTTAATCATCTAGCTAGAGCTGTGACTGACGTGAGGATATATGCTGCACAAGACGTTCGAACTATGCTCTAGGAATATCCAATTATTTTTTTCCCCAATCCAATTTAACCCAAGAACTCATGTCCAACCGCAAAGCATATCTGTGATTACACATGCGAAGGTGGATCTTTCTTTCGCATCTCAAGCCTATCATGCTTCTTAATTTCATCACCGAAACTCAATACTTCTTAATATTGTAAACTCCAAACCTAAAGTTACATTATACAAAAACCGCAAATAAAAGAAAAAAAAAAACTGAAAGAACATCGGGTTCTCTTTATAAGTTATAAAGGAGGCTTATTTTTACTTGAACATTCATTATAGGTTCATTTTCAACAAGGTAATATACAAGAACGACAAACGAGTGACGGGAATTGTGACATCATATGCTCCCTATAATACATGCAAAGAAATTTCGCATTGGATTGTGACTAGAATCACATGACTTAAAATCTTCTCTTGGAACATAATGGACTGCTACACGTTCCTTTTATCTCACATTATTATTATCATTACTTTTTCTTTCTTGGCGAAGTTTCCTGTTAAATTCAATTGAGTCAAGAAAGGGAACTCGCGCCGACAAACGGACAAATGCCTTGTCTGAACTAAGGGACGGGAAACATCGTCCATGCAAAAAGGAGGGGAGTCTTTTTTTATCGTTGTTCTTGTTCTTTTTCCAATAGGAGTTTTGTGGACACAACTAAGATATAAGAAAGTTAAATAAATAAGAATTTAGAATGCTTTTCTTCGTCGAACGTGGGCGGCTTTACCCCGATTTAAACGTCACACGAGAACCTTTAGGCAGGAAGGGTCCTTGCTGGTATTATTATAGAGTAGCGGGTTGACGAGTGCGGTATAAAGCTCACCACCTCTCTCCAGGTGTTATAGGTCTTGGCTGGTCTTGTTGTGCCTCCAATGTCGTTATTTCAAAGAAATTAAAAGTGATCAAAGCAAGCTTACACTTCGTATACATTAGTATAGGATAATAATATAGGATTTGGGTCCTATTGTGTTGGCCTTTGGGATTGGAGTAATGATTAATAGGGACAGTGGGGGATCGTGTGCATCGTGCCTTGCATCATGTCCATGGCTAAAGATCGTGGCCGAGTGCTAAGAGATCGTGTAGTTGTTGATGACTTGCAGCGATCAAAAGTCCATCGCATTGTCAAACCCCTCTGCAGCCAAAGTGCCCGCTTTTCATCGGCGTCGCGGCTTTTCACCGCCTCCACTTTGGTATGTTCATTTCATTACATAATACGTTGAAGGTTTTGTACGTTAAAATGAAATTTCCCAACTATTAAACCCTAACCTATATTACAATTTAAGGGAATGACATTGCTGCACTTCAATAAATAAAAGATGAAGCCCCTAAGAACTCTTAAACGTGATAGTCACTTATCTCGAATTTACACTAAAAACACTACAAGTTAATCGTGGATTTCCTTTGGCTCCTAAACATCATAAAACGACATAATTGATTCTTTTGGCTAAAAGGTCGGTCTCCTTGATAATTACAAAAATGCCCCTTCGGAATCGAAATGGATCATTGAATTCAGTGGAAGCCTTAAATCCGAGCTTAGCATCTACAAACTGAGACCTTGTGATACTTATTTTCACAGCACTGAGTTCAATAGTAAAAACTACGTCTCAATCGGATGCCTGAATGTCCACTAGAGCCACACATGCCCCCAGAAGTGGGTCCACCTGGGGTTCCACTTTATACAACACCAACATGCTGATGTTGAGGTTGTCCTACTTTGGTTGTAAAATGGACTAGTAATTGGTTTATAAATATGGGGGCAAGTCTTACTTTTTAAGCTAACTTTTAGAGTAAGAGGAGCTCAAGACCACCCAACATTCGGTGTGAAGATTTTCAGTTTGAGAAGCATTATTATACATGCCAGGAAGAAATTTTAGGTTTGGTGTCCATCACTTGATTTTAAAAGTAATCCCTCACTAAGATGTCCTGGTTTTTCATGAAAATTGAGCCCTTTGAGGTGGAGGGTCGTGTTTTCATTTGCACGTGTGAAAAGAAAACGGCTCTTTAGGGTTTCTTGCGGTAGTGTTCACATTGCTGCGCGGTCCTTTGCTATGAACAGGAGTGATCACGAAGAGTGTTTTCCAATTGTATCTAGTGGGTGAGTTAAAGAAACTCTCTTAACATATTTTATGTATCATTGGCACTTTTAATTAGTTTTCAACAATATTATTTTGCCCTAAATAATATTTCAATTTATAAAAGAATCACGTAGCAATGTAAAAATTGCATTAAGAAACCCACTAATGCGGCAAAGGTCACCGCATTCGTCGTCGGATTGTCCCCAAATCGCTGTTTTTACATGTGATAACGTTTTCATGCCCTCAATGCAATTGCGCGCGATGACGACGACGTTCCTGGGGCGTCGGGCATTAATTCGTACCCAAACCCTCTGAAGAGAAGATGTTTGCGTGGAATTTGTGCATTCCGTTCGGTTTAGGGCAAAGTTTTTGAGAAAATAGAAAGTATTTCGGTTAAAAAGATATATTTAGAAAAACTAGTAGCGTTTTGTGAAGTTCATTTTAAAAACATATGGGGAAACCATTTCGTTTTAAATACCGTTTGGGAAAAAACTATACTTCGTAAAAGATTTTTGTTAAAAGAAAAACTCTCAAACTATTTGCTAGCGAACTTAGCCACTAGTGAGCTAAATTGGCCTCTAGCTAGCACTGCGTGAGGTTGCTTGACCTCAGGTGTTGCCTAGGGTTACATGGCTCGTCAACGCTAGACTAGCTTGTCGTCAACCAAATTTGGCCTCACGGGCGACCTGAACCCTCGCTAGTGAGGTTGCATGAGGTGGGGATATTTATGAAATTATAAAAGTTGAGCAAGGCAAAAGTTGGAAGAAAAAATTGTATTTGCATTGTTTAAAGTACCCTCGAATCTACCTTGGGCTAAAGACCTTAAAGGCAATTGCATTTCCCTAAAAGTCTTCAAAAAATTTATCAAATGTTATTTGCATTTTTCCAAAAGAATTGAACCTAAAAGGCTTTGGCAATATTGAACCAAACACAGCCTCCTGATTTTATATGTTTCAATAATGTGCCTTACTCTTTTTTTTTTTTTTTTTTACATACTCGATCATTGCAAACCCCCTAAAACTTTTAACATATACATATATCCACACCTCATATGGTTTTTTTTTTTTTTAAATAGTTTTCCAAGCCATGAATAAAATGAGTGTCGATATATCCTTTAAGAGAAACTTGAAATGACTTGGTTTAGGTTTCTTTCTTGTAAAAGCAACAAGAAGATTTAAATGGATGGAAGCTCCATGATCAGTTTCAAGATGAGCTGATTTTCACTAGTCTAATTCCTGGTTTCATGGTGGAAATCTACCGAGTTATTCCTAGGCAGATCGACGGGTTTGATTTGGTTATCGGGTGAGTCTTTGATCAACTGTGATATTTTTTTTTTTTATTCCTTGGAAGTTCACAAGCTTCACTACCAAAGGCTAACAAATTCTCTAGTAACTTTAGCAATTACAAAATTCCTGTGTTTCGCTTGTAGTGAGACGTTCTATAAGGACCAAAAACAATTGTGCATTCAACAATTACATAAACAATAATAAGGTACTTATATCCAAATATTGCATGTTGGAAACAGATCGAGAAGACTTCGGTGTTCCACACTGGGAAGCAACCATGAAACTAAGAGTTTTTCTATTTCAACCTGTGCGTTTGCCACAAAGTTTGACAATCATAATAATCAATACAAGAGTTCGCCACTGAAAGCTTTATTAGATGGGCTTAAGGCCCGTCCGCCCATGCTAGGCCCAAAAGGGCCCAGCCCACAGGAATAGGGCCCGTGGAGGGGGAAGGTATAAAAGGGAGGAGAGAGAGAGAGAAGATGTTGGTTGAAATCAGAATTCACGTCTTCTCTCTCCCGCGCGTATTTTCTCTCAAAAGGAAAAAGTAAGAACGATGCGCATACGGCTTGTTCTTCCTCCCTTCAAGGCTTCATCGGATCGAGTTGCTCAGGATCTCTTCCTCCATCAATGTCGGTGTTTAATCTGTGGCTAAAAGGTATGCTTGAATCCGTGGTGTGCTTTAGGATCGGTGATGCGTGTTGTTTTCCCGGGCTTCGTCTTCCGCATTGATTTAGGGGCTCGATTCGGTGTCGAATCCAGTTTTCGGGATCGATCATTCCCAACATTGGTATCGAGCCAGGTTCACGTTTTCCTGATCAATTTGATGTTATTTGATTGATTTATCGCGAAAAAAATCTTCGGCCATACGGATCGGGGCGAAAATCCCGACACCCGAGCGCTGTTCGGCCATTTTTCTGAGTTTCCGTAAGTTGGAATCAATTTCTGAAGGCACTGGCTGAAAGGCGACGTCGAGACGAGTCCGGCGACATATCGTGCGTCGCCGGAAGACGCCGCACGCACCCACACGCGCCCGAAGCGCTGGCTATGGCCAGCGGGTGCGCCACACGAGCCGGTGACGAACCGGCACATGCGCGCCGGCAACCGGCGAAACGGCACACGCCGGTCCGCGGACCGACGCGTGCTAACGTCACGCGATGACGTCATCGTGATGTCATCCAACGGTCGGTAACCGCTCGGATGACGTCACCGATGACGTCATCACCGGCGACTTGTTGGCCGGCCGGCCGCGACCCGACCCGATGGCGACCGACCCGACCCGATTAGCCTGGTGCATGCCACGCACATGCGGTTGACGTTTGCGTGACGTCAGCACGCTCACGTGCGAGGCACGTGCCGGCAGACGTCTGCGTGACATCAGCCACCGCACGCGTGTGGCACGTGCGGTCGGTCCGTCCGACCCGGTCCGACCGGCCCGTCCGGTTCGACCAGCGCGACCGGTCCAACCCCGCGCCCGTTGACCCGACCCGTTGACTGACCGTTGACTAATCGTTGACCGTTGACCGTTGACCCAAAAAAAAATTAAAAAAGGAATTTGTTTCTTTTTCAATTATGTCTGTCTGGGTTGTAAGTAATCCATTTTTTTTTTGTGCATTTGTTGCGTGAATCATGGAAAATTATGTATTTTCCATTTTATTTATTATGGATTATAAGTGATCCATTTTAGTTCTGCATTTGTTGCGGGAACTATGATGCGTTATGCACGGATACCGCAACCCGAGAACGGACGAAGGAAGAGCTAGACGAAAAGGCCGATGAAAGAATTAGCTGATTATCGGTGGCTTGATGGTGATTTAGTATCACACATGGTCAAGGTCAATCGGATGATACGGGAAATCATCGGAATGGTTATCTTATGCCGGATTTTAAGAAGGTGCCGGCTTTGATGAACACTCTTCCACCTGAATGACAAGCAGTGTTGGATCGGCTATGGGAGGTCAACGTGGTCCTGGGTTATAGGAGGCTGGTGGAAGCTTTTGTAAGAGAGTACTATAGGATTGAGTTGGCCAAAACTTCAACCCTTATATTGAGCGCCACATGGCGCAGAGTAAATGCGCCTTGGTGGCGACATGAAAACTCTCCAAAAGTTTTTCCATGGTTGGCAAATGTACCTTGAGTTTTCTCGGATGTTTTGGTGATAGATTAGAAGGACATTCCTAATTATTTCTTAGATTAATTATGAGATGTTTTATGGATGTAAATATCTCTTTCCAAGTTGATATTTTTCTTTGTATATATTGCTTAGTGTAATGTATAATTGTATTATGTGAAAGCACTGTTATTATATTGGATGTTAGATAATATTTGCTTTCATTGCATTGATTCTTTGTGGGTAGTTAGCTGTGGGTAGTTATAGAAGTTTTTGTAACTTCATAGAATTGATTTTGCATATGACAATCATATTAATGATAGTTTTAAGTTAGGATTTTTTGGAGAATGATTGGAAACGTAGTGACCTTTTGATTCTGAAGCCTTACTTAAAATTATTCATTAATATGATAGGTCTATGTAAATAGGGATGCATAAATGATAGGCATTAATTATTCGTGCATGTATATCGATGTGTTCAGACTGATGGTTTCAGCAACTAAGAACGTGATTGCTGATATGAACGGCAACTATTGTGAAATATTGAATATGGAGATTCAATATGTGCTGGAAAAGCAAGAAGCACTAGAAGCTCTTGACCATGTTATGGAAGATCTTGAGAATGTTGTGCGCCACCTTGAGCTGGTAGAGAACCGCTTAACGGCATGTGAGCTGAGAACAGACATTTGCAATGCTGGTTCTAGCTCAGAAAGGGCTTTGTGCTCTAAGCGCAAGCGTATTGATTCGTTCAATATGTGGAAATGCAAAGGATCAAGTCCTTGTTGCAAGAAATCAAGAGTTAACCAACACAAGAGAGGAAAACGTCCTCAAGTGAAGAAAATGTCAAGGGTGAGGCGTTACAATTGTGACAAAAGTGTCACTATGCTCGCGATTGTCGTGAGCCACAGAAGATAAACACCTCTTGCACATTTGAGAACTTTGCTTATGTGTCAAGTTCTGCATTATAGGCTGAATCCAATCCTTTGTGGAATGTAGATTCAGGAGCGACAGACCATGTAGCAAAGGATAGAGGATCCTTCATGGAATTCCGACGATACCAATTGGAACTAAGTGGATCTACATTGGAAATAACTCCAGAGCTGAAGTTAAAGGGATTGGCACCTGCCAATTGAATATGCAAGGTGGACGCATCTTGATATTCAATATGCTCTGGAGATTTGTCGAAATTTAAGTGTCTGTTTTTTGGTGTTGGTCAAGCTTGGTTTTTATATGAACTTCCATAATAGAGGTGTAGATTTGTGTTTAGATACAAACTACTATGGTTGTGGTCACTTACTGAATGGTTTTATTGTACTAAATGTTGACTTGTGGTGATGTCAATATGTTATTCCCTTGTTTCACGTCTTTTACTTCATGTGATAATGATGTGAATGTGTGGCATGCTAGACTTGGTCATATTGGCCAACAACATATGAATAAACTAGCCAAAGAGGGCTTGTTGGGCAACATTGAAAAAGTCGATTTGCCAATATGTGAGCATTGCCTAGTAGGGAAAACGACAAAGAAACCATTTGGAAAAGATAAAAGAGCTGAATTTCCTTTGCATTTAATCCATTATGACGTTTGTGGTTCAATGAATGTGAGAGGAAGGCATGGGACTGTTTATTTCATCACTATTAATAGATGATTATACTTGATTCGAATGTGTCTATTTGATTTCTCATAAATTTGAAGCATAAGTTGTTTCAGAAGGTTTATGAACCTGGTAGAAAAATCAATTAGACAACAAAATAAAGGTATTTAGATCCAATCGAGGTTGAGAATATTTATCTGATGAGTTCAGAAAATAATGTGATGAAAAGGAATAGAAATATAGTTGTCTATTCCATATACTTCTCAACAAAATGGTGTTGTAGAGAGAATAAACAGAACCCTACTGGAATGGTTAGGTACATGATGGTGTATGCTAACTTACATATCACTTTTTGGAGTGATGCGTTATTAACTACTGCCTACATACTTAACCGGGTGCCTTCCAAATCAGTTAGTTTCACTCCATATGAGTTATGGATAGGTAGAAACCGGACTTAAGTTTACTTAAGCCATGGGATTATGCTGCCTATACTCATATGTCCTCTCTAAGTTTGGGAAATTGAGTCCCGGATAAAAGTAGAGTATTTTAATGAGATACTCCGAACACTCGAAAGGGTATGTGTTCATAGGTGAGCAGGAAAGTGGGAGAATAACTGAATTTGAATCACAGGATGTCACATTCTTAGTGGATGAATTTCCTAAGAATGGCGAAATAGGGAAAGATTATTTCCTATTTGAAACCTTGGATCTAGATAATGATATTGGTAGAGTTTGTCCAAGTGGGAGTAATATGAGATGTGATGAATTGAATTCAACTCATTCTCAATTGCAACCACCTGATGTGACGACATCATCATTATCTAATCCGAGTGGGAGCATAATGGGAAATGATGTGCTAAGTGTACAATCTCCCATATAGCGAACAAGTCGCCAAAGTATTCCCCGTCCAAGTTTTGACATTGAAAGGGAAACTTTTATGGTTGCTCCACAAGATGAGTATGAGCCAAGAAATATTAATGAGGCTCTGAACTGCCTTAGTAAGGAAAAAATTGGATTAATGCAATAAAAGAGGAAATGGAGTCAATGAAGTCAAACCAAGTCTGGGAAATGGTTGATCTTCCAAAAGGGATGCAGAGTTATTGGGAACAAGTGGGTTCTCAAAATAAAGCGAAAGGCTAATGGCTCGATAAGAAAGCATAAGGCTCGCCTTGTGGCGAAGAGGTATAATCAACAGGAATGAATTGATTATGTAGAAACATTCTCTCTTGTAGTGAGATTTACCTTGATTCGCATAATTCTGGCAATAGTGTTTGGTATGGATCTTGAGTTACATCAAATGGATGTAAAGACTGCTTTCCTCAATGGAGAATTAGAGGAAGAAATATATATGGAACAACCTACTGGTTTCATAGTGAAAGGCCAAGAAGAAAATGTATGTCGACTTTGGGGGTCGATATATGGCCTTAAGCAGTCGTCGAGACAATGGTATATGCATTTTCATCATGCCATAATGGAATATGATTTTACAATGATAGATGAGGATCATTGTGTATATATCAAAAGATCCAAGGATCAATTCGTGATCATATCATTATATGTTAATGATATACTAATTGCCGGAAGCAATATGGAGCTAGTCAATACTGTCAAAAGTTGGTTGTCTTCCAAATTTTGAATTGAATGATATGGGATTGTAAACCCATTGACGCTCCTATTGCAAAAGAAGAATGATTGAGCCATAGACTGTGTCCAAGGACTCTACAAGAGAAGGAACAAATGAAACATGTTCCTTATGCTAGTGTTGTTGGGAGCTTGATGTACGCTATGATGTGTACAAGACTTGGCGTGTGTTTTATAGTTGGAATGGTGAGTAGATACCAATCCAATCCAGTTCCAGCACAATGGAAAGCCGTTAAGAGAATACTGAGGTATTTGAAGGGAACTACTGATTACAAGTTGAATTACCAAGGAAAGGATCTGCGACTTGAAGGCTATTCAGATGCTGATTAGGGAGGAGATTTAGATGAAAGAAAATCTACCTCAGGATTTGTTTTCTTACTGAGCAATGGCGCCATATCATGGAGTAGTAAGAAGCAAACATGCATAGCCTTATCCACGATGGAAGCTGAGTTCGTGGCATTATCAGCAGTAGTACAAGAAGCAGTTTGGCTTAAGAGATTCTTGGATCATTTAGGTGTTATTGAGAAAACTGCAAATCAATTATTGGTTAATTGTGATAGCCAAGCAGCTATACCATACACCAAAGATCCAAAGTATCATGGCAAGACCAAACATATAGATACCAAGTATAACTTTGTAAAAGATATGGTTGCACGAAAGGATGTGAACTTGCAGTACATATCTACGCATAGAATGGTAGCAGATCCTATGACAAAGCCAATACCTAGAGATGTGTTTTGTGGTCATGTAAAATCTCTAGGATTGCGTAGAGTTTGATTTACTGAATTGTAATTTCCCTGAGTTGTTCACATTTATGAAATTTTGTTTTTCATTGATTAATGCCTATGAATCTTTGTATGATCTTTATGCATCTTAATGCTCAGTGCATTACTTTAAGTTAGGAAAGTATGTCGGACAGATATGAGATTAGCCCACTCACACGGGTAATCGCATTTATTTACTGTGTGATAAATAGAGATGAGACTGTTTTTAAGCTTATTATCTAGGTGATAATCGAGAGCTCAAGCTTAAAACACGTATGTCGCCTTAACTAAGTGTTAAGATGAGGACATGATAATTACTATGTTCGAAAGTAAAATACCCCATATTTTACTTTATCCTGTCTATGATGCCAGATGTGAGTTCTGATGAATTTTGTAAATGAGTAGATACGTGAACTCAAGTTAGACATTGGGTATGTCTGAACTATCATCTGTACGGTATTGAAAGGTGTAGACATACGCTCCATGGGAAAGGAGTTAATACCGTAATACATATTTCATACTACGTATGCATGAGACGACCAATAAGAGTGGCAAAAGTTTGATCTCAACTTTTTATGTCGTGTGAGACTCTTGAGGAAAAGAGTTCCTCAATTTTTAGTCCCCTCATGACTCTTACTTATTCTCAAGATTTCTATTTAATGTTTGCTATCTTAGGATGTTGCCAATGGTCATGAGTGATTCGATCTAATGGGGCATTTCTAGAAAAGCAAGCTGGACTGAAATTGAGAGTTTGAAGGAAAGAGGAAGATCGATTTTGGAGAATCACATTGTAGTTTTGTATTCACCGGTTAACCAATTATGACTGTCTTTGTGATAATCATAATTGTGAATACAATATATATATATATATATATATATATATATATATATATCATTGTTTAAAAGAGATCAAGAGAGATATAAATGTGATCAATCGATCTAGGGTACTGCATACTAAATCTACTCGGAGTGTGATGCCCATTATGAGCTGCTATATATTCCTAACAGATGTATGGCAACGAGCTCTCAAAGTATGCTGGTCGCACGGATTATTCACCGGTATGAATGTTGAAGAGAGGTAAATAGAATTATGTTCAGCCCACCATGTGCGAGTGGGAGATGAAAGCTTTATTAGATGGGCTTAAGGCTCGTCCCCCCATGCTGGGCCCAAAAGGCCCGGCCCACGGGAATAGGGCCCGTGGAGGGGGAAGGTATAAAAGGGAGGAGAGAGAGAGAGAGAGAGAAGACGTTGGTTGAAATCAGAATTCACGTCTTCTCTCTCCCGCACGTATTTTCTCTCAAAAGGAAAAAGTAAGAACAGTAACGCATACGGCTTGTTCTTCCTCCCTTCAAGGCTTCATCGGATCGAGTTGCTCAGGATCTCTTCCTCCATCAACGTCGGTGTTTAATCTGTGGCATAAATGTACGCTCGAATCCGTGGTGTGCTTTAGGATCGGTGATGCGTGTTGTTTTCCCGGGCTTCGTCTTCCGCATTGATTTAGGGGTTCGATTCGGTGTCGAATCCAGGTTTTCGAGATCGATCATTCCCAACAGCCACAATATTCACAAGCTTTAATTCAAATACATTTACAGTCAACATTACATATCACACGTGAAAAGTGAGATAGCTAGTACGAGTACCTAGATGGGGGTGAATAGGTATACAAAAAAATTTCTCGAAGCTTGCACGATATTTAAACAATTAGAGAATTTGCAACAGTTAAAAATTCAATCGCAAGACTGAGTAAGGGAAAGAGAGAATTGAACACTCGGTTTATAGTGGTTCGGCTTGATTCAAGCCTACGTCCACTCTTCGCACCGACAGCCGATTGGCTGGATTCCACTATGATCAAAGAGTTGTTACAGTGTTGATCTTCCTTGATCTCTAGGTGTAGATGATTTACCACACTCGCTCAAGGCGTCACCAAGTATAAACACTCTCAGTATACAATTTCGCTCAGTCTCAGCTAACAATCAAGGATCTTCAGACTCTTGAATTTTTCTATCGATCACACACTTAAAACAACTAGAACGTCTTCCTTTTATACTCCTTCATGCCATCATAGCCGTTGGCACTTACCAAAGGAATTCCTCCAATCTACCCGTTGGACGGAATCAATCAAGAAGATCATCCGAGCTATTTAAGGAATCGATGATAGCCCATCAATCCTGTTCGCCCATACAATCGGGATCTCGGTTTCCAAGAATAGAATAATCCAAGATTATTTCGTCGACCATCGGATCTTCAATCGATCTTAGATAAGAATTAAAGAATCCGAAATGATTATCCAACCATAGAATCTATTCCAGAGGATAGGATCAAATCCTCAATCATAAACCTCGACTTTGGATTTCCTTCAACACTGGATTAGAAAGACTATCAGTGAGAATAATTTTGAGTCTTGAGTCTTGAGTCTTGAGTCTTGAGTCTTGAGATAACAAAGTCTTGAGACTATAAATTCTTGAGACTTTAACTATCGATATCCGGACTTAGACTGATAGAAATGTTTTGTCGGCTTCAAAATATTCTGGAAAGATTTCTCCAACAATCTCCCCTTTTTGATGGTGACAAAACTTTCTTGAAGATTTGAACAACTTTGACCTGCAAAAACATTTCTCAAGCAATATGGCTAACTCTTAAAGATTAATAAACAACCAGACTCTGCATCCACAGCAAATTGGTTAGTCTTTCATGAGTAATACCATGTAAAAATACTTGATATAAATGCAACCAGTCAAGCATCAAAATCCACAACCAATTCAGTCTAACACTCAAGTTCAAGTTCTCAAGTCATACTCAAGAATAAACATAAACACAAAAGTCACTTCAAATAAAGTTTTTTAAAATAATGTTTGTTCAAATTGGTTCTCCCCCTTTTTGTCATCATTAAAAAGAGGGTGAGAAAGGAGTCATGTCTGCTTGGGAATGCGCACGATCTGGAAATCCCCAATGGACTGGACTACTCCTTCGAGCTTCTTCAGATCTTCTCGCGAGATGAGCTACCTCTTCTCTCTTGGCATTGGCTTGAAGTTGCGGAGCGAGGTCTTTGTATCTATCTTCCGAGAGAGAGATGCTTGTCCAGCATGCTTCAAAGCTTGGATTTCACGAGTCAGAATATATATTTGGTTACGCATTTCCAGAAGAATATTCATGATACTACGAAGATCTACGGAATCATCCGTCACGTTATGCGGCATTGGCTTTCTCGGATGGTGTGTGTGCGAACGATGGCGCTTACGAACGGTCTTGCAGATTTGGAATCGTCGTATCATCTTCTTCGAGTAAATGAGAGACTGAACTTTTCTGGGTCTTACGGGAGATTGTCTTAGATCTTGACAGCATGAGGTGGAGACCTCTCTTGCTCGCTAACTCCCCTGTCTCTAGGACATCGAAAGGGGAAGAGTGATGATCATGCTCTTGATTTCCCTTCTCTCCCAGTTTATCAGCGACTGTTCTTTTTCTTCTTCTCCTTCTTCCTCAACTTCTTTCTCCTTCTCTCTCTGTTCTTCTTCTTCTCTGCTCTGCTGAAGTTCTGTCGGATAAGACACAGAACGTCTTGTTCTTGTCGATCTTTGGAATAGTGGGATCTTCATCATCTTCATCCTCATCCTCCCGGGATAAGAGTTCTTTTCCTCTTTTCGAAGAAGCACCAATGGCCTTCTTTCCTTTCCCTTTTGAAGCAGACTGGACTGGAGATTTCACTTTGAATTTCTCCATTGCCTTAGAGAGTTCTTGCAGACGCATCTTCATTAACATTTTCAGCCCTACCACCATTTTATCACACGGTCGAACACAAAAAGTATGTGGCAGTTCAATATTCGGATATGCGAAGATCTTGGTCACCGGACCGGATAAGGCAATTGTCCTTTGTCTTTTGACACTCTGTACATATGGAAAAGAATAGTGTGCGGGAGAGAGAACTTCCGTCTGAGTTGATCGCATACATCAACTTTGCTTCAGAAAGAGACACGAAGTCTTTGAAGTAGACTTAGGTCGAGACAATTGATCACAATCTTGTGAAGCACAATGTTGATGGCATTCATCTGGAATAGATAATTTTCTTATCTACATCCCTATCTTTGACAAGATCCGAGTAGTTCGAGCGGTGAGACTTTGATTGGGAGATAGCGTCCCGTTCAACTCCAACTATGTCCGCCAACATATTCACATCTACCACATAGACTTTGTCTCGAACATCAATGAAATTCTATTCGCATCCAAAAAGCTAAGATTTGAATAGAAATAAGCGGTCGGATGATCATACCCGTCGCAGAGTCGGAGCGAGAAAGTCTCAAGTTGAAGCAAATTCAACTTCTCTCTTAGGTTCAAGTTGATGGAATCCGGGAAGTCAAAATCAACACTTCTAGGGTTGATTACCCCTCTTTCAACGGTGAAATACACTTTTTCCTGATCCTTGGATTTAAACAAATCCATTCGATTTCCTTTCACCTTTTCCGCCACACTCATTTTAGGTTTAAATTCAAGGAACATTTTGTCATCATCATTCCCGTCAATCAGATTTTGTCCTGGCATACGAGGATCTCTTGGAATGTTCGCAAGTGCTTCCTCTGCTTTTCCTTTCGGGGCAATTCCCCATTCCTCCATTTTCTTCAGAAAAGATACTCATTCCCATAATTTTTGTCCTTAAGGAAGTCATCTATGTAGTTCAATGGAGTACACGTGCTTTTCAATGCACAATAAAGTTTATACAAAAAGGAGGGCTTTTGAACTCTTCTTGGGTCGGCATCCTCGATTATCTCTTCTTCCAGTTATGACTTGCACTTTGTGGGGCAGGAGATGCTGAATGACGTGGAGGAGAGCGAATCGGACTTTGTCGGCGACCGAGTAAGTCTTCTTCCTCAATGAGATCGAAATGAGTCGGTCCCTTCTTCATTCTTTGTTGTCCCCTGTTTGCGATTCTTGATGATTTTCTCGAAGACGACATCTTTCTTTGTCTATTGGAGGATTCCTTCACTTGCTTTCCCAAGAAAAATGACCACTTTCTCGACGATGAACAAAGAGTAGAAACAGTATCGAGAGGAGAGTGCCTTTTAGGGTTTTGAAGATTGGGGAAAGGAAAAAACTGTATATATATAACTCAGTTTTGAAAAAGGAAGTTCAATCGGTGCAAGGAAAGTGAACGATCACTTCTTTTCAAAATCAATAACTGCCAAAATTATTAAACAAAAGATCGTACCTTTTCGAGTTAATTATAACTAAATGACAATTAGTACCTTTTAGATGAAATACAACTTACGGTCTTTAGCCATGAATGTACGAGTCTCGGGACTTAGAGTCTAAGAGATCGAGTCTTAGAGTTGGTGAGTCTCTAGACTTTAACTTCTTCAAGCTTCAAAATGTTGAGTCTCGAGCGGATAAAGTCGGGCGATTCTTCTCCAAAGGCTTTGTGAATATGTCCGCTAGTTGACTTTTTGAATCAACAAATTGAATCGAAATTTCTCCATTTTGAATATGATCTCTAATAAAGTGATGTCGAATCTCAATATGCTTTGCTCTTGAATGAAGGATTGGATTTTTGGTGAGATTTATCGCACTCGATGTTGTCACATCGGATTTACGTGCATGAGTCTTCAATGCCAAAGTCTTGTAGCTGTTGTTTTATCCATAGAATTTGCGAACGGCGGCTTCCAAGAGCTACATACTCCTTGTCATTGAAAGAGCTACGGTGCTTTGCTTCCTTGAAAACCAAGACATTTGTTCTCTGTTTCCAAGTAGTTGACAAGTTCCGGAAGTGCTCTTTCTATCGACTCGCAACCGGCCGGATCTGCATCGAGTATCCTAGAAGATTAAAGTCTCCCCTCTTTGGATACCAAAGACCGATGCTTGAAGATGAAGCAACGTATTTAATAATTCGTTTCACGGCAATGAGATGTGATTCTCTAGGATCTGATTGAAACCTAGCACGAGATACAAACACTAAACAAAATATCAGGTCTAGAAGCAGTAAGATAAAGAAGTGAACCGATCATGCTTCTGTACAGCTTTTGATCTACTTTCTTCCCTTCTTCATCCTTGTCTATCTTCTGAGAACATGACATTGGTATGTCGATCTTTTTGCATTTTTCCAATCCAAACCTTTTGACAAGATCATTCGCATATTTTCTTGATGGATGAAAGTTCCTTCCTTCATTTGTTTCACTTGGAGTCCAAGAAAGAATGTTAATTCTCCCATCATACTCATTTCAAATTCATCCTGCATAGACTTAGAAAATTTCTTGCAAAGACTTTCATTAGAGGATCCAAAAATAATGTCATCAACATATATTTGAACAAGTAAAAAGTTTTTGTTTTCCTTTTTGATAAACAAAGTAGTATCTACTTTACCTTTGACAAAACCATTTTGTAATAAAAACTTACTTAGTCACTGTCGTACCAAGCTCGAGGTGCTTGCTTTAGACCATACAGAGCCTTTTTTCAGTCTAAAGACGAGTCGCTTATTTGGGTCTTCAAATCCAGGCGGTTGTTCCACATAAACTTCCTCATGGATAAATCCATTTAGGAAAGCACTTTTGACGTCCATTTGGAATAACCTGAAATTTTTGTAACAAGCAAACGCAAGTAATAGACGAATAGCTTCTAACCTTGCAACGGGTGCGTAAGTCTCGTCATAGTCTATTCCTTCTTCTTGCGTATACCCTTTGGCCACGAGTCTTGCTTTGTTTCGTACGACTTTTCCTTTTCGTTCATTTTGTTCCTGAATACCCATTTGGTTCCAATAACGTTTTACCTTTTGGTTTAGATGTCAATTCCCGGACATCATTGATGTTGAACTGTCTAAGCTCTTCTTGCATAGCTTCGATCCAGCTTTCATCGGATAAAGCTTCTTCTATGCTTTTTTGGTTCAATTTCAAAGATGAGAGCCACAACACTAGATTCTTCATGCCTTTTTGATGCAGTGCGGATTCCTTCATTAAGTTCGCCAATAATAAGATCTTTGGGATGACTGGATTTGTGCTTCCGGTTACCGGGTTGATGATCTCTTTCTTTATTTGATTCTCCATGAGCGTCTTGATGATGGACTTCGAGGAATCGAGATGCTTCTTGAGATGTAGACATTTGAAGATCTAGAGCGGATTCGAGTCTCTTCGTGCACGAGTCGGCCGGATTCATCTTGCACTGAGTCTTGGAATTTGACATTCATTGATTCTTCCACGTAGATCGGCTTTTTTGTTGTAGACTCGTAGGCTTTGCTTGATGTAGAATATCCAAGGAAGATGCCTTCATCGATCTTTCTTCAAACTTACCAACTCGATCATTTGCATTTTTCAAAATAAAGCATTTGCAACCGAACACATGAAAGTATGAAACAATAGGCTTCTTACCTTTGAACAATTCATAGGGGTTTTATCAAGAATAGGTCTTAGAAAGACTCTATTTATAATATAGCAAGGTTGAAACGACTTCAGCCCAAAATCGTGAAGAAATTTTACTTTCAATTAAAAGTGTTCTAGCCATTTCTTGAAGAGATCTATTCTTTCTTTCCACAACTCCATTTTGCTCTGGTATACGGAGAGGAAAACATGTGATTAACACCCAGATTTATCACGGAATCTCGTAAAATCTTGATTTTCAAATTCACTTCCATGATCTGTTCTTATACTAGAAATAGCACATCCTTTTTCATTTTGAACCTTTTTAGCAAACTTTTCAAAGTACGAAAAGGTTTCGATTTATTTGCAAGAAAATATACCCGGTAAAACGAGAGTAATCATCTACAATTACTAGACAATATTTCTTACCTCCAATGCTCTAGGTTCTTGTTGGTCCGAAGAGATCCATATGAAGCAAGCGTATTACATGATTAGTAGATACATGATTTATTTGCTTAAATGAATTTCTTACCTTTCCCGAGAATGCATGGAGTGCATAAGTCAGACTTTTGGTATGGCGGTTTAGGTAGACCTCGAACAAGCTGCTTTGAAGAGATTTTGGCTAATTGCTTCTTGTTGATATGGCCAAGCTTTCTATGCCATAGAATTGCTTCATCTTGAATTGAAATTAAGCATTGTTCTTCATTTGGCTTTACATCAAGGAGGTAGATGTTTCCATGCCTTCGACCCATGAAAGACGAGTCGAATCTTTGCTAATTCCAGAACATATGCCTTCTTGAAAGAAGATCTTGTAACCAGTATCACACAATTGGCTAATGCTGAGTAGATTGTAGTTGAGTCCTTCCACTAGAGAGACATTGCTTATTGTGAGATTTCCAATTTTCGCAGTTCGAATCCCACAATACTTCCTTTGCTATTTCCTCCGAATGAAACTTTTCCACCATTTACTTTAATAAGCTTTATGAAACATTTTGAGTCTCTGTCATGTGTCTTGAGCATCCGCTGTCAAGATACCACTTTACCTTCTTTTTTGACAGAGACTGCATTCAAAAAAAAGAGTCTCAAGCTTTCTTTGGTACCCAAATTTTCTTGGGTCCTTTCGTGTTAGTAGGATGAGCATTATTAGGCCATACTCTCTTAACAGCTTCAAACCATAGGACACTCTTTTTCAAAATGATCCCGACATTGTTACACTTAGAACACCTTAAAGCATTTCGACCTACGGGCTTTACAAAAACTCTTTTGAAATGATTTTTATAAGCCTCTCTCGATGGTCTTTTCTTAATTCTTTCTTTTACTTTCGGAAAATCAATCAAAGGGATTGTTTCAGCTGTCATACCTAGACCCGACTTATTAAAGTAAGGTCTTTGGATTGAAAAGGACTTTTTCAAGTTTTTCCGACCTATTGAAAATTTCTTTGAAATATTTGATAAATCAGTTTTTAAGAAAGCATTTTCTTTTGAAAGATTGTCTTCACTTTCTTTAAGAGTAGAAACATTCAAGTCTAAATTTTTACCTTTTCTTCTAAAATGTTTTCCTTTTGTTTTAAAACTGAGTTTTCCTTTTTAAGTTCGGAAATCCTTTTAAGAGAAGTCTTAAGACTAAAACATAACTCATCAATATATTTAGAGACTTTGACTTCAGGGGATTTTATAATCACTTACCTCAAATTCAAACACAAATCAGCTCTCCAGACAAGTCTGCAGATATCTTAGCTGCCAATACTACTCAGCATTTTACAAATTAGACCGACAATCAGACAATTCAAGTACAAAATGAGCTTGCACTACAAACCAAATCTCGTGATCCTACAACAACAAAAGACTGCAGGGAAAGACAAGCCACTAGCTAGCTTGATATCTCAATATTCCAACTCTCCAAGGTGCCCCCAACCCGCCACAAAGAACCAAAAGGCCAGTAATTACTAGCTAACAATTCAGAATTCTGACTCATCCAACTTCAACATGAAAAGGCAGGAGCAGAATCCAAATGACAACCCACTGACTCACTTCGTTGAAAAGATTGAGGTGGAGAACAAAAACCAAACCCTGCTATTTCTGCCTCACTATGCCACTCATCGCAGAGCCCTATGCTCCATCATTACAAAGTATTCAGATGAAATTGCAAGAAAAATCACCTCTGAAATTGGTTCCTATAAGACCCCTCTCGAAGAGCAAAACATCAATCATCCGGCAAACCTCAGCAACGCTAATTCGCTATTTCGTATTATTACAGGACAAGAACTAACATCATCAGACAATCAGGGCTTATTGCAGCACTGAGAATCAACTGGGCATTCAAGAAGCCGAACGCATTCTCCACCCAACACTTCACCTGCAAATCGGAAGAGACCCGACGTCGCTGATGGTGGTGAGCGACGACAGGTAGCTGGTCGGCTCCCAGGGCGGCCTCGGGCAGAATCGCGTACTGCAGCACCTTGTCCGTGAGCAGCATGTCGGAGAGCTCCTCCTTATCTGCTTCGCCACCATCTTCACCCTCCTCCCAGGTTCGCCATACCTCACCGCCGCCGCCGCCGCAGCCGCCCTCGCCCTCGCGCCCCGCGGCCGGGGACGCGCGCGCGAAGCGGGCGTGCCGAGGAGGCGCCCCGGCAAGGCGGAGGCGGCCGGCGGGAGCGGGTGCCTGAGGGACGGCGCATTGTGGAGCTGGAGGATGAGGCCTGGCATCGCGGGTGACCGGCTGCAGCGGGACGAGACGATGGTTGAGGATTTGATTATGAGGATGATGATCGAGAAGGTCATTTTAGTCTATTCACACGTTCATTTCCTTTTTTACTATTTTTCATTTTTTACTTATGAGTTTAACTATTTTTTGACTTTAACACGGCTCGAAACAACAAAATCAAAGTGTTTGTTTATTTCACGAACAATAAATGACCTTTTGAAAAATATTTTCGTAAACATACTTATTTGTATTACTTTCTTAAATATTATTCTTGTCTATGAAAATTTTAAAATATAAATTGTTGTCGATTATAGAAAAATTCATTAACTAATTAGTTTAAGCAATACAAGTAATCAATCGTAAAAAAATATTATTCAAATTATTCACTTTTTACAAAATAAAAGAGCCCAAAGAGTTTTGTTTTCCCTTGAATTTCATCCTTGCTCAAATTACTATCCCTTGAATCATAGAACATTTTTTCATATATGCATGTGAGATTGCTTTGGAAGTATTTTTTTATTGGAGTGGACCTTGTGATATGGTATTTGAAAAGATGAATTCGATCAAGTTACACCCACTATATTGCAATTTTAATTTTACTTATTCAGAATCTTTTAGATGAATCAATGAACATGATAAAAAGAGAATATATAACTGTGTTAAAAATATCAAAAACACATGGGATTGCAACTTAGTGATGTGTTCTAAATTATTTGTTTACTATCCAAATGCGAGGGCATTTACTGTATCCTCAACTCAAGTTGGAATAGAGACTCTAGACAAATGAATTCGCATGAAAGAGATCGCATGTTCCTCCACTTTTTTATTTTATTTTTTTATTTTCTATTTTTCATCAAAACCCATTTCATTGATTTTCACGGAAATACAAGATAGAAACATTGTAATCCAACTGTAAATAAAGACAAATCCCAAATGACTTAAAAAAAAAAAAAAGCGACCTTTAAATAATAACAAAATCATCAAAACAAAGTTGGAGTCATTTGCTCAAAGAGTCAATCCAAGACTTCTTCGAATCAAAATCGACGGTTGATCAACAAATTTATCTTCTCAAGAATTAGCACATAGCAAGATCCCTTATTTATTGTGTTTTGCCTTTCAATGATGTGCATCTAGATTTGACATCCTCAACACCATTGACATTCAAAGAAACAAGGTTGGACGAGTATAAACTTGACGGTTTTTATTCTCATGTAACATATAATAATAGAATGATTATATACACATGAATATGAAACCCCTACTTGCGGTTAAGGCAACGACTTCGTGCATGGCCAACTGTGAGAGCCAAACTTCCACGAAATTCCTCTGATCTCTTCAAAACTCAATTTGTACACCCACAAACCTCAAGGAAAGTGAAAATCCTAGATCATACACACAAAAATCCCCAAATCTAAACTAGATAAGAAAATGGAAAGAGAAGCTTCTAGATCTAGATCAAATCAAAAGAGGAAAAGTTCACTAAAATGGGATGAAGCAAGAAAAAGAAAACAAAGAATCAAATCAATCAAAGAAAAAAGAAAGGAGGAAGGGGAGGGAGAGATCTAGGTCAAACCCTCCCTCTATAGAGGTTGAAGAAGAAAGTTATGTAAATTAGAGGGCTTTGCTTCATTTTTGACAAAGAGAAAACATACAAAGAAGAATCAACATTTGCTTTTGGAAATTTACTTTTAAACATGAACCTTTGATCCACTTTTCTCTATATGTAAGAGTAAAATGTGTAAGAATTAACAAAGTGAGATATATGATGATTTTCATATAAATATATGAAATTTTGTATTACCAATTTTTGTAAATATATATACAAATGGCCTTGAAATCAACTATTTTCATGAATAATTTAGTATCTAATACTTTAGATTTTAGGGAAAAGTCGCTAAGTAACTTTTAATTAGAAAATTCATGGTATACTTTTAACCTTTTTCCTTAAGCTTATGCACCTTTTTCCAATCAAATCATTAAAATTTTAATTTTGTTTAATTACGTTTCTAGATTTGCATAACCTTTTTAATTAAGTCTCTCGGATTCCAAATTCAAGTAATTGGAACTGACATGTGCTGAAGCTGATATGAGTCTTATTATAGTTTTCAAACTAAGAACTACCCGAGGTCTTATTATAGTTTTCATTTGGTCATTTAGGTTATATCGACAGTATTCGACTATAGAAGCTCGTCTCACATATACAAGTACATATTGTTAGACTAAATCTAAACTAAACTTGATGATTTCAATCTATTATTATCAAACAAATACGTGTATAATTTGAGATCGATTTGCAGGAACGTAAATGATTAACATACCTCCAGCCATTGATGAAAATTTACAAATATGGAAAACCCCCAAACCTTAAATGGATGAACAAAGCGTGATCAATATGCGAATATGAAATCACCAGATTTGTATATCCTGTTCCACTGGTCAATATCCCTCAAAACGTGATGTTGTGTTTTTTTTTTTTTTTATAATGATAGGGTTTGAAATAGACAACCTGACGTTTTATTTCATTTCTTATGTTACCGATGTCTTCCATCAAAACCAATATGGTACTATATTAATTGGCAAATATCACGTAATAAACGTGGGTAATAAATTTGGCAATAAATTGAAATTAATTGGGAAATATAAAATTTAGATTATATTTTAAATAATAAAATATTACAACATTCTCCCACTTGATCTCAATATTCCATCAAATGAAATATTAACCTAAACCCATATAAACTTCATGCCGAAATAAAACATGAATCATGGTGATGAGTTCTCTTAGAGCGAATATTATCTTCTGTGTATCACAATGCATTTCATCAGCCCATATGTGATCAAATAACTTAATGAATAAACCTTATATTTACTCTAGGTCAAACGTAATTGTTTTTCTCATAATAACTAAATGTATACAATTGCATTGAGAAAATATCGGAAATGAATAAAAGTCTCATAAATTCTTCTATATAAAGAAAATTTACATGATTTGACCAATGCCCATTCTGAATACATATTCCTATAACTCATTGGTAGCATGTTTTTTAGTTAAAGAATCAGCTATCATTAATCCAATGCTTACGTGTTCTAATACCATTTTTTTTTTTCTCTTTAACACGTTCTTTGATGACTAAGTACTTGATGTTGACGTGCTTACTTCGACTACTACTTTGTGATTTTTAGCCATAAAAACTGCAACTGAATTGTCGCGCAAAACATTCTGAATGACCTAAAAATAGGATCTAGAATTCTAAGTCCCGATATGAAACTTTTCAACCACACACCATGTGAGGTAGCCTCAAAATAGAAACGAACTCTGCCTCCATAGTGGAAGTGGCAACCAAGGTTTGTTTGCATTCATCCAAGATACAGCTCCGTTAGCAAACATAAAATATATCTTGATGTTAATTTATGGAATCAACACAACTAGCAAAGTCTAAGTCCGAGTAACCAATTACCTCCAAGTTGTCTATCATTCTATACATAAGCATGTGTCCCTTTGTTCCTTGAAAGTACCTTATCACATTCTTTGCAGTTTTCTAGTGGTCAATACTTGGATTACTCTAGTATCTTCCCAACATTCCCATAGCAAAAGCAATATCAAGTTGAGTGTAAACCTAAGCATACATCAAGCTTCTGACGGCAGAAGCATTTGTGATGTTCTCCATTTGTTTCCTTTCAAAATTGTTTTTTGGGTACTGGTTCAAATTAAACTTGTCACCCTTCACAATGGGTGCTACATTTGGTGAACAATCTTTCATCCGAAATCTCTCTAAAACCTTATTGATATAGATTTCTTAAGATAGTCTTAATATACCTCGAGATCTATCCCTATGGATCTTAATGCCAATGACATAAGATACTTTACCCATATCCTTTATGTCAATACTCTTAGAGAGAAATTATTTCACCTTATGTAATAATCCCTTATCATTGGTTGCAAGTAAAATTTTATCCATATATAGCACACGGAAACAAATTTTGCTTCTGCTAACCTTATGATATATACATTAATCCATGACATTCTCTACAAAATCGAATGAAGAGATGATATTATGGAACCTTAAGTACCATTGGTGGGATGCTTGTTTCAAGCCATATAGATACTTTTTAAGCTTGCACACCAAATGTTCGCTAGTACTAGAGAAGAATCATTCTAGTTGTTTTATGTAAACCATTCCTTCTAGTTTACCATTGAGGAACGCTATTTTCACATCAATTTGATGTAACTGTATATCAAAATGAGCAACAAATGTCAAAATAATATGAAGAGAATCTTTCTTAGATACAAACAAAAATGTCTTCGTGTAATGGATTCATTCCTTTTGAATGAATTCCTTGGCAACGAGTCTGACTTGTATCTTTCAATGTTGCCTAATGAATCATTTTTAATTTTGAAGACTCATTTACAACTAATGGCCTTTGCACCATCACGCAACTCAACTATATCTCGTACTTCGTTTGATGCCATAGAACTCATCTTTTTCATCATGGCATTGTACCACAAATTAGATTTATTACAACTATGGCCTGTGAAAATGTCTCAGGATCATTTTCAGCTCTAACATTATAGTTAGATTTTTTGTAGATACACAATATAGTCATTAGGGATTGCTGATTTCTCAATTCTAGTAGACCTTCTAATGTTATATCAACATTCTCCTGAGGAGTTTGTTGTTCAACTAGAAGCTTAACGGTATCTGTAGTTACTTAATAGTTGGGTCTATCGGATCAATATCGCAGGTTGTGGATCTTCAATGATTGATTGTTCAATAGTCGGTTGAATTGAATGAGCATTTTAAACAACAACCAATCTAGTACTTGAGGTGGAAGGTTGAGTATCTAAATGATTTTCTTTGGGAACAAGGTCCTTGAATTGATTGCTTCCACTGATTAGGTCATTCTCAAGAAATTTAGTATTTTTCAAATCTACAAATCTAGTGGTGTGAGATGGATAATAAAATTTGTATCCTTTGACTTTTCAGCATATCCAATGAAATACCCACTCATAGTCCTTAGATCTAATTCTTTTCCCGTGGATAACTCTTAGGGGGTGCATGACAACCACCGTTTCTATTCCAGAACAATTTTTCTATTCCAGACTTGTTTTTGGAATAGAAACCCGTTTGATAAACTTATTACATTTTTTTAGTTCTGAAATAGATTTTTATTCCAAATAGATTTGTAATAGAAATCAGAAGTAGAAATTTTTATTTCTCTATTTCTAGAACAAAAATTAGAAATAATTTCTCCTACAAAACTCTCTAACCCTAATTTCGGTGACTCCCATCTCCTCTATGACGTCTCCGCCTCCACCTCCTCCTCCGCCTCTCCTCATCTCCTCGACATCATCTTCCCCGGACGCTCAGATCGTCTCTCCATTGAATGCTCTCTGCCTCTCCTCATCTCCTTGACGTTGCCTCTCTCTCATCTCATCGATGTCCGGCGTCAATTGCTTGCGAATCCGCCCCTCGCCATGACCCACTGGGTCCCGCTTGTCATCCGAGCACCCTCGATAGTAGATCTTGCGCCCGCACCCTTGCCGCTGCTTCCCGCGACGCTAGACCACCCAAAGATATGAAGCTCGGTCCCCGGCCACCGTGCTGACTCCAAGTCCTCCGCAGCAAAATCCCGAACACCGACACCCGAGCCGCTCCCGCTCCGCTCCATCTCACTAGAAGCTACCACCCCCCGCGACCCGACATCAGCAACGCCGCGACGCCCTCACCTCATCTCCTCGACGCGACTCCTCCACTGGTTAGCTTTGCCTCTCCTCATCTCATCGACGTCATCTCCTCCACCGGATAGCTTGCGAATCCACGACGAGCCGACACTTAGCTGCTTGCGAATCCACCCCTTGCCGCGACTCCACCGTTCTCGCTTTGTCGTCCGAGCACCCAGAGCGATGTCGTCTTGCACCCCGCCGCCGTTCCCCTACAACGCTGCATCGCCAGCATCTGGAAGCTCGGTCCCTGCTCCATTGCGTTAACGCTAGAAGCCCCTACAGCGGATCCCGAGCATCAATGCCCGAGCCGCTCCTGCTTTGCTTCATCTCATCGTGGCTGCCATCGCCCCACAACTTGACATTAGCACGCTGCATGATGCCCTCTCCTTATGTCCTCGACATCTTAAAAGGACATCTCACTTGCTCCAAAAGGAAAATTTTTGTTTTAAGAAATAGAAATTTTATACTATTATCAAACGAATTTTTGTTCATGAAATAGAAATTTTATATCGTTATCAAATAGATTTTTTGCTTAGGAGTGCATGATAACCAAAATTTCTGTTGCAGAAATAAATTTTCTATTCCAAACCTGTTTCTGGAATAGAAACCTGTTTGATAAACCTACTCAGTTTTTCTATTTCTAGAATAGATTTCTATTCCAGAAATTGATTTGGAAAAGAAATCAGAAATATAAATTTTATACTTCGATTTATGAAAGAAAAATCAGAAATAATTTCTCCCCCTTTAAACCCTAATTTCGGTGAGTCCTTCCTCATCTCCTCTACGTCTTTGCCTCCTCCTCCTCATCCGCCTCTCCTCATTTTATTAAAAATAAAAATAAATAAAAATAAATATATTCATTTTAAAAAAATAAATTTATTAAAAATTTATTAAAAATAAATAAATTATTTTTATTTATCATTTTATTTTTAGTTTATTAAAAATAAATTTATTAAATTTATTAAAATAATTTATTTATGATAAATAAAAATAATTTATTTTATTTGCCTTGAGTGTTTTGCCAAATAAATTTATTTTTATTTATTTTTATTTTTATTCATTTTAAAATAAATTTATTCGTAAAATAAAATAAAATAGAATAAATAAAATAAATTTATTTTTAAGGATATTTTAATTTTAAAATAAAATGATATTTTTATTTTTTATATTAAAGGTCGTTAGTCGCTGTCGTCGTCCCAAAAGGAAGAAATTTTGTGTCGTTATCAAACTGCTATTTTTGCTTAAACTCTTCTAGAAATAAAATAAAAATCTATTTCTTTCCGAAACTATTTCTAGAGCAGAATGTGGTTATCATCACGCCCGAAACTCATTCGTAAATAGAAATAGAAAAATCTATTTCTCTTTCCGTAAATTAATTTCTTGGTCGAATTTGTCATCATTCATGCCTTTACTTCAAATGGGCATTCCCAAACGCATACATGCGCAAATTGATTTCCAACCCTTGAATAACTCAAAGATGTCTTTGAATGACCTTAGTTGAAACTCAATTTAATATGTACATAGCCATTTTAAGAGTCTCAATCCACAATAACTTAAGAAGTTTGAAATTGCTAAGCATACTCCGCATCATGTCCAATAAAGTTCGGTTTCTTTTTTCTGCTATACTATTTGGTCCGGTGAACCAAGTATAGTGTATTGCAATAATCTCATGCTCTTCAAGAAATTTTACAAATGAACCAGGTGCTTGTCCATCTTCAAAGTGTATCTACATAGTATTTTCCACCTTTATATGATCTCACGATCTTAATTTGTTTGCCACATTGTTTCTCTATTTTTGGTTTTAAATACCTTAAAGGCATCTAGCGTTTCATGCTTATTGCAAAGTAAGTAGAAATATATAAATCATGAATAATCATCTATGAAAGAGATGAAGTATCTCTGACCATTTGAGTCCATATCTAGATTACAAATATCTGTAAGTATGATTTCTAAAATTTCTGTACTCCTCTTAGCACATTTCTTTGACTTGTTGGTCTGTTTTCCCTTAAGTAAGTCCATACATGTGTCATAATCAGTAAAATTTAAAATA
This sequence comes from Eucalyptus grandis, assembly GCF_016545825.1. Taxonomy (NCBI): domain Eukaryota; kingdom Viridiplantae; phylum Streptophyta; class Magnoliopsida; order Myrtales; family Myrtaceae; genus Eucalyptus; species Eucalyptus grandis. The sequence continues at coordinate 36,473,738 of NC_052618.1, forward strand.
TTAAGTACTCCATTATTTATTAATCACTTAATTCTATTCATGGAAATATATCTCAATCTTTCGGTGCCATAACATAGAGGAATGCTCATTCACAACACATTACTTTCTAATAGCATTATTGTGAATGTGCATCGCATTATAAATGACATCATCTTGTAAATTAATTCGAAAGAGACTAGACAAAATACAACTCTCAACAATTTCAAATTTATATGATAAACTGAATGTTGAACCTGAAAATTCAAAGGAATATCCCAAAGGTCCAAGTTTTGAAACTAAAATTAAATTCCTAAAAACTAGGAATATAAAAGGTCATTTCTAAATTAAAGCAAAACCACTATTGAGAACTAATATGCATATCTCAATAGCTTCCACACACTAGTGCATCTTATTTCCCGAATAGATGCTTTATTCACTTCCCACTACTTTCCGCTAATTTCTGAAAACCTTGCAAGGAATTCAAAATGTGGATTGTTGAACCAGAATCAATCTACCAAGTATTGTGACTCACATCAACCATATTAGATTCATAACAAACACATGAGAGCTAATTGTTTTCTGTTTGAGCTAAGCCTTGAATTTGGCGTAATCCTTCTTCATGTGCCCATTATTTTTACAGAATAAGCACTTGATTCCTTCTTATTGCCGGCTTGGGGAGGTAAATGCATCTTACCTTTTCCCTTCTACTTGTCTTACCCTTTATACTTATCTTGTGCTGCCTAGGGGTGATCGGGTCCAAGGTGGGTAGGGTCTAGACTTGGACCCTGTACCGGACTCTGTTATAACCGGTTCTCTTTTTTTGGACCCTATTCCCAACCCTATTTGCATTGGATCCTGTTTCCGACCCGCCGTGTTTTTCCGGTCCTGAACATGTGGTTGACCCTATTTATATTGGAACCCGTTTTGCATAAAAATTGCCGTATCTTTATATCAACCTTAGAGAAGCAAGTCTAGATGAGTTGTCTGTTGAAACAAAAAAGGCCGGACCAAGCACATCCTTCAACCAAACTCATTGGGAACGTGTATAAAATTTGGACCCCCCTTGAAAAAACAACCAAGTATATAATTCGACCATCTCGCATCCTCGAGATCCCACAAGGTACATCAAGTTTCTCATATTCCAAGAATATACAAGCTAGCAATTTAGCCAATTAATTAGTTGTAGGACAATTTTTGGCTGATCACATATCAACCTTGTCCTTTTTTCTTCTCCTTCTTCTCCTTCTTCGGCCTTGCGTTCCACGTGGTACAAAATCTCTAACAAAAACCTAAAATTCATATATAAAGAAAAATCAACAAGAATCCATACTCTAGGACATGCAAAAGTTATGATTTAATAAAAGCCTATTTACTTACCACAAAATCAGAGTTTCCACAAAATGAAGTTTATTTTCCAATGATAATGTCCTTGGTAAGACAATCCAAATCTATTATAAAAAAAAAAGATTAAATAAGGCATTCACTTAATAGATAGTTATGCGAATGAATTACAAGATAGAAAGAAATATATATAACTTACCTGCCTCAAATTTTTCTGCATTCTCGATGCACTCTTCAACATTAATTGGCACGTGAACAGCTCTCAACTAATCTTGAGCACAAATTAAACCTTCCACCACTCTAAGAGTAAAGAACTTGAAAGCCATCAAGTACACGTCCCAATGTACTAAAAGCTGACTTCAAGCAACGGTAGTCACGAGAATAGACAAAACATCTCGAGCCATCAAAGATAAGATTTTATACTTTGACCCAACACTCTTCCACCATCAAAAGATCAATATTAAGGATATCTTCACTTTCAGCTTCAAGATACCGATCAAGCTCAGATTTGTTTTCATCTAACACTCTTTTTCTTTGCATGGAGAAAGCTTTTGTGCCAAGTATCGATTTCACAATCATTGTCATCAATATCAACATTGAAGCACTAATACTGTTACTCACACTTGAATCAACAATTTTTCTTTACTAGAAGAGCCAATAGAAGATCGCTCATAAGATTTATACAAATTCTCCAAGGTGACCTTCACTTTATCATGCATCTCATCAATTTTTGCTTCATCATCATAAATTTGTTCAAAGCAGAACTTACATAACTCAACTTCTTTGTAGGATCCAATGCAACCGCAATCAATACCATCATATTAACTTTATCCAAACTCTCATAATACTTGTCAAACTTTTCTTTCATTTTTAAACCCATAGCTTGAAGCTTTGGGTCTAAAGAATTCGCCGCATTATTCAAATACTTGTACAACTTAGCTATCTCCTCAAAATAACCATTTGAAGTAACATATGAACTACCCGACATCCTTTTGGTTGTATCATAAAACCATTTCAGAAATTTAGAAAGAATGATGGCATTTTCCCAATCTTCATCTTTAGGAGGATCATTGTCAATTTCCCTTAAAAAAAAAATAAATCTTCATCTTCCATTCTTTTAAAAGCTTTCTTGAACTTTATGGCGGTGTCTAACATCATGTAAGTGGAGTTCCATCTAGTGGCAACATCAAGACAGACTGAACTATTGTATGCAATCCTCTCACTCTCAATGCAAGCTTTGAATGTCTTGGCTTTAGCCGGAAACTCCTCATATACCTAACTACGTTTCGGATGCGTGCAATAGAATCATGTACCTCATTCAATCCATCTCTTACTATCAAGTTAAGTATATGAGTAGTGCATCTCATATGTAAAAGCATCACCGTTCAAAATCAAAAATCCTTCTTCTGAAAATTTTTCTTTCAAATAACCAACGGCCACATCATTTGAACTTGCATTATCCACTGTTATTGTGGACACCTTCCTTTCTATTCCCCAATCATAAATGCATTTCCCCACCATTTTACCAATCTCCTTACCCTTGTGACTATGTATCATCACAAAATCGATTATTCTTTTTTGAACTACCAATTTTCATCAATATAATGTGCAGTAAGACACAAATAGTTCAAGTTTTGAATGGAACTCCACATATCCATTGAGTGCAATCCTAGATTTAAGCTTACCAAAGTAAGCTTTCAAACAAGTCCTTTCACTTAGATATAACTTCATACATTCTCTTGTAAATCGTGAAAGATGATGGAAAAGAGGTTGCAATTCAGTAACAAAATCGCGAAAACCAACACACTCAACCATGGAAAATGGCTGCTCATTAATAATAATCATTTGAGCTAGCATATGTCTACAACGTTCTTGATCAAACTTCCATGTCATTAAGACACTATCAGTAGTAGTATTTTCCCAACCTCGCCAACCACATCTTTGTCACGTGATGCAAACGACATTTGCTTTTTATCTGTACGAGGATACTTTTGTACTTTCTTAAGTGCTTCCACATAGTAGTGGTTCCATGATTAACATTATACACATAATCCATCCCGTAATGAATGCACTTCACCTTAACTGTTTTTTTTTGTGTTTTCTCATCTATAATTCTCGAAATATGATCCCAACAATCTGATTAATTAGCTCGCTTTTTACTCGAAGCAATATGAGAGTTAAGTACCCTCACCTTATTTGTCGCGCCTATGGTTGCAGATTCCACTTCATTAGCTCCATGGAATGGCAATTCCATAAGTGGACTCATTTCATTATGTCCCTCTACTTCCATTGATATGTCTTTGTCTTGATCCATTGACTGAAAACTGAAAATAAATAAATAAATAAATAAATAAATAAATAAATAAATATATATATATATATATATATATATATATATATATATATATAACATTAGGATTCTACAAAAACATATTAGTTTTCATAGTAAATCAAATCTCTCAACATAACTTTGGAAGTATCTGTCCATCTTGATGCCTTGTCAGTTAGAGCTACAGGGGTTAGGAAGAACTTAAAGCCAACTAGGATTAGGCCTAAAGCTACTAACAAGAGAAGTGTATCAAGGCGGAAAACAGTGCCAAGCCAACAATGTCCAAAGGCGTATGCAAAGGTAGAACTCTTTCAAGTCTCAGCTCAGAAGAATTTATAATGCACTTATACAAAGCAAAGCAATCACGCATGCTCCAGAATGTTCACCACTTTAGGAACTAAGTAGCAGAACTAGTTTGGTTGGTTTGTTTGCAGTCAGAAGATTCGTGCAATATAAATATAACTTACTGCCAAGTAACACCTAATTTTTCAGGTATCTAGGGAAGACTCATCGGATGATGTTGGAAGTGGAACAAATAGAAAGCACAAGCAGCAAATGGAGAGCAAGAACGAGATCATATGCCATGATTCAGAATCTAGCAAACGCCTCACAAAATGCACACAACGCGACGTCCCATGCTGGCCAATTAACCTATAAGACAAGTCGGTTAATGCATCTAGTAAATATAGCAGTTTAAGACTATCGGATGCCTATCGGAATTTACTATATAAATGTATGTATCAAATGCTTTCGCATTATCATATGATTTGCTAGACATATGAGTTTCATGAGTGTTCTCACAACTTCAATATCGTCCGAATCAACTTATGTAATTGAAAATACTTGCAAAATTGAAATGCCTCTTTGACCAGTACCTACTGTTAAGATAAAGGCATAAGACATTACAACTAATGCATGTCAAAATAGCACTATCGTGTGTGCAAATGATGGATATACTATCCTCAAGACTGTTTCACTTCCTATTTCCAGTAACGCCTATGAACCTGTAATTAGCTCACTTCATCTCTGTGACCCAAAAAAGAAAAAAAGACAAATCAACACACATCACTAGTTGAATTGCCTTCCAACTCCCTAAGCTTAACATATAGGCAATGAGCACTCGCACCCACGAATCTCCTTTTCCCAAGTACTTATCCCCTTGATCAAGACACACCCTAAGGCATGACCCCGAAGCATCAATACCTGTGTCAAGGGATTGATGCCCCTCTTCAAGTACAGACCTTTGATCTCACAACTTAAGTGCTAACACCAAAATGCATTAGCTTGAAGACCGATGACATGTAAAGAACTAGAGGATAGCAAGAGAGGTGCAAGTATAAATCCTCAATAAAAAGTACTTGGCATAGAACCCTAAAGCAAAAACACTTGCACAACAAGAAAATTTATGAAATATGATGCATAATTCCAATACTCTATCTCTTATTCGTGACTCACCTTTTTCCTTTGCTTGCACACAGTTTGCCCTCTCTGGTTCAAGTCTCACAACCCTTAGTCGCTGATTGGGGTGTAGTCCGCCACCGTGTGGTACAGCAAGATCAACATGAGCTCACGTCGGGTGCGAACACCGTCAAGCCCTTCTCCAGCGCCGACTGGTGCATCTTGATGATGCCGCTTGAGACAAGGAGGCCCACGAACGTCTTGCACCTGGCCTTCTCGAGCATCGTTGTCACGTTCGTGTCCGAGGCCGACGGCGCCGGGTGGCGAGGATGGCGGGACCGGGATGAGGGCGTTGATCCGGAGGAAGGCGACGATGGGTGAGCGGAAGTAGCGTCAGCAGCGCAGCGCTCAGATGGATCAACGGAGGTGAGAGGCTGAGAGCGACGAGTATGAGAGGAAAGATAGAAACGACTAGGGTTTTGGTCTTTTGGACTTTTGGGGCCCAAAAACCGGTTCTCAAACTGTTCCCAAACCGGTCCGGTCGATCCGGTTCTCGAGTGGGTATTCCTCGAATCGGTTCCCGGACCGTTCAAACAAAGGTCCGAACTTTGGGAATCGGTTCTGGACCGCTTCAACTAGAACAGGTTCCCAACCCTGTTTTTTGGGTGGGCTGAACCGGGAACCGGGTTGACCCAGTCTGGTTGCACACCCGTAGTGCTGCCATATGAGCACTTTCTCCTTTCTCTATTAGCACCCTCTCTTCCTCTTGAAAACACATGGTCATGAGTTTATTGATTGACTATTTAGTGTTATGTGTGTTGTAAGAGATCTTGAAAGGGGCATACTTTTTGTGGGAGAGTGTTTAGGATGTAGTATATAAGAAAGAATTATGATATCCCAATCTCAACATTCTTCAACCGAGCTGCAATGTCCCTCATATTCATGATGTGCTCCCACACACTTCTTACACTAGTAAGTTTCAACAATGAGATCTTCATAATCAGGGTTATGACATGTGCCTTCTCTGAAGACTCAAATTGTGCATCAATAACCTCCAGCATTCTTTGGCATTGTTATGCTGAATGACTTAATCATGAATATTAGCAGAAAGTTTCATCTTTATGTACATCACACTGAGACGATTGGATTGCTCCCATTGTGCATAAAGAGTATATTCAGCTTGAGCGCCATTCTCGGTGGGTTCGGGTGGTTTGTTTGACTATAGAACATAATCAAGATCCATGTACCCCAATTTGAGAAGAACTAATTCCCTCCATTCTTTATAGTTATTTCCATAAACTTGGGAACAATTATACCATAACTAATCAAAGATTGTAAAATTGCATCATAATCAAAGTAAACTTATGTATCGGTATATTTGAGGCAAATAAACTTAAATAATATTTTACCAATTTAATATATGTTATAAAATATGAATCACATAATATCAAAAATTACACTTGGGCTAAGTTTCTAATTTAAATAGATTCATAATTATTTCATGATGAAATTATCAAATTATATTTCCTTTCTTAATCCTTGTCAATAAATTAAGAAAGATAAAATAATATTTCATCCTAATTAATCACATTAATATATTGAAAATTCCCGTGGGATAAAATTCATAATATTAATGTGACTAATCATAATTATTGTCTTTAACTATATGTGATGCAAATGCTTTTAATGTATATAGTTTAATATAATTAAAATGCCATGGCTAATCTTCAATTAATTAAATATACATAGATCACTAGAAATTTAATTTTATGAGAAAATATTCATAAAATTGCACGTAAAAATAAAATAGTAAAATCACAGGTAAAGGGTTAAAACTGGGATTTCACATGCAAGGGCATAATTGGAATTTCACTTGAAATGGGTAAACTAGGAATTTTACAACTAGAAGGGCAAAACCGTAAATTTTGTATGCCTAATGAGGGCAAATCGGAATTTCATGCAGCTAGGGCAGAATCGTTATTTTCCTTAATGCGGAGGGCTAGACCATAATTTAGTAGTTCAGAGGGACAGAATGATCCATCGCTTGGGTCTCCATCCACCGTTCATGTTCGACCAAATTGATCAATGGGTTTTAAAGAGAATGCCAGGACGAACGTATAATTTCAAGATCTGGCAAACATGACCAGCCAATTGACTGAAATTAAGTCTTAAATGATCTGCCCTAAAACCCCAACTACTGAAAATTTCACCGCTTGATTAACCTCCGACGATCAGTAATATGCCGAATAATTTAAGGGTTTTTCTTCTTAAAGGTGGTGTGACTGTGCACATCCATTATCGCGTGGTGGGTCGCCCAAATCTAGCTGGAATTTGAAATTCCATTCCAAGCCACAAAAGATCCGAATTTCACCTATACATAATTCGGTGAAAATATATAAAAATTTCAAAATTTTCACCATGGCGAGAGATTATAAACATACTTTGATACCAACTTGTTAGACTACATCTAAACTAAACTTAATGATTGTTGACACCTAAATTTTGGCGGCCCGTTTATTTAATGCATAGAAAATTATGCGTTAATTTTATCCCTAAAAAAAAAATTAATTGCATTACATATAGATTCAGGTGCATTTACATTTTTTGCATTTTATTGAATTGGTGGTGAATGGATTCGGATTAGTGGTTCTAAGCTTTAATTTGGCAAGCCAGACTAAGCCCACGAAGCAAGTAAATTGGCCGGAGCCCATTTTCTTTTAATGACAAGAATTACCTAAATTGAGATTTGAAATAATATTACGGTGGATTTTTGGAATTTAAGAAAATCGGGTTGCAATCTTATCTTTACGTGATAAAATCAGGAGATGTGGAAAAGAAAAGAAAAGTGATATTGCGTGCGAAAAAGAAATCTTCGCGGATGCTGATTTGAAAAGGAAAATAAAACCCTAATCTTCAGCCTATAAAAAGGTTTTCACGTAGGGTTTCGGGAGGGGGCCACACATTGAATAAACAGCCGCACAAATTCCACGGAAAAAGAGAGAGGAGAAGTCCGTTCGTTCCCTTTGAAAAAAATAGAGAAAAAAACTTTGAGGGGAAGAGGAGAAAAGTCAACAGCAAAAAGAAGATTTTGCTGCTGCAGAGAAAGAGAAAAGGCTGAAGAAGTAGCAGGGAGAGGGACAGCAACAGTGCAGCGAGGGGAGAGACGCCTGAGTGTGACCGGCCAGCAGGAAGAAAAAAAAAAAAAATAAAAACGAGGCCACTGTTCATCTTCTTCGCGAACGCCCCTTCGCCGGACTGCTCCGACGCTCGATCCGTCCCGCCTCCGCAGCTGGTGAGCACCGCCGCGCCGCCACGCCGTTCGCCGATCTCGCCGCGACACGCAGCCCCGCCGCGCGCACCACCGCCTGCTGATCCGACTGCGACGATCTCACGGCTCCTCCCATTGCTCGTCCGAGATCGAACGCCGGCCCCTTTGCACGTTGCTCCGACGCCGGCAGATGCGAGTCGGCTCGCCTCCGCTCGCGACCTACCGCCGACGCCGAGCAGCTCCACCAGCCCGGCGCCCGACGCCCGACGCCCTCGCTGCCCGCTGCTGCGCGCCACTGCGAGCTCAACCCGGCGTCGCACCCGCAGACCCCGACGAAGCCGAAGCTGCCCCCTGCTGTTCCGGACTCCCCCTGTTTCGTTGCTGGTCCGCCTCCGCCCGAGATCCGTCTCAAATGCTCCCGCAGCTTCTCCACCTCGCCCGCAGCCCCGCATCGACCCACGACGGCCCGACGTTGCTCACGCTCCGCCCGCCGTCGCCGATCTGCAGCGCCCACATCCCCGTGAAGCCGCTCCGCTTGCGAATCCGTGCCCCCCGCAGCAGCCCCCGCCGCGCTACCGTCGTGCCGAAGCTCGCGCCGCCCCGTCGCCGATCTGCGGCACCGCCACTTCGCCGAAGCCCGCGTCGCCCGTGCTGATCCCGAAGTCCCCCAGTGCCGCGCTGCCGCGCCATCCTCCGGAGCCCTCGTCGGAACCCTAGCCGGCGATCTCCCCTCGCCGGACCGGCCACCAGCTTTATTTTTTTTTTTTCTTTTTTAGAAAAAAAAGAGAAGGAAAAAGAGAAAACCAAAAGAAAATTTAGGTATTTTCTTTATCTTATTTTTTTTATTATTATTTTTGCTATTTTATATCTTTAGTGAAATTGTTCCCTTTAAATATGTGATTGAGATCCCAATATGAAATAATCCTTCAAGTTAGGGATTGGCGGTTCGATTTTCGCGCCCGAAATCCAACTCGCAATCCCTTACAAAAATCGACAATCCAATCTCAAGCCCGAGATTCGATTTGCGATTTAATTTAAAATTGATCAACCCGATCTCATGCGCGAGATATGGTTCGTCAATTTTTGGATATCAATCTTATCTTTTGTTTGATTTACTATCGTCAAGTTGGTTGTGTCAAATCTTATTTTCGTAAAATAAAAAATAAAAAAAACTCTTAATTAGGATTAGGCTTGCATGTTTAGAATTGCAATCTTATTTCGAATTTTTAAATAAATAAAAATCCAAAAAAATGCGTTCATTTAGGATGTTAGTTTTCTTTAATTTAAATGGCATGTTTAATTATTTGGCAATTTTAAATTTCGAATTTTACAAAGAAAAACACAAAAAAAAAAAATCATCATGCATATATCATGTTGAATTAAGGCATTCTTTGCACGTCATTGCATGTTAGGGTTGCATGTTTATCAATTATAGGTAGATAATCTCTCCTAGATAAATTGCGTGTTTTGTTAGGAAAATAAAAATGCCCATGTCATATAGAATTAGGTCCATGAAATGCACGTCATTTAGTGATTATTGTTAAGTTTATTTCTAATTAGAAATTGACCGTCATCAGATTAGGCCATTTAATAAATGTCGCGTGACATATAGCTCGCATATTAAATTGCAATGTCGCATGTCATTTTAGATGAAATAATTTTGTACGTCATTGCATTGCATTGCACGTCATTAGAATTAAGTCATTAGATTAATTTAGATTGCATATTTAAATGTTGCATTTCTTTAATTTCGAATCTCATGGAAAATAAAAAAATTATTTAGAATAAATCATCTCATGCTTAGGATAGACTACATGCTTAGTTATGACATATTACTTAGGTCATATAGCTAAGTCATGTTGACATGTCATATCATTTCATGTTAAATTAGTGGCATGCATTGCAAATTGCATGATTTTCATTAATTAAGTGAAAACAAAACAAAAAATTGCGTGTTAATTAGAAATCATATTTAGGGACTTTGCTGATGTGAATTCTAAACTAACAACGCAGATGCTTTCGTTGCTATGAGGTAAGTCCTGCAATTTATTCATTTGCTTTCTTGAGTGTTAAATTGGTGGATTGTGCACCCGTATGACCGCCTCACATGTTAGGGAAATAGATTTAAAATCAGTCCAAACTGCTTGCCAAACATCTTTCAAAATAAAAAGAAAGGTACCGAAAGGGCGTTAGAGAATTCTAAAGTAACCAAGTCCCCGTACCCATAGTCTCTGGTTCGTAGGAGTAAAATAATTCTCCCGTTATTTTACTTGGGTTTCTAATCGACCCACCAAAAATAGATTAGTGGCGACTCCGAATTGAAAATCATTGCATGTTAAGAACTCGAACCTAAGTCGCGAATTGGTATGGGCTTGGGAGAGCCCGGGTTAAGTCTAGGCTTAACAATCCATTAACCAAACCCAGGTGGTCCAAACCCCGAAAAATTGGGTCGCGACAGCTTGGCGACTCCGCCCGGGGACTTGAGTTGAAATTCTTAGTGGACTTAGGCCAATTTTCTTTTTGAAAAAATGCTTTTGTTTGGCAGCGAGGATTCAGTACGTCCCTAACATTTAGGTGTTAAATGTTCTTGCGGTTGGGAGGTATAAGGGGAAGTGTTTGCTAACCTTTGTTATGCGGGAGGTGTAGGAATGTATGGTTTACTTTCATATATGAAGTGTTGCTTGATATAAATTGTCATGCATGCCTTGCATTTATCACTACGCTTGCACACACAACCCGCCGGACTGGCCGCATTGGATCATTTAGGATGGTATTGAGATGGATACCACTTCGACCGCATGCTCGCGGTATGAGTCGCCCATCTCAATCCCGGGTTTCTTTCATGGTGTCAAGAGTACCCACCTCGGTCCGCATGCCCGACCCGGTCGGCTCTTTGACCAAGCCGGAGTCATGAGGACCCGACATAGTCCACAAGCCCGTGGCTAGTCCGATCATCCTTGTGGCTCCACTTTGATAAGCCTTATAGAGTAGAAATCGAGCCACTTAGCATGTGCATGTCTATGTGATTGCCATTGATTTTTCTTGGCGAAGTAAGTCTTCTATCCCTATACTATGCAATTTACTTTTTGGTCCATCCATGACAATCTAGGTTATTCGTTTGATCTAATTCATTTGTCAATTAGAAATCAAATGAGGAATTGCCATGCAATGAATTATTTGCCAAAAAAAACTCTGGAGAATTTGTTTTCAATTCATGTTTAGGAAATTTGGTATTGTTAGGGTGCCTAGCTTTATTTTCCTAGTCCATTTTTAGAAAATGCCCTTCTTGTAAGAACTTTTCATGAATAAATGAAAAAAAAATGGAAAAATCGATTAGATCATTGTCATGGATTGACTTTCTATTTACCCTCATGTTTACATGTTCCCGTTCATTTGAATTAGGTGATTATGGAACGATCCCGCTCACCCATCCGTTCACGATCGAGAGTTAAAATGACGGATAAAAAGAGCTTATCTTGTCAAGCAAAAATGTTGCAATCTATCTTTAGTGAGAAATTGCGACTCCAAGAAGAGAACCAAGAAGACCTTTTGAATCTTCTCATTTTCCTGAGGTAGTCGAGTTTGATCGACATATCTAGATGGAAGAATATCTAACCTGAAGGGTCTACCTCACAAGATCAAGGAGGGTGAAGAATTCAAGTACACATGATTCATGGTCCTAAGTTGTTCCATTTCCTCATTTAATTGGGGGCATGCACCTTCCATTGCGTGGGAATTTTTATCTCTTTTTAGGGATTGATTTCAATTTCTTATGTGCTTGAACAATACATTCCAATAAATGTAATTTGATTGATGAATATCAATAGAATTACAAGTTTTGTTTGAGGACATGATGGGGTACACCAAACTAGCCCGGTGACGATATCCAACAATGAAAAGAAAATATCATCCAAGGAGAATTCTGAGGACTAGGCTTCTTCATGCTTCCTCATCCAAAAATTCCAAAAAAGATCATTTTCAAGCCATTTTCAAAAAAGCATGCATTAGGTTACCCTTGTTTGTTTTTCTAACTCATTTACTTCATGTCTCAGAGCATAACAGAGAGGCGTTTGAAAATAACGCGTCAATTTCCAATGATAGTGGGCCCATTGATTTGGGAACATACATCCGAGAGGAAAAATAGACGTGGGGGCAAATGATCATTTCCTAACTGATCTTGATGACATATCCCAAGAGTGAAGAAAATCATCTTGATTCCAAAGTGTGATATGTGGCACATCTCATAACAATTTGTGTGAGATGTCATTCTCGAAGGCCAAATGAAGTTTCTCATTTCCATGAGAAAATAATGGAACAAATCAAAAGAGGATAATCTGTCTTGGATGAAATGGATACATTGTGTTCATGAATATAATTAATTCTGGAATTGACACTCTATTCTTTTCCTTGCGGATGACGAATTGGGGGCACCTGATTCTAGTAGTGACATGATTGAGACAGAATCTCGATCCGAGCCAAAATGGTTGTGCAATTTGAATTTATTTTAATGTTGCATAGTATCATATTCATGCACGTTGTTTTGTGCAGGGGCAAAAGCAGGATTTCATCAAATCAAAGATCGGATTTTCATCATTGATTGATCAATTTATGTGTTTACTCCCTTTCGATAAAGGCAATCCAGGGACATCCATTGCTGAGACAATCCCTTTGTGGGACAATTCTTTGAATGAATGCTTGAAATCATGTTTGAGTGTAGTAAATTGTTTGTTTTGAAGTCACAAACACTTTTTATGCTTAAAGTTGCTGGACTCTTTTGAAAAGAAAATTTTCATATTGATTTAGCTCACCAATTTCATGTGGAGATTTGTCAAGATAGACAATTTAATGGAGTGACATCAATGCTTAAGAATGTTGAATGAGACGTATCAGGATGATGAAAGGCAAGCCTTATCCTATACACAGTCCCATACTTATACACTTGATACACTTGTGAGATGAGTGTAGGAAGTTCCATATCCGCAAGGTAAAGAGTTCTCTCGCAAAAGGTACGATAACCGAAATGATGAGAGGCAATTCATTTCTCTATCCTAAACACTACAGGTGATCCGTTGCTTAACCCTTTGAGCCCATACACTTATGGATATTCTTTTCAAATTACCCTGTCAAGAATCACCCCACATCGGGGCAACTAAGAGATCAAATGGCATCATAAGGTGAGGAAAATGAATTGAAATTTTCTTGCTCTTACTTGCATCAATCTTCAAGTCATGCTATTACATTGAACTCATGTGTTAATTTAAGTGCCTTAGGATGATGAAGAGCATTTCTTTCTATCCCATACACTTATATCCTTTGCATAGCCCATTTGAGCCTGCAATTTTTTTTCTTTAAACCCAGTTGGTGATCATCCCCACACCGGGGCAAGGCAAGAGACATATGAAGACCTTTGAAAGTTTGAATGTCATTCAAAGTGTAATTACTTGACACATGCATAGAAATCAAAATAGAATTAAGGGGCATGAAAAAGCAGTGTGCCTGGTAAAAGCAAGGCCAATGCCCATGAAAAAAAGTGAAGAAAAAATGAACAAGAACTAGGGGCATGAAAAAACAGTGTGCTTGATAAAAGCAAGGTAGATGATGCCCATAGATGAAAAAGAGAGTCAAGATAAAGACTATCTGTTGTAAAAGATTGTATCTCCAATGGAGCAATACTCAAAGAACTCAAAAGTTGAGTTTTTTACAATCAATGGGGCATTTCATGAAGACAATCCCGATGATGAAAAAAGAAAACTAGTGGCAATGCCAAGATGATCACCAACTCTCACCATTTACACACATTTTGAGCCCGATGATCCTTTCATTTCTCAACCCATGAACCTAACCTATGTTACGTCCCTTACAAAGTCTCTTCAGATTATGGCACTTGAGTTAACATAGAGGTTCACATGTTTTAAGCATCGCTCAAGAAGTGCGAGCAAGATTATTTCTTTCTCATTTTGCGGGGTTCTTGACTTGTAAACCCGGAGATGATTAAAGAGTTGTTCTTTCAATAGCCTTGACTCAAAGAGTCCTTTTTGTTAAGCCGTTGACCAAGCCACATTACGGTCCCTATTAAAGACCTCTCATATTGGTAAGGTCGTACCGCTTACGAGAAAACTCGGACCCTTGTTAGTATGATGACAGTGAGATGAAGTGATTCTCATAAAATAGCCTCTAAATGAGAGTGAGTGAAAGTCATTTCTAACTGAAGGTCCCTCATTTGGTATTCTTAGGAAGTCCATGTCATGAGTAAAGATTGTCTTGAATGATAATTCTCTCCAGTAAAAACTTGGGTGATGCAAAGGTCATTGTGCATGAACCCTGATTGAGTTGATGAAAACCTCATTAAATTTTGAAATGTGCGTTCTAAAGTAACTTAGATTGTCTATCTCTTTGATGAATGCGTATTAGTTTTTGCTCTATATCATGTCTAACGGGTAATTCAAGTTCCTTTCAGAATATTTCATGATATTAGGAGATGAGAAACCTCCACCATGAGGTGAAAGACCTCCACAGATATCCAAATTCCAAAAAGACATCCCCAAGAATCGGAGATATCATCGGTAAGTATATCTCTACCATACTCTAAAATACTTGTCATTGTGCAGGTATTCTCTCTCGAGTACATCGACACTTGACTTGGTCAAGTTGTCCAATTATATCGACCCGGTGTGCTTTCGTAGCCCAGAGTCCATTTTATCGAACTAGCGTGCTTTCGTAGCCCGGAGTTCTTGACTCGGGCGTGCTTTCGTAGCCAGAGTCCTTTACACCGACACTCAATGGAGTTGTCCCCCAAAGATTTTTCCTCCGCATTCAATCTGATTAAGGCGACCAAGAATGGTTCGAGTCCCGGTCGGATGATTTCTACATTGCAAGGTTGGGCGACCGAAGAATGGTTCGGGTCCTAGCCAAGCAAAACCTCAATCTAGGCGACCGTAGAATGGTACGGGTCCTAGACAACATTTATTGCTCTAACAAAGGGCGACCGTAGAATGGTACGGGTCTTGGAAAAGCAATTTCTTCATTCGGCGACCGTAGAATGGTACGGGTCCTGGAAAAATAATTTTCTTCGTTGAGGCGACCGTAGAATGGTACGAGTCTCCTTGACAACACTTATTCCTTATTCAGGCGACCGTAGAATGGTACGGGTCCTGGAAAATGAATCCCCGTTTAGGCGACCGTAGAATGGTACGGGTCCTAGACAAAACCTTTCCTAGAATGGTACGAGTCCTGGGAAAGCATTTCCTTACAAAACATTTCTGCCATACTTTGGGCGGCCGTAGAATGGTACGGGTCCTGGGAAAGCGGATTCCTTACAAAACCTTTTCGCCGTATTGGGCGGCCGTAGAATGGTACGGATCCCGAGAAAGCAGCTCCTTTCTACCATACTTTGGGCGGCCGTAGAATGGTACGGGTCCTAGAAAATCGGATCTTCACAAAGTCATGTTACTATTCTAGGCGACCGTAGAATGGCATGGGTCCTAGACAAGTAACACCCACTACCTTGAATTACTCTATCATCCTTGAAGGTAAGTTATTCCAGGTAGGTTCATTTATCATTTGCATTAGCATTTCCATGCATCATATAAATTGTATTAAAAAATGGAATTCATTTTCCAAAAAAAAAAAAAATCATTCAGTGCATGCGTGGTCAAAATTTAGGTCTCAATTTGTCTTTGAAGGCAACCTCTTCGAGCTCACCTTCAAAGAGGGGCAGCTGTTGACACCTAAATTTTGGCGGCCCGTTTATTTAATGCATAGAAAATTATGCGTTAATTTTATCCCTAAAAAAAAAATTAATTGCATTACATATAGATTCAGGTGCATTTACATTTTTTGCATTTTATTGAATTGGTGGTGAATGGATTCGGATTAATGGTTCTAAGCTTTAATTTGGCAAGCCGACTAAGCCCACGAAGCAAGTAAATTGGCGGAGCCCATTTTCTTTTAATGACAAGAATTACCTAAATTGAGATTTGAAATAATATTACGGTGGATTTTGGAATTTAAGAAAATCGGGTTGCAATCTTATCTTTACGTGATAAAATCGGGAGATGTGGAAAAGAAAAGAAAAGTGATATTACGTGCGAAAAGAAATCTTCACGGATGCTGATTTGAAAAGGAAAATAAAACCTAATCTTCAGCCTATAAAAAGGTTTTCACGTAGGGTTTCGGGAGGGGGCACACATTGAATAAACAGCCGCACAAATTCCACGGAAAAAGAGAGAGGAGAAGCTTGGGCTTCTCCGTTCGTTCCCTTTGAAAAAAAAAGAGAAAAAGCTTTGAGGGGAAGAGGAGAAAAGTCAACAGCAAAAAGAAGATTTTGCTGCTGCAGAGAAAGAGAAAAAGGCTGAAGAAGTAGCAGGGAGAGGGGACAGCAACAGTGCAGCAGAGGGGAGAGACGCCTGAGTGTGACCGGCCAGCAGGAAGAAAAAAATAAAAAAATAAAAACGAGGCCACTGTTCATCTTCTTCGCGAACGCCCTTCGCCGGACTGCTCCGACGCTCGATCCGTCCCGCCTCCGCAGCTGTGAGCACCGCCGCGCCGGCCACTGCCGTTCGCCGATCTCGCCGCGACACGCAGCCCCGCCGCGCACCACCGCCCTGCTGATCCGACTGCGACGATCTCACGGCTCCTCCCATTGCTCGTCCAGATCTGAACGCCGGCCCCTTTGCACGTTGCTCCGACGCCGGCAGATCTGAGTCGAGCTCGCCTCCGCTCGCGACCTAACGCTGACGCCGAGCAGCTCCACCAGCCCGACGCCCCGACGCCCCGACGCCCTCGCTCGCCTGCTGCGCCCTGCCGTCGCCACCTGCGAGCTCAACCCGGCGTCGCTGCACCCGCGAGACCCCGACGAAGCCGAAGCTGCCCCTGCTCTGTTCCGGACTCCCCTGTTTCGTTGCTGGTCCGCCTCCGCCCGAGATCCGTCTCAAACGCTCCTGCAGCTTCTCCACCTCGCCTGCAGCCCGCACCGACCCACGACGGCCCGACGTTGCTCCTGCTCCGCCTCTGCCGTCGCCGATCTGCAGCGCCCCTGTCCGTGAAGCCGCTCCGCTTGCAGATCCGTGCCCCCGCAGCAGCCCCCCTCCGCAGACGCTACCGTCGTGCCGAAGCTCGCGCCGCCCCGTCGCCGATCTGCAGCACCGCCACTTCGCCGAAGCCCGCGTCGCCCCGTGCTGATCCCGAAGTCCCCTGGTGCCGCGCCGCTGTCGCGCCATCCTCCGGAGCCCTCGTCGGAACCCTAGCCGGCGATCTCCCCTCGCCGGACCGGCCACCAGCTTTGTTTTTCTTTTTCTTTTTAGAAAAAAAAAAGAAAGGAAAAAGAAAACCAAAAGAAAATTTAGGTATTTTCTTTATCTTATTTTTTTTATTATTATTATTGCTATTTTATATCTTTAGTGAAATTGTTCCTTTAAATATGTGATTGAGATCCCAATATGAAATAATCCTTCAATTTAGGGATTGAGTTCGATTTTCGCGCCCGAAAATCCACTCGCAATCTTCAAAAAATCGACAATCCAATCTCACGGCGAGATTCGATTCGCGTTTAATTTAAAATTGATCAACCCGATCTCATGCGCGAGATATGGTTCACATTTTGGATATCAATCTTATCTTTTGTTTGATTTACTATCGTCGGAAGTTGGTTGTGTCAAATCTTATTTTCGTAAAATAAAAAAATAAAAAAAACTCTTAATTAGGATTAGGCTTGCATGTTTAGAATTGCAATCTTATTTCAATTTTAAATAAATAAAATCCAAAAAAATGCGTTCATTTAGGATGTTAGTTTTTCTTTAATTTAAATGGCATGTTTAATTATTTGGCAATTTTAAATTTCGAATTTTACAAAGAAAAACACAAAAAAATCATCATGCATATATCATGTTGAATTAAGGCATTCTTTGCACGTCATTGCATGTTAGGGTTGCATGTTTATCAATTATAGGTAGATAATCTCTCCTAGATAAATTGCGTGTTTTGTTAGGAAAATAAAAATGCCCATGTCATATAGAATTAGGTCCATGAAATGCACGTCATTTAGTGATTATTGTTAAGTTTATTTCTAATTAGAAATTGACCGTCATCAGATTAGGCCATTTAATAAATGTCGTGACATATAGCTCGCATATTAAATTGCAATGTCGCATGTCATTTTAGATGAAATAATTTTGTACGTCATTGCATTGCATTGCACGTCATTAGAATTAAGTCATTAGATTAATTTAGATTGCATATTTAAATGTTGCATTTCTTTAATTTCGAATCTCATGGAAAATAAAAAAATTATTTAGAATAAATCATCTCATGCTTAGGATAGACTACATGCTTAGTTATGACATATTACTTAGGTCATATAGCTAAGTCATGTTGACATGTCATATCATTTCATGTTAAATTAGTGGCATGCATTGCAAATTGCATGATTTTCATTAATTAAGTGAAAACAAAACAAAAATTGCGTGTTAATTAGAAATCATATTTAGGGCTCAAACTGATGTGAATTCTAAACTAACAACGCAGATGCTTTCGTTCTTTATGAGGTAAGTCCCGCAATTTATTCATTTGCTTTCTTGAGTGTTAAATTGGTGGATTGTGCACGTATGATCACCTCACATGTTAGGAAAATAGATTTAAAATCAAAACAATTGCCAAACATCTTTCAAAATAAAAAGAAAGGTACCGAAAGGGCGTTAGAGAATTCTAAAGTAACCAAGTCCCAAAACCCATAGTCTCTGGTTCGTAGGAGTAAAATAATTCTCCCGTTATTTTACTTGGTTTCTAATCGACCCACCAAAAATAGATTAGTGGCGACTCCGAATTGAAAATCATTGCATGTTAAGAACTCGAACCTAAGTCGCGACTGGTATGGGCTTGGGAGAGCCCGGGTTAAGTCTAGGCTTAACAATCCATTAACCAAACCCTGGGTGGTCCAAACCCCGAAAAAATTGGGTCGCGACAATGATCTTGATCCATCATTGTCAAACAAATATGTGCACAATTCGGGATCGATTTGCGGAAATGTAAATGATTGACATACCTCCAGCCATGGATGAAAACATGCAAATACGGAAAATCCCCAAACCTTGAACAGATGCACGAAGCGTGATTGATATGTGAATATGGAATCACTAGATCTACACATTCTGTTCCACTAGCCAATATCCTTCAAACGTGATGTTGTTTTTTTGTAATGATAGGGTTTGAACTAGACGACCTGACGTTTTATTCCGTTTCTTACGTTACTGACGTCTTCCATCAAAACTGTTATAAATATCATGTAATAAACACGGGTAATAAATTGGAATTAATTGGGAAATATAAAATTGAAATCATATTTGAAATAATAAAACATTACTTAATTTATTTAATTCTTAAAGAAAGTTGTTTAGATATCTTACACAAAAAAAGAAAGAAAAGGTTTTCAATAGTGATATTATAAATTCAGAACTGGTCCACATAATTCATACTGATGATTGTATGTTTGTAAAATTGTATTCGTTATTAAATTATCAATATTCACATTTTGAGCATTATTTTTGTCGATAATTACTCCATGTCAGAAAAGGCTATATGCGTTCCTAGGGTCATATGTATGATGGATGATAATCAATCAATCAAAAATATTAAGTAGACTGTTGAAATGAGTCGTGCTTCTTTGTCCATTGACGTGCTTTGTAATCGAGAGAAAGAAAATACAGATCAAATGACATCCCAAATTCCAAATCACCCCTGCACGCCGTCACTTCGCCTTGCGTCCGCTGCCATGCGCAACCTAGTCATTGTGGCGCAATCTCTCTCTCTCTCTCTCATTGGTGATGATCGACCATGTGCGAAGCCACATTTGGCCCCGCCTTCTTCGATAAAGCCTAATCCGATACCGTTGTCACTGGCTCGAGCGTAATGAGGTTCCATCGGAAGAGAAAAGGGAAGTAAGTAGACAAAGAACAAAGAAAGAAAACACATAAAGTTGAGGTACCCGCACTTGAGCCAATATTCGAGGGTTGTTTTCCATTGATTGGAGTGGCCGTTGACCAAATATATTCTTTAAATTAAGTTAATCGTGTGGAAGATACTATATCCTCTCAGGAATTCCAATGTGATTGATTAAGCACGTTGGCATCCCACATTATACTATACTGTATTTTAGTGTCAATATGATCATCAACATGCATGCAAAAATGCAAACAGTAACTCATTGCTAGGCACAGACAATTTCTATGATTGTCCAATTTAGGGCGTAGATTGCTCATATGTTCAATGGCTCAACAAGTTTCATAACGGTATGCCAACCCACGCACCATCCCCATTAGTGCTGTCGATGATTCTTTCCACTATGGCCTTTGATCTCCGATATGGAATTTGATTACCAATAGGAGTAGAGAGGATAGTAGCTATGTTTGAATAAATGTTTGTTCAATGTCTCGAGTTCTGGCCGGTTTTGACATTGTCTTCATCTTGTAGGTGGTCCTAAGTTTGAGCCACTGCTCCGGGATGTGGAAAAAGGGAAGCTAGTGGAAAGAGGAATAGAGGAAATGAATAGAAGATAAAGAAATAGAAAAGGATAAAAAGAGAGAAAAAAGTCTAGAAAAAAAGAAGAAGCAAAACAGAGAAAGAAATTGTTAAAATATTTAAATAATAAATTGCGCTTTCATTTAAAAGTTTACATCTTTAAAACATTTGGTTATGATCCCGTTAAAATTTCACATGGTATCAGAGCTAAAGTTCCTCAGTTTGAATCTTTCAGGCTATGCCTCCCTAATTAAATTTCGCCGCTTAGTACTAGGCAAAAAGAGACTAATTGTGGAGGGAATGTTAAAATATTTAAAAAACAAACCACACATTTATTTAACAACTTAAGTTTTTAGAAAAGTTGGTAGCGATCTTATAAAAGAAAGGGAAACAATTAAGGGTCTGAAGTGGAACCGTTTTCTCAAAAAATGGCCTAAAGTGAATATTGTATCAAATAAGGACCTGAAGTAACTGATTTGGTCTCAAATAAGAGTTTCAACTTGAAAGCCAGTCAAATCTTATTTACAGCTAGGGGTATTTTCGTCTAAAGACTTTTTTTCTTTTTCCTTTTTTCTTTTTCTTTTCTTTCTTTTTTCATCTTGCTCACCTCCTTCTTGACAAATGCATTAGACTCCTAACGCATGAGCTTGCACAGGTGCAAAACAATTTGAACAATTTAGAAAAAGAAGAAAATGAAAAGATATTCAAGAAGTTATGCGGTTTTGCAAAACGCAAATTGCGTCTTCGATTACGGGCACCCCATTAGCAAACTTCAAAGCGCATGCTCTACATTATGCAATTTTGCATCCTCACCCAAGAACTCATCAATTTCGGCATGAGCCGGTTTTTAAGTTATTTGCCACCACTCACCTTCTCCAATGACGATAATGAACTTGAGAATCAAGAAATATCCATAAGTGGGTTTTGTTTTTATTCAATTTGCTTGTAAAAACTTATTATGGCAATTAAAGTAATAGTTTCATGCTCTCCCGCCAATGAAATTGCCTATGCCACGATAACTTTCACTCGTAGCTTCTTGGGAATGTTTTATTGGGCCCGGGTTGGATTATTCATAACATTCATAGACGTAGCTTGCATTGAGGTGAAATATGTGGCTTCTTGAGAGGGTCCAATTGTGTCGTGCATGTTGGATATTTTCAAAGGTTGCTGAATCATTTTGATCGTGATTGAAGATACTCGCCTTTAGTGGTGATATACTCACCTTTAGTGGCGATTCGAATAAGACATCACTCAATCTAAAAAATGAATGACTTTGGTCTACACATTTTCAAACAAAGTTGCCTCCCTGACTCTAAAATATTATCTATAGAAATTTGAGAGAGAATAGCAAGATGAAAAAAGTGCAAAATTGCTCAGAAATTCCCAAAATCATATATTTCACTAAACAAATCAATGCACATGAGTATCACAGAGATTCCTCAAAAACCTCTAATAAATTTGGCTTAGGCACTTCAATCTGGCTTCTCCTCACTAAGATCGATCATAGCTTGCGTGAGCACCAATTTGAATTCAAGCATCGATGACAACGAGGGCAGCAAGCTAATGGCTTACATCTCATCATGCTTCGTGCTTGACCACGACCACAAGATGTGGGGATCGAATCGAGTTGAGCATCGCATCTTGGTCCACTCGTGGTCGATCTAGGGCTTGGATTGACCTCCATCTTTCAACAAAGGTATTGGAATTGCTGTTGAGGGCAATGACAAATGAGGTTGAAGGCGTTGATGACTAATTTGGCAAGGAAGATAGAGATGGACTTTGGAGAACGCGATCTAAAGATTGAAAAAGGTGAAGGCTTGATGATGATAAAGAAAAGAAAGAGAAGGAGAAAATAAATTAAGAAAAGAAGGAGAAAAAAGTCTTTAAATGAAAATACCCCTAGATGCAAATAAGATTTGGTTGGCTTTTAAAATGAGGCCTTTATTTAAAACTAAGTTGGTCACTTCTGGTTCTTGTTTGAGATAATGTCAATTTTCGATCATTTTTTGAAAAAAACGGTTCTACTTTATGCCCTTAATTGAAATTTTCCCAAAAAGAAACAACAAAGCAAGAAAAAAGCCCCAATGGTTTTGATTCCCTCCATATCCCTACAGCGATGATCCCCTCATCTTCTTGACATTTTTGACCGGGCAGGCTTCTGTACGAGACATTTTTGCTACCTGCAGGGAGAGTTTTGCTTGCCAAATATGTTTCCATAGACTTGGATTGATGTGATGCGGAAGAGGTCATTGGGCCTATGCTTGCTATATGTTTTTCTCGACGTGGTAGCCACTCTTCGAGTAGACCAGAATTGCTATGCATCAGACAAGTTTATCCTAATTTGGCCCTCCAATAGGTGTAGCAAGTATTTCATTAGCGACTCGTCTTCGAACATCAACTCCACCACTGGGTTTTCCATTTGCTGTTACTTGTGTTCGATTAAAGCCGCAACGCGTTCTGGTTCGTTTCGTTTGCCAACCTCCAATTGGACCACTTGTTATCCATTTTGTCTCGTCGGATGATAGAGTTTTTCCATTCCCAATGGAATACATAATGTGTGGCCTGATAGAATCCTTACGAGTTATACTTTGGGCATCCCCCATGAAGGTCGGGATCCATGTCAGTTTTCCGTAATCTCCATGAGGGTAATAGAGGCCTTGTATCCTCTACTCAATAAGGACCGAGATTTTGTGAAATGCGCCACGCTTGTTTGCCCAACATAGCTGTATTGAAATCAATTAGGTCTTTAAAACCTAAGCCTCCTCCTTCTTTCCGATTTTCAAAGCTTCCCAACTCTTCCAAAGTGAATTCTAGCCTTTTTACTATTTTGTTTTCCACCAAAAACTTGCAATCCTCCTCAATAGCTTTGCATATGGAAACAGAATCTTGAAAATGGCCATGGCGTATTGAGGGATGGCCTTGGCATAACTCGATTTTATCAAAATCTCATTCGCTTTTGATAACAAATGCTCCTTCCGGCTTTCTAACTTTTACCCTTGCAATTATCACGCAAACATGTCTTTTTTGCAGTCCCAATCCGTCGGTATCCCTAGATATTTCCTGTTTTTGCAATTTACGGAACTCTCGCTTCATTGGCCATATTGTGCCTCAAGGTTATTGGACAGCATTCTTCGAAATATATACCAGATTTGTTTAAATTGATGACTTGGCCAGAAGCATAGCAATACTCATGTAGAATAGTAACCAAGTTTTGACACTCTAGGATTGATCCATGGAGGAAAAAGATTGAGTCATCCGCAAAGAGTAAATGTGAGAGAGTGGGACATCTACTATTCAGCCGGATTCCTCAAATAGTGCCATCTTCAACTGCTTTACCCATCATATAGGATAGAATATTGGCTACTAAGATGAATAGATATGGGGAGAGAGGATCACCTTGTCGGATTCCTCGTGTAGGCTTGAAAGATGGTAAATGCTCCCCATTAAAATTCACACTGAAAGTGACAGTTGAGACGCATAGCATCACCCATTGTACCCACTGAGCTCAGAAACCCATTTTGGTTAGGGCATGCACTAAGAAAATCCCATTCGATCCTGTCATACGCCTTCTGCATGTCTAGCTTTAAGAGTGCTTGAAACTTCTTTTTTCTCTCCCGGGTTCGTAAACTGTGGAGTACTTCCTGTACCATCAATATGTTATCTTGTATCAACCTTCCTTCCACAAATGCACTATGCTCTTCAGCAATTAGAGTTGGTAGCAGGGGCTTTAATCTATTTGTCAACACTTTTGAGATAATTTTGTGAACGAAATTACACAGGCTAATGGGGCGAAAATGTTCCAACTTTTATGGGTTTGGGACTTTGGGAATAAGGGTGATAAGCGTGCTGTTCATAGCTGGATTGAGATAGCCCGTGTTAAAAAAACTCTGAATCTCTGTATAAATATCTTGAGAAATGTCTGGCCAATAGAGTTTTGAAAGAGGCCGTGCATATTATCCGGTCTGGGCTTTATGGGCTCCATAGCTCGGGTTCTACTAGTCTTTGATTCATATTCTTGCATAATTTGAAGTATGTGTTTGTCAACTCTTCCATCTCGCACCCATTCATCTTCGAAAGCATCACAATCTGGTTTCTGGTTCTAATGTCTTTGGTGTTTTATCTCCCCATTCCTTCCCAGCATTCTTCTTGTCGCCACGGCTGTTCAATTTCTTTTGTTAGTTCGGATTGCCTTGCTTTCTTGATTTCATTGTTTGTAGTTCACTATTTAGCCAAGTTAGCCTCTTCTTTGCATTTGAAAATTTGCATTTGCTCCATTTTACTAAGTTTGCCATGCAACCACATTGCTAATCGGACCGAGACCAAGTGTTCAACAAGACTCTTGCAACCCTTTGAAGTGTTGGCGGACAAGTAGATAGAATAATTGGAGTATGATCGAGAACGATTGCTGGTATGTGCCATTACGCTTTGGGGTATTTAATTCGCCAATCGGTTGCATAATACTCTGTCAAGACATCAATCAGGTTTTTCTCCTTGTCTCTTATTTGTCATCCTTTGCATTCCATATCATCTTCGCAATCCGAATTTTTTCACTTTTTCCCAGTTGTATCCCCCATACACATCTGGCAATTGATAAAGATAACTCTCTCTGACATGCTCCATTGCTCCTTAAAATGGTTGTATAAAGAGATATGCATGGAAGAATGACATTTGTGAAGATTTTTAAGGAATGATTCGGCTTTTTGTCAAACGAGGCCTTTCGAAATTCAATGTTCTTCTTATTCGAGGCCTTGTGCTCTCATTTTGTTTTTAAGGCCCGTTTATTAACCTGAGAATTTTGTGCCTTGGGAGCACTATCGTTAGTAATTTAGGGTATATATATATATATATATATATATATATATATATATATTTTCGGATAAAACTAAGCCACCAAAAACCCAAACTATACCTATTGTTATATATTCATCGAATTTTGGTAAAAAAATGTCTACGGATATAAATTTGGGGTTTTTTGTGACACAAAAAAATTTGGGATAAATATGTCATATAGATATAAGTTTAAAGTTTTTATATAGTAGGCATAGTTTAGGATTTTTGGTGGTTTTTTTGTAAAATAAAATACTTTTAACAAAAAACAATTTTTACGAAAATGTTTTCCCTCTTTTAGGTAAGGGATTTCATTTTTCTAACATTAATCATAAATATTTTCTTTGATCGTAAATAGTTTTCAATTGACTGATCATTCTGAACAAACTAGACACTTGAAAATGCCAAAAAATTAATTCGTGTTGAATACTTCAAATTAAACAAACACACCTTTAGAATCATTTTGTTAGAAACCTATTGTTGGTGCTTCGCTTTATCCCTTTCTTGAAAATAAAGATCTTATTACTGTCGAACTGAAGTTGAACTTGGATCTTGCTTTACCCCTTTAGGAAGTTGGAGACCGCATTGTAATGATATGTCAGTTGTATGAGCTCGTGGAATCTTCATGGGATCAAGCCCCACTATTCAATGGGTTCATCTCTTCTCTAAAACTACTAAACAAGTATAGTGACTCTTATAAGTCACTCTTATATAGGTCAAAGTTCAAAATTAATCAGCTCATGAAACTTATAGAGTGTTTCATGAGTTTTCGGATAGTAGAGTTTCGCACATCATATCGATTTTTGTTCAATTTGAGCATTTTTATTGAGAAGCTAAACTTGAATTCGTCTCCTTACATAGCTTCACAAAATTATAGATCTAACCTAGACAAGAACTTAATCGAGACAAATTAGCATTTGCATTACCACCATTTAAAAATAAAATAAAATTGTACTATTCCATTGTGGTGGTCTTTCTAAGAGCGACGGAATAAAATGGATTCACGTCTCTAAGGTTCTAATGGCTATAGAAATGATAAATTGGCTGGATAAAATTGATGAAGGATTAAAAATATCTCCAACTTAGTGAAAATCGAAAATTTGAACATGATATTCGAAAGTGACTCCAATTTTGGTCATTTGGGTTCACATGGACACTATTCACGTAAAATATTTGTAAAAAGCTTGTTTCACTTGATAAATAAATACAAAGATAGATCCGAAATCTATATGTTTAATCCTTTCAATTAAGTAAGTTGTGTAGATGTCTTGCACTAAAAGAAACGTAGTAAACATTTTAGTGTTTTATTTTATAAATCCAGATTAATCCACTTAATACATGAAGATGGTCATATGTTTGTGCAATTCCTATCAAAGATATTATATAGATTAGTCAGTCATACCCTTTTTGTCTACTGACGTGCTCCGTCATCGATTAAAAGAACATACAGATCAAATCGACCCCCTAAATTTCAAATGTCAGTGTGGATTCAAGGTCTTGATGGTCTAACTCTCTATGGGCCATCAGCAATTTCTTGGCCCATTGATAGGGCCTAAAAAGATCAACGCAATTCTACTCACTATACCATTAAATAAAAAGCTATCGTTCACACAAATTCAAATATTTGGGCCTGAACAGGTTTAACCAGGCCAACCCTTAAAGGAGGCGTCACTTATCCCAAAAAAGTTTAATTTAATGGGTTGATGTCACGAACAATTTCAAATTGATATACCTCTAATAAATTTGTCCTAATTATATTTGTAACAAATTTAGCTTTTGTTAATTTTTCATTAAATTGTATTAATTCCATAGAAAATGACAAACTTGTATACATGTGACAAACGAAGGATAAAATTTCAAACTAGTACACCCGTCAACTATTATGTATTATCAAACTTAATAATTTGGTAGTAAAACTGACGAAAACTAGCAAATTGTAAATTTATCATAGATGTACCAGTTTATGGGGTTTTTTGTAGTAAAAAAATTAGTTTGAAATAAATTTATCACAGGTGTACCTAGTTTGAGATTTTTCTTGATATTAAACCTAATTTAATCGATAAGATTAAAGGAAACTTAGGAATGTCCACCTACATTTGCCAAAAGAAGAGTCGGTTGCTGAGGCTCATCGATTGGGCGGGCATAATAAGGGCATGACAAGAGCGGTGAAGGCCCAAAACAAATCTAGCGATCGGAATTGAGGTGGGAGGAGATCGATCATACATGAGGGAAAGCCCAAAAAGCACTATGGAAGAAGGCATGAGAAGCTCAGCTCGACTCTCAAGTCATTGTAGGCTAGGCCCAACTCTTGCTATGACTATATGACAACTTTTATTTAAGAAAGTAGGCCAAAACCAGCATTTTAGCATCTCGAGGGGTGAGCATGGTTTGGGTTGGGCCCACTTTCTAACCCTAGGACTAACCCACATAGTGTTGGTCCTCAATTTTTGGAACCGATAACCAATCCCTATTGAGTTTGGGACCAAAGATTGGACCGATCCAATGGGTTTGGTCTAATTCTAGGGTCAACCGGGACCAATTGATAATTTTTTTGTTTCATTTTCCGTATTCCTTGAAAAGCCAAACCTACCATTTCGCACTACATATTCATCGACAATGTGACGTTGTTCAACCAAACTATAAATGCCAATACATATTCAACAAATTTAAGATAAGGTAACAATAGAAATTTCACACCTGCTAAAAGTAAAAAATCATAAAAATGATTAAGACCGCTCATAGAAATATGGTACAAGATGGGAAGTTGAGCGGCAAGCAAGGGAGTTGAGTGGCGCGAGTGTCAAGCGGCGAGCGGGGAAGTTGTTTCTTTCGATTTTGGCAAATTGAAAACTAAGATGACAAATAAAATAGAAGAGAATGATTACTCGAGGATGATGAGGAGCCATTTAATGTTGTTTATGCCGTTTTGGACATTGTGAGGAGCCATTTAATATTATTGACACCATTTGACTTAGGGTTTTCTCTTTATAATATATACAATCAGAGTTGGTTCGGGTTGGACTAACTCTAAACTCCTAGGATTGAGGACCAATCTACACAGTATTGGTCCAGAGATCTTAAGACTAAGGATCTATCCAATCCTCCTGGGAATCGGACTAAGACTGATTGGGCCGGTCTAGAGTCTATCTAGGTTAACCTTGGACCAATGCTCAACCCTAAGCATCTCTAACATGCAAGCACCATTTTCAATTACTTATAACCCTACAGTGCCATGAAGAGATAATCAAAGGTGTTTTAATGAACGTCCCAGAGTGCTTAAATCATGGCTTGGCATCGTGCAAACAGATTAGGTTGGGGATGTAAGGAGTTGAACACCGAAGATTGAGAGGTACTTTACCACACATTCGTTTTGCCAAAATCTCTTAAAAATAATGCTTATGAAAATAACTGAACAAAAAAATAATTTCATTGTCCACGAAAATATTTAGACATAAATTATTGTCGATAACAAATATATCTTTCATTGACTAATTGATTCAAGTGATACAAATAATTATTTTTAGAAAAATATTTGTCAAATTATTTATATACATGAAACAAACAGAACATTAAACCCATCGATATTCCTGAATGGAACTTCATGATAAATTCTGTTCAAAGATATTCACGCCGTTTTTCGTATAACCAAGCGACAAAAAAAATGACGAGTCGATTGCACCTCTTAAACTTATCACCAAGAATTTACCTGACTCGGATGAGTTTTGCTTAGCTAATTAGGAAAATGTTTACAAATTATTCCCTCAATCCTCTCTTTCTTTCGTCGCTCTTGTCCCTCCTAATTTCACTCTCTTTGGTCACTCAAAGGCTCTGTATCAACACGAAATACTACCCACGAAGCAGCCAATCTTCACTCTCATCTCATGCAATCAGCTTGCCCCTTCAACAATTGTCGCACATTTTCTTGAGTCTCGAGACTTTAATCTTTCTTATTACATGAGTTCCGCATCATTGTTTTTTGGCTTAATATTGAGAAAACCCAAATTGGTACACATGTAATAAATTTATTCAAAATTGATTTTTTAATCACCCAAAATCCCAAGCTAATACATCTTAAACAAATTTCCCCAAAACTAATTTTTTGACCACAAAATACCCCAAATAGGTATATTTGTAATAAATCTAGCCTCCGTTAATTTCTATCAAATTAAGTTAATACCATAAAAAAATCATAAACTAATATATTTGTAACAAACGGATGGTAAAACTACAAATTGATATATTCGTCAACTATCAAATTTATCCAATTCAATAATTTGACTGTAAAATGTAATGTAAATTAATAGAGGATAAATTTGTCACAAGTATATCAATTTAAGATTAAGGTAAATTTATCTTAAGTGTAACGGTTTGGGGGTTTTTTGTGATATTTAATTTTATTTTTTTTTGGAATTCTTGTGGAGAGAGGAGCGAAAGACTCATCATTAGGCTATAGATTGTACGGTCAAGAATGTCGAGAAACTCGCTTTGAGATACCCACATTGGTAAGTGAAGCCTCAAAGTCCGATTTCAAGCCCGATCTCTTGCATGCTCTCTAAACGCTTTTAAAACCGACAAACTGAGTAAACGAGCAATTTGATGGTCGTTCAAGGTTCTAAATGTCATTACCAAAAACTAACTTGCCCACCGTGGGTTTCTCTCCCAAAATATCTGGGTTTTCCTCTACCTTCGGGTAGTTTGATCTCTCGGCATGGAGGTCTTCCTTTGCGTTTACTCCGTTTATTTGACCTAGATTCTTCGCGTTTAAATCCTCCTTCTTTCGTTCCCACGTTCGTCATCCTTGGACCGACCATCTTTCCTCTGGTTACCGATTCTCCAGTCGTGAACCCTAATTTTGGTTCTCTTTCCCTTTTCTCTTCTGGGCTTCTTCGATCCTCTTTCCTCGAGTTTCCTTCGCCTTCCTTCTCCATTCCTTCCTTTTCCTTCGGCCCAGCTCAATCGATCACTTACCCAAGCCTCAACCTTTTTACCTTGCGACAGCTGTTTTCCACGTCTTGCTGGGATGTTCGCTTCCTCTGCCGCTTCGTTCCTGGTCAAAAGCTGGAAGATGCCCACTCGCCACCCGACCAGAAGTTAAGTTTGCAAAGCGTTTACATTCTCTCCTTGTGCCACTATAGTCGAGCTAATGGTAGATCCTAGCACAGAATCGAGTCGATTAGAGGCGCTCTGTAAAAGCCTTGGTAACTTATGGTCTGAAGACGATGTTATAAATGTTACTCAAGGAATATCAGCTGAAAAACTTGCGGAATGTAGACGTACCTTATTTGGCAAGCTTTATTCCCATCCAAATGTTAATTTCCCGGCATTTTTTAAGACCATGAAATTGGCCTGGAAGACAGAAAACGTTTCAGCTACAGCTTTAGAACCCGGTTCTTTCTCTTTTACTTTTACCTCAGAAGCGGAGAAATAGAGAATCCTTGATGCTGTTCCTTGGTCTTTTTCCAGTAACCTACTTGTGCTTCAGCAGTGTGACCCGGATATTCCTGATATTTGCTATGATTTTTCCCAATGCCCATTTTGGGTGCATCTATTTGGCCTCCCCTTGGGTAGAGTTACGTCGGAGGTAGTTAGGGAAATTGCTTCAAGGCTTGGCGAAGTTATTGAGGTGAAGCTGGAAGTAAAAGGAAACGGAATCTATAAGATTGGGAAGGCCCGGATTAAGCTGAACCTAACTACACCTCTCAAGACAGGGATAGTTGTTAATTTAGGATGCAAAAAGCTGTGGATCGAGTTCAAGTACTAGAGGCTACCACACTATTGCTACTCTTGTGGTAGAATTGGCCACTATGCCTCTGCTTGTAAGGAAATTCCCAATGAATCTACAAGATTGGAGAAAGACCTACCGGGTAATTTTGGGAATTGGTTGCGAGCTGAAGCAAGAACACTAAGCCCATATGGCAAAATCTTCTATGGAAAACAATCCCAGCTCATTGAAGAAGAACAAATGGTGCCGGAAACTCCTCTCCAAGCAGAAATGTATGAAACTCAGCAACCATTAAATACGGGAAAGCAGGCCCTTTTGCCTTCCCGATCACAACACTCTTATGAGGAAGAACAGCAAGCTGCAAAATTTGTATCTTCCCGGGCTTTGACTATTATGGAAGGCAAATCTCCACAGAAGCGTGACAGCAGTTGCTTGGATGCAGAATCTATGCTCACCCTTCATAATGCAAATCTCAAAGAAGATGAAAGAGAGAAACAACCCTGTTTAGCATTAGTAAGAAATTCAGCTAAAGGTAAAGCAAAGGCTACTAAACATTCTACATCCAAGAAAGGAAAACGATTCTGCCCATATGGTGCTCATTCCACAAAATCAATTGATGCTGAGGATGTACGACTTATAGAGATCCCGATCACAGAGGAAGAGAAATCTACTCAATGGGCTTTGGTGGCTGGCCCTAATAAGCCACCGGTGCAGCCATGAAACTCCTGAGTTGGAATTGTCAGGGATTAGGGTCTCCCCTGACAATTCAAGCTATTAGAGTCCTTGCGACTCAAGAAAGACCAAATATTATTTTTCTTATGGAAACAAAGAATCAAGAGCAGAAAGTTCATCGTTTGAAAAGAAGACTGAAGACTTCACATAACTTTATTGTGAATCCAGAAGGTTTATCGGGGGGTTTGGCGCTCTTTTGGGATGATCAGGTTTCTCTTTCAATCGAATCTCACTCTAATTTCTATATTCATGTGCAATGTTTTCTGCATGAGAATAGACAGAATATGCAAATTACATTCCTCCATGCTCCTAATGTATTTCATGAACGCCTTATTCTCTGGAATGATCTACAAAGAATCAGTCTCTCCAATCACAGCCCTTGGATATGCATTGGGGACTTTAATGAAATATTATACCATTGGGAAAATGTAGGAAAGAGGATGGCTGAACATTATCGCCTTACTGCATTTAGGGACTTCCTATATGCATGTTCATTAATGGACTTGGAAGCCAAAGGGTGCGCTTTTACCTGGACGAACAGAAGAGAGGGTGATGAAAATGTAAAAGAAAGGCTGGACAGAGCATTTTGTACCATGGATTGGAGAATTACGTACCCGACTGCAGAAGTGACAGCATTACCAGCCATTGGTTCAGACCATAGTCCTCTTATCTTGTCAACTCTACCCGCTTTATTACGCAAGAGCCGACAGTTTAGATATGAATCATTTTGGGCGGAGGATGACAAATGTAAGAAAATTGTCAAGCGGGCATGGGAAGCGCCCCTTAGGAAGAACATGGTGGATAAAATATCTAATGTAGCGATACAGCTATCGGCCTGGAGCAAAAAACGTTTTCCCAATGCTTCCAAACAAATTGAAGGGCTGAAAAATGAGCTTATGGTTCTAATGAATAACCCTATTTTGGAGTATGATCAAAGCAGAATTCAGCACATACATAAAGAAATCGACTCACTATGGCATCAGGAAGAAATGTTTTGGGGTATAAGATCTCGAGTCAAGTGGCTGAAATGGGGGGATAGGAATACAAAATTTTTTCATGCGGCCACTATACAACGAAGAAACAGGAACCGTATCTCGATGCTACTAAATGCTGAAGGAGATTGGGTGAGAAATTCAGAGAATCTCAAAAATATTACGGTCGATTATTTCAAGAACTTATATACTTCGGTAGGACCACGAAATTTCCAACCTATTCTTGACCATATCCCTTCATCAGTTAATGCAATTATGAACACAAAACTGACAGAGGTGGTGACTATGGATGAAGTATATGCAGCTACTCACCAAATGGGTGCTACAAAAGCTCCTGGACCGGATGGTCTGAATGGCCTTTTTTTCCATCAGCACTGGCAAGACATAGGTGGGGATATTTTCAGGGAGGTACAGCTTTTCTTCGAGTCTGGAGCCATAAATCCAGCCATCAATAGAACCCGACTTACTCTTATCCCTAAAAATACAAACCCAGAAAGGTTAGAACAATTTCGGCCCATAAGTCTGTGCAACTTTATCTACAAAATCATTTCTAAAATACTTACAAATAGACTCAAACCTTTCTTACCATACATCATTGCTGAGGAGCAGAGTGCTTTTGTCGGGAGTCGGCAAATTCAGGACAACATTTTAATTGTTCAAGAAGTTATTCACCGGTTACGAACTCGAGACAGGAGGAAAAAATTTCAGGCCATCCTTAAACTCGACATGCAGAAAGCTTATGATAGAATTGAATAGGACTTCCTGTAAGAATGTTTATATAAAATGGGATTTAGTGCTGATTGGGTGAAGTGGGTCATGCAATGCGTTACCACAGTATCATATAGCATCAATCTCAATGGTGAATCTTTACTATATTTCAAGCCATCCAGAGGTATTCGTCAAGGGGATCCATTATCACCATATCTGTTCATTATTGTGGCTAACGTCCTATCTTATATGATGAAGAAAGAGATAGCAGAGCATAACATTCACGGCATCAAGCTAAACCGGACATCTCTAACCCTGTCCCATCTATTATTTGCTAATGACTCTATTTTCTTCCTAGATGGCACAATACGGGAATGTCAAAACTTGTCAACTGTACTTCATCATTATTGTTACGCATCTGGTCAAGCCATAAACCTCAACAAATCGGGAATGTTTTTCAGCAAAGGGTGTCCAAATAACCTTAGAAGTAACATGGTATCGGTGCTGCGGATTCCAGAAATTACAAAAACAGGGAAATATTTAGGAATTCCTTCAGACTGGGGGTCCTCAAAAAAGGATATGTTCGCATGGATATTGGCCAGGGTAAACTCGAAGTTGGAAAGTTGGAAGGATAACTTACTTTCAAGAGCTGGAAAGGAAATTCTTCTCAAAGCAGTAGTTCAGGCGATACCTCAATATGCTATGTCAATCTTCAGAATCCCAATTTCCATTATCAAAGCAATTGAGAGGAAAATCGCTAACTTCTGGTGGCGAAGCTCTAAAAAGAATTCTGCTCTACATTGGCGTAAATGGGATACTCTAAAACTACGTAAAGACGAAGGCGGTCTTGGCTTTAAGGATCTATAAGCTTTTAACACGGCTATGTTAGATAAACAAGCCTGGAGGATTTCTCAGGGTCCGAATACACTATTAAACCAAGTCATGAAAGGCCTTTATTTCCCAAATTGTAACTTTTGGCAAGCAGGAAAAGGCTCCCATGCGTCGTGGGGATGACAGAGTTTATCGGCTGGAAGAAATGCAATTGCTCCCCAAATTAGATGGGTTGTGGGGAATGGACAAAAAATCTCCATTAGAGAGGATAAGTGGCTGAATTTAGGAAGGGTTGCAGGAAGGGCGAGCCCGAATGAACCGACCAAAGTTGCTGATTTGATTGATTTTGAAGCTGGAATTTGGAAGGAAGACCTACTGCAGTCCTTATTTGATGAACCCATAGTAGCAGCAATTAAGGAAACACCCTTCGGACTCCCAACTACCGAAGACAAGTTGGTTTGGGCAAATCATAAATCAGGAACCTATTCAGTAAAGAGTGGTTACTTTTCAAATAGGAAACCAGACATTCCTAGCGAATCTATACCATCAACATCACATCAATTCGACCCACTCATTTGGAAGCTTATTTGGAAATCTGTGGTACAACCAAAAATTAAATTCTTTCTATGGAGTGCATGCCGGAATGCGCTTCCTACCTTGGATAATCTTTATAGGAGAAAGATGGTACCTGAACCGCTATGCCCAATATGCAAGTTGGAGCCTGAGACGATTGAGCACACTTTATTGCTCTGCCCATGGACGACCCAAATCTGGAACGACCCATCCCTGCAAACATGTATGAATCGAGTTGGGTTAACAAGTTTTGATGATTGGTTGTCTCAATCTTTTGTGAGTCAAGCTGACTCAAATAAGTTTGAAATGGTTGCAACAGTTCTTTGGTGCATATGGAAGGATCGCAACCAATTCATTTTCAACCATCATACCTTAAACCCACATCGAACCTTGTTCAAAGCCACTACATCAAAGGACTGTTTCTCTGCTTGGAACAGAAAAGCCCCAAAAAAGAATCAAAGTCGAGGGGAATATGAAAAATGGCATCCTCCACAACCTGGAACTCTTATAGTTAATATAGATGCTTCATTTGAAATCAGTGGTGATACCAATATGTTGCCGGAGTCAAGAAGTCCAATCTCGTCACACCGCGCACCTGCTCAGAACAGAGCTACAACTTCTGATCAGCCCATACCTCGTCGAAATACTAACCCTTCAGGAGCACCCAACAAGTTCCTACCCGTGCTACACAATGCAGGGGATGTGGAAGATGGTCATCTTAACCCGATCCGTGAAATCATCGCCGCTAACCCCACTGACTTTGCAACCGAAGTTCATCAACGCGAACCTTCCTCATCTGCAACCGAAGAACAAGATACCTGAATCCCAGCATCATTACATCATAAAAGACCAGTGATAGATGCACACTATAGCATGCCTAGTGCTTTGGATTATAGAGAAAGAAGGTCCCCTGCCTCGGCAAATAAAAAATCAATGCTCAGCGTTACCGGATCTGAATAGCCAAGAACACAGCAGCAACTCAAACTGAAGATCGGGGCTTAGCGAAGCTGGCATTATGACCCGAAAGAAAGGGAAGAAGAATCGATGCCCAAACATACCTGCGCTGTGGAAGATCCCCCGCATTCGGACAAATCTCACCGTCGCTCCCCCGACCATCGGCCGACAACGAGCTCACACCGAAACGAGGAACAACCTCTCAAAGTCACCGACTCGACATCCAACACCACAAAGCAGCTCGGAAGACCCAAGAAAGACGCTCACCATGGCAAGCCTTGCGATTCGGAAGAATCGAGGACTTTCCTCGACTCTCGGCACGTCTGCTCGCCTCTCGAAACCGAAGAACGAAACCTCGGATCTACCAGATCCGAATACCCACCACAACAACAGCTTAGTACCATTGCCAACCCTCACCATGGAAGGCATTATGAATTGGAAGAGAGGGAAGAAGGCAGGATGGATCCACGCGTCTGGGTTGGTGAAGCAGGCGAATCCCTGCATCCCAGACCTCGTCCCTCGCATCGAGCCTCAAGCAGACCTTTACCCTCGGCAATGGGCCACACCCCATTTGGAGAGAGAACGACAGTCGGCTTCAACTCCTCGCACCCGGATCTGCTCCTTTTGGTCTTCGGCAAAGATCCAAGATCAAGCTCTCGGCTGCTATTGCTTGTGTCTGCAGAGATTCTTTTGGGATGATTTGAGATGGCTTTGCAAAACATATTGAGGTAAGCTCGGCTGAGCAAGCCGAGGCCGTCGCTTTGGTTGAAACCTAGATTTCATCTCTTCAACCCTAATCCCAAAGTCCCCAGAAAAAGAATTGATTCTTTTATCTGACTGTCGGTTGCTAGTGGACAGTGTACTGTCATCCTCTATTTTAAATTGGTTAGTGGATCCCCTTGTGGACCGGGCCAAGCACAAATTGAAGACTATTTCGGGTCTCTCTTTAGCTCACTGTAGTAGGAATTCTAATCGGGTTGTTGACTGGGTAGCAAAAGCTCGTTGTTTTGATTTCCTTTCTATCAACTGGGTGTCTAGTCCCCCCTCTGCTCTTTTGGATCTTCTATGTACTGATGCTCTTGATGTATTACCTTCGCCTAGTATCTAATAATATCAGCTTTGTTTCTCGTCAAAAAAAAAAAAAAAAAAAGGTCTAAATGTCGTTGAAAATGAAAATGGAATGTTGAGAGACTACTGTACTGAGCTATCAAACAATCAAAGAACGAAGATGAACGGTGAAACTCTCTCTTTTGGTCTAAAGCTGGTTTCGGGGCCGTAGGTCACGTAAATCGAATTCCACTGAGGCTGGTCCGTCTTATGAAATTATCACAAGGTTTACTTGATAATGAGGGGTCTGTACAAGAATCGATTTTCGACAGTCCTGAAAACAGAATTTTCCAGTGAAATTTCTTAATGCGGAAGTGGCACGAGTTAGATTTTGGGGGTGCAATTCTACCCTTACCATATAAAAACCAGTTTTTATTACAAGCGAGTTTAATCTCAGTAAATTAGTTCAATCAAAGTCTAGAGTGAAAATTTAGGGCAAGTCGATTTGGTGAAGAGCTCCTCATATTTACTTGTTCTTTCAATATTAAGACGGCAAGTTTGATTTCCCATCCTAAAGACTTGTTTACAAGAAGCAGCAGACCAGGGACTTGGAACAATGACGGACTACCATTAATACCACTAATCTAAATTAAGACGACGTACCATATACGTTAATATCCCATCTCAAATCTAAAATGGTAATTTTAAGACCTGATTTTGGTTCAGAAGTTCAGTCACTTGACCAGGTGGATGTACTTCGATGAAAATATCGGCTAGTTGTTCCGCAAAAGAGGTGGAGATAAGTACCGCTATGGATATCAATGTGTTTGGTGTCCTCATGATACACAGAACTGTAGACTATTTGAGATCTAAGTGATTGAAAACAAGGCACAAAACATGTTTTGAAATTGGTTACCTATCTTTCAGAATGTCAAAATATGTGATTTCTCGATTTTGATTTTGACCATATATTATAAAACTAGAGATCGCAAAGAGTTCCAACATAACAAGAAATTTCAGATGAAGAAGTTATCGCCAATCAAACTTCAATAAACTTTTGATGCTCGAATTAGGTCTTGATGCCTATACTCAGATTTAGAGGTTTTGGAATTGGATGTGATGTTTGAATTTCCTTAATTATAATGGATACCGATTTTTAAAGGTCTTAATTCATCAAGTGACGCCCGATTCCTGTACACAAGCCTATGATCTCGGTAAAAAATATCAAAGGCAAAGTTGAGGCAAAGAGCCATAATTCACCAAAAGTAACAAATGCAGTGCCTTGGGATTATAGATCTACATGTCAAAAGCTGCAACTGAGTATAAGCAACATTTTGTTAGGTTTGGACGATTCAAAGCTCAGAGCCATAATTCACTAACGTGATTGATGAGCGTTTGTGGAAGAAGAATAGGCGATCGAGAAAGGGATTCTTGAAAATCTGAAACGCGGGTCCACCTAGACACGTAGCGGTGAATGAGTGAAGAGGTAGCTAACGTGGTGGGGGAAGTCAAGCAAGGATCAGCCACACAACATCGAGCAAGATCGACGCAAAGATACCGTATTGGCCACCTCGGACTTCGAGAGATGAGGGGGGGACAGCCATGTGAGCCACGTGGAGCACACCCATCCACGACTTCACTGACCGATGGACCAACCGTGGGGGCGGGATCACGTGCTTCTCATCCCCCTTGTGGCAGCGGACAGGCCGGCCGCAATCAAGCATCGGGAGACGCGGGACCGTCCACGAGAGGCGCCCAAACGTTGGGCCGTCGCTTTCGTCCCTGTTGATTTTTGCTAACCGCATCACGACGACGGTCCGTTCTTCGGAGAACCACATCCTAATTGCTTCTCTTTTTCTGGTGGGTCTGGGAAGACGTGAATGCCCCCGGTACAGGTTCGTACCTCCGGAATCAATTGTAAAGTGAGCCCTTTTGTCGTGACCGACGAGTTGCGAATTTTTTGGTGTTTTTGGCGATCATGGGGTAGAGCCCTTGCCCCTCCGGCATTGCCAAGGAACATTGCCCCTTCAGCGATTGAGACATTTGTAGCCGCACCGGGACTCCTGCGGGCAGGTAGATTGCCAGCTAATGTCACCTCGATCCCTAAGATTTTTCCAAATTTGAAGTGTGGATATTTTTCGATGTCAAGATATATGGTCATGGACTTAAATACCAGATTAAAGTCACCATCAATCAATTGAGGTAAAGTTAGGTCAGGTAGACACCCAAAAAGCCTAGATGATTGGGGAAAAGTCATCCGCTTAGATGCATGTATGAAGGAACTTGAGGTCGTAAGGTCCAGGAGTACGGTTAGGTGGGGGACAGTAGCTTTCACAACGCCTATCAGTTGGGCGACCGTACTTTTTGATTAAGTTGTAAATCGTTCATCAATTATTTTGCTAAGCATGCTTGATGTTTTGTTTTAAAATGTTGAAATATTGTGAAAAAAAATCATTTGACATTGTTATAAATTAATAATGCCATTTTCTTGTTTGCAATGTTGTGAATCCATTTATCTTATTTGGGAAAGTATGCATATAAATGTCAATCTAGTGCAAAGTTCAATCACGACCTGTGTGAATGATATGACATGATGAAATAATAACATATGGCAATAATTTCATGAAATATGACCTGACAAATCAAATACAAGATACAAAGATGAAATGACATGATAATAAATACATGTGACATGACATGGCAAATTACATGTAAGATATGACAATAACTACATGCAATATGACCTAACAAATGAGATGTAAGACATGACAACAAGATGACATGACATGGTGATAACCACATGCAATATGACATAGCAAATGAGATGCAAGACATGTAGTACAACATGACAAATCAAACGTAATGACACAACAACAAGATAATATAATATGACAATAATTACATGTAGAATGATATGACAAATTAGATACGAGACATGACAATGAAATAACATGACATATCAATATCATGACAAATCACGTGCAAGACACGACAATGAGATAACACGACTTAACAATAATCACATATAGCATGACATGGCAATTCAATGTGAGGTGACATGATCAACAATAATTATATACAACATAACATGACAAATTAAATGTGTGACCTGCAAATTATACTATGTGAAGAATCATTTATTCGATTTGCGATTTTACTCGAATATGGTGATATTTATATAGAAAAGTACCCTTTCCTTTGGGTTTCAATTGTGACGCCTTTTGACTTTTGACCGCATAGTCAGGGCCTATCCTACACTTGGAACCAATCCCAATGGTGAGTGACTTATGGTTGGCTTGCAAATACAGGACTAACGTAGCACTTCAGTATATCTACCACCTTATAATATAGCAAGAATATCTGCATGAATTCTATCGTAATCTCATCACATAACAGCTTGATTTTATATCTAAACAATCACTAGGATGGCTTACTGACATGCATAATTTCCAATGGTATTTCGGCAACACAGCAACGTATTATAATAGCTCAGGATCTTATCTCGATGATACGATGAATTAAGAGCACGCAATTTTGATTATTTAAATGGACAGTTAACAGCATATCCGAAAGTCAATTATTCTAAACAGACATTACAACGTCCTAACATAAATTTCTATTGGAAATTGGAAATGAGGGAGCTGAGCTGAGACTTACCTTGATAGCGGGAAAGTTTTAGTACCTGAATAGACAGAAATAGGAATGCGAGAATCGAACACAATTTAAAATAATTCAGGAGCAAAAGGGCCGGGGAGAGACTCAATCATATGCTGAAACGATGGGAGAAAGGGGTGTTTACTGGTGAGATCAACCGCCTCTAGATGAGGTGCGACCGCCTCTTCTCTAGGCAGAAGAGGCTTCCTTTTTAGGGGACCGTGTATCCTCCGTCCGACATCCATCTCGCGTGGTTTTTGCATTGTTGGAAAGCTCTCGAATGCTTTTCAACGGCTCAATATAGCCAGGTGAAATCCTGGTTTATTCGAGCCTAAGGCTCGGGTCTAAGAATTGGGCGTTTTTCCGGTGACTTGTCATACTACAAAAGATCCACATAAGTTCCCATGACTTAGGGTTTGGCAAGCTTCGTTCGGCTCCAAAACCTTTAGGTACCAGTTTTGGGCTATAGGACCTTTTCAGTCTGTTTTTACTAGAAATCTGACCTGCGATCAATTCCTTATCGGACATCTAATCTACTCAACAGTTGTAACATTGGAATGCTCACGATCCCTAACTTCGAGATGTGCAATCGAAATTGGGAAACCACAAACTTCGTGATTGCGAAAAAAATAGATGATTAGTCCTGATGGTTCAAAATCTGATTGTCAGATTTGGGTGGTAATATGGGAGTTTTTTCTTTTTTTTGGTCGAAATTGGAAATTGCTTTATAACTTCGGAAGCTTACATCCAGACGCTAAAGCGTCGGCATATACAAGGTCTAGCAACAAGTAAGGCGGATATATGTTCCAATCTTGGGCTGAAAAATTCGAAAGCTGGGCCTTAGCAGCCCAGTTGGCCACATCATTTGTTTCTTGCTTACAAAACG
This sequence comes from Eucalyptus grandis, assembly GCF_016545825.1. Lineage (NCBI taxonomy): Eukaryota > Viridiplantae > Streptophyta > Magnoliopsida > Myrtales > Myrtaceae > Eucalyptus > Eucalyptus grandis. The sequence goes on from NC_052618.1 coordinate 36,515,489, forward strand.
GAACAACTAGGTTAGGGAAAAGAGAAAGCAAAGCAGTTGCCTCCGCTAGCAAAACACGAGTCTCCCATGGCGGCGATCCCTCACCCGTGATAGCATCAACGACGGTACTACAGTCTGATTCAAGTGTGATCTGAGCCTGATGAAGCCCTTGGCGCAACAGATGCCGGAGCGCAAAAGTGAGAGCCTGGAATTCCGCAATCAAAGCTGATGCAACTAGAAATCGGGCAGTATAAACGTCGGTAAGTCTACCATACTGATCTCTGCAAATTGAAGCCATCAATCCATGTGTGCTTCCTAGCTGAAAAGAGGCATCGATATTGCATTTTAAAGTACCTGGTTCCGGTGGTTTCCAGATCCAATTTGGTTGCTGTTGTCCTGTAGGTCGTGACGAAGAGGAAAAAGGGGACACTTGATGAAGTCGTCTCTGTGTTAGTGCAGTCTCCACTGCTAAAGAGGAATCCAGATGATGGCCACGGAAGATAAAACCGTTCCTCATTCGCCAAATTTGCCAGAGAACACTGGCGATGAGCTTCAGAGCAGGTGAGTGATTCGGCGATTCAGCCTTTTTTATCAACCAAACTTCTAATCGAGTAATTGTACTAGTCTGAATATCTATGTTGATCTGTGGATGAGCCCAGATGCCTGTAGTCCATGAACAGAATAGGAATAAGTGCTCTAATGATTCTGGAATTCTCTGTTTACATAGCTGGCAGAAGGGTTCAGGAATTATATGTTTCTTAAACAAGTTCTCTGCAGAGGCAATAGCATTTTGGCATACTGACCATAAAAATATGCGTAGTTTAGGAGCTGTACGCATGGTCCATATTTTTTTCCACATAATCCTAGGATGCTGATATGATGTTGATGCTGTATTGTTGTTGTGATTTATGTTCATAGAAGTCAGAGCATAGTAATTGCTCTTCACCGTATGTCGGCCATCCTTATTGGCTATCCAGACTAGTTGATCTTCATCAAAATATGGTCTAACTAGAATGGTTAGAACCTTTGCTACAATATGGTCATCTAAAAAACTACTGATCAAAGAGGTATTCCAGCTGTTGTGGATGGGATCGATGAGATCAGCCACCAGTTTGGGTTCCTCTCTAGTCGCGGGTCCTCCAATAATTCCTCTTGGTAACCAGCGATCCTCTCTAATTCTAATATTCCTTCCATTACCCACTGACCATCTAACATGAGGAACAATAGCATCCCTACCCACTAGAATACTCTGCCATCCCCAGGATGGTCGAGTTCCTCGGTCCGCCAAGTGGAAATCTATAGAATGATAGTAGAGACCCTTAAAAATCTGACTCCATAAAACTTGAGGCTGTTGTAGTAATCGCCACGCTTGCTTACCAATCATGGCTCTGTTGAATTCAATTAGATCACGAAATCCTAGACCACCTTCGTTCTTACTCCTCTTTAAAATATCCCATTTATTCCAATGTATCCCTACTCTGTTCTTATTATTTTTCCACTAGAAACGAGCAATGCTCTTTTCTATAGTTTTACAAAGAGACAAAGGAAGTTTGAAAATCGACATAGCATAGTGAGGAAGTGCCTGAATGATAGATTTAATGAGAATTTCCTTGCCTCATTTCGAAATAAACTTCTCTTTCCATCCTTCTAACTTTGCTTGTATTCTCCCCAAAAGCCAAGATAACATTTCCTTTTTAGAGCAGCCCTTATCAGACGGTATTCCCAAATATTTTCCATAGTTTTGTAGCACCGGAACTCTGAACTCAGCTGACAAATTTTCCTGTAAGCCGAAAGGACAATTCTTGCTAAAGATAAGTCCTGATTTATTGCGGTTCAAAGCTTGTCTCGTGGCCATACAATACTGATTTAAAACATTCGCCAAGTTCTGGCATTCTCGGATGTTTGCATCAAGGAAAAAGATGGCATTGTCCGCAAAAAATAAATGGGACAAGATAGGACACCATCTATTTAACTTAATGCCCTTTAAACGACCCATGTCAACTGCTTGAGTAATTAGAATAGATAAAACATTTGCTAGCAAAATAAAGATGTATGGAGAAAGAGGGTCACCTTGTTTGAGGCCACGAGTTGGATGGAAGAAAGGAAGTAGCTCTCCATTAAAGCGGACATTATAAGATGTTGTAGTGATACATTGGAGTACCAAGTGCACCCACCTTGGATGGAAACCCATTCTGAGGAGATAGTCATTTAGAAAATCCCATTCTACTCTATCATAGTCCTTTTTTATATCAGTCTTGAGGATTGCATAAAATTTTCGCATTCACCTTTAGGTCTTAAACTGATGAAGAACTTCCTGAACAACTAGAATATTGTCTTGAATCTGTCGTCCTTTCACGAAAGCCGACTATTCCATGAAAATTAGATTAGGTAACCAAGGTTTGAGGCGATTAGCAAGTACCTTGGATATGACTTTATAAGCAAAGTTGTAGAGGCTAATCGGTCTGTATTGATCTAGGCTCTTTGGGTGAGGCATCTTAGGAATCAAAGCGATGATAGTCCGGTTCAAATTTGTAGGCATCCGTCCTGACCGAAAAAAAAAAAAAAAATTGTACAAGGAGAAAAAGATCTAACTTTATAACCTCCCAATGAGTTTGATAAAATAAACCATTGAAACCATTAGGGCCAGGAGCCTTAGTAGTGCCCAATTGAAACGTAGCTTGTCAAACCTCCTCTAATGAAATCAATTCCAGCAACTTGTCATTCATTTTTGTAGTGACAACCTGCGGGCATTGATCTATAATGGGCCCATAATCTCGATATCCCACCGTCGTATATAAGCCAACAAAGAAGGTAGACACCATAGCTTTCAAAATCTCTGGGTCACAAATCCATCGCTGAGTGTCATCCTGTAACATGAGAATGCGGTTTTTTCGTCTTCTTTGGAGAGTAGCAGCATGAAAAAACTTCATGTTCTTATCACCCCACCACAACCATTGAATCCTCGAACGCATAGCCCAATATTGCTCCTCTTGTTGCCAAGTACGCCTTAGTTCCTCTTTGATCTGAGTTACTTCAAAGCCATTAATAGAACTTTGCTACTGGTTAATGATATCCTGAAGTCGTTGCCGTAAAGCTGTAACTTTAAGATCACCCCTAGGAAATTTTGAGCGACTCCATTTGGTCAATGCAAAAGACTCTTTTCAGTTTTGAGAGTAGATCACAACCTTGCACTTGCACTAAATTCCAGGCATCTGAGATAATTCATCGGCATTCTTCATCGTCATTCCAATAAGATTCAAAAATAAAATTTTTCCCTTGTCTTTGATATGAAGCTGAAGTATTGATAATCAAGGGGCTATGGTCGGAACCCACCACAATCAAAGCAAAGACCTCTGCATTACGAAACAATAGGCGCCAATCAAGTGTGCACACTGCCCTGTCCAACTGTTCCTTCACCAGTTCATCGCCCTCTCTATTATTCATCCAAGTGAAATGACATCCTTTACTTTCTAACTCCAGTAGGGCACAATCATTAAGAAGCTGCCGAAAGGAGACCATACGGAGATGATGAGCTTGCCTTTTCCCAACCTTTTCCCACGGATAAAGGACCTTGTTAAAATCACCCACACAGATCCAAGGTAGTGCATTAGTTGAACTAATCGCTCACAGCTCAGCCCATAAGAGTTGTCGAAGTTGAAAATCATATGGAGCATGAACACAAGTCAGTCTAATAGTACGGTCTTCCTACACTTCCCTATAAGTCATATCAATATAATCCTTCGATGAACAAAGCACTTCTATGGATACCTGATCATTCCAAATGACTACCAGACCTCCTGCCAGACCAATAGGGTTGATAACATGAGCATTATTAAAGTCTAATCGGCACTGAATATTGGTAAACTTCACTGCACTATTCTTCGTCTCCATTAAAAATACTAGATTGGGCTTTTCCTTGGCCGTCATAGCCTTAAGCGCTTGAACTGTCGGGGGATTGCCCAAACTCTGACAATTCTAGCATATAAGTTTTATTTGTGAGGTGGTGGCTATTGAGGGCCAGCCACCAGAGCTCAAGGTCGAGCTTCTCCCCCGTCAAGAACAGGTGTTTCAAGTAAACTTGCTTCATCCAGGTCATGCAAAACTAAACCCTTTGTGTTAGAGGGCATGTATTGTTTCTGTTTTTTAGCTATACCCACCTTAGGTGTCAGTCGTGAACTCTTAATTTTCTTGTGCTGTTGAAAATCCATAATAGGAGGCTGAGCACTCTTCATTTTGACTAATGTAGGAATTAGCGCTGTATGAATAGAACTCCCTTCCATGATCGCCCCTTGAAGATGCTATTGGTCAAATTCTGTAGTGTGCTATTGGCGAAACTAGTCTTGATGTTGTTGCTGCTTCATTATAATTTGATGGTGGCAAGGGAGGTAGATTATGAAGTTGTGAAGGAGGCGTCTTAGGTATAGTATCTTCGGACTGAGCTGCTGGAGATTGAGGTGTGTAAAAAGTTTGCCAAAAAGCCACCGACCATAGACCATACTATCCCGTCCATTAAAGTTAGCCTCGTCATAGGGGATCGCCTTGCAGTACATCGCATAATGACCCAACCTTCCACAAGAGTAACAGAAATGCGAGAGGCGCTTGTAGCGAAAATTAAGCCAGAGTAGTTTCCCATCTATACGGATCAATTTACCCGCCCTTAAAGGGTCTTGCAGCTGTAATTCGACTCTTGCTTGTACAGTCCTAGAAGTAGTTCCCTCTTTAGTGTTGACTCAGACGTCGATAACCCGAACAAAATCTTGCACGGCCTTTGTTATCATCTTCGTAGTAGTCCATTCCAATGGTAGTCCGAAAATTTGTACCCAAAAAGCATATGTCAAAAATTCATAACAATGTAGGGAGGTATTGGGCTGCCATGGCTTGAGAATAAAGAGATGGCTCGAAAAAAGCCAAGGACCTCCATCTAGTACCCATTGTTTATCGGTAGCAGAATGAAATTGTACTACATATAAACCGACTTCGCGTTGGGAAAATTCAACTTGTTCAGTCCTCCAAGCTTTTTTTAAGGTACTCTGGAATGCTGGGAAATTTATGGATGGGTTAGACATAATCCTTCCTACCAAAGTTAAGCTACATTCTGCCAATTTTTCAGGTGGGGGGTCATCCTCCCAGACGTCAATGTTCTTCTTAGTAGTAAGCGTACCCAATATGGAGCAAAGAGCAGCCAAGCGCACGGAGTCGCTATATTCGTCTGAATCCATCCCACGGAGAGGAAATCAAAGCAAGACCTATCGGCAATCTACCTTGACACTTAGTAAATAGCGAGAGGAGGCCACCGATACAAGACATCTAATGTGGCGGATGATACGAAGCAACACATGCAGAGGTAAATTCAGTGAATTCACTCATAAAGTTGAGGGTAAACAGAGGAGTCGAAGCATACAGAGAACAAACCCGGTGAAAAAGGAGACAGAAAAAACCAGTCGAGCTACGCTAGAACTCATGACCCACCATCAATTACGAAGATGACAAGCAGAAGCGAAGATGCGAATGTAGTGGAGCTTCGGCATGAATTCATGGCCCACCGTCGGTTACGAAGATGAGCACAATGGCGCAAAAGTGGGTTTCGGTGAGGACAAAAAACTAGAAAAAAGGATAAGGATGGATAGAATTTAGAAGTACAAAAGGATGGTAGTGTTGTAATTTAGGGTTAGGGTTCGAGTAACCATGGCTATCAAAGGATAGAAATTTCTCTTCATAACGAGAGGGAAGGGACTCTACAAAGCGAGAGAGAATAATTACAATCCGGAGTTGCAGGTAGGTAATATGGGAGTTAAAAAAACTAGTTTTCACATTATAAAATATCTTTGAGGTTTAAAGCATAACTCGGGCATCATATCTCTTCGATCAACATTCGGTCAACTCTCGATCAAACTTAATGGAGTTTTTTTACATAGAGGGGGGGTGGGAATTTGAGGTGTCAACAAGACTTTTTGTTTTGATTAGGTGCAGGTACGATGTACATTGAATTTCGACTATTAGCAGTGGAAAATAATCTCACACAAGAATTTTCATCCGCGGGCACAACCACCTTAAATACTTGCTTGTAACTTATTTATGGTCATAAGTATAGGTTAGTATTTGAGAGGTTTAATGTATCAGATGTCAAATTTTAAAGTTTAAACTTATAGGCGGAGGGATATCAGATGTATAAAGATGATATAAACCTTGTGGATAGGTAAAATAGGACACTTTAACACATTCTCTATGTTGAAGCCAGATTAAGAATGATATGTGAAACTTGACGAATGGAGAGCTCTTGCATTTAAAATTGGGGCAGTCCCTAACTCTAATACCATATTAGAATGTCAATCTAAAAGTTTAAACTTAAAAGTAAATTGAGATCATATGTATACGAAAAACATAGGGAAAATTTCAAATAAGGACCCAAAGTGAGCTCATTTTCTCAAATAAGGACCCAAAGTAGTTATTGTCCCAAATAAGGATCTGAAGTGGCTAACAAGTCTCAAATAGGGACTTGAACCCGCCGGCCGGTGAGCGTGTGGTATTTCCGGTGGCTGGAGCATGGGCAATTTTGTCCACAAAAAATATTGATAGAATTTGACAAACCCTAAAAAAACAAAACCCTTCGTACTCTTCTCACTCCTCCCTTCTCACTCTCAACCCCCCACCCCCCACCCCTCCTTCATGGCGTCGCCGTCTTCGCGCCGGCTCCCGCCGACCCTCCTCCGCTCCGCCGCCCTCCGCCGATCGCTGTCGCGGTCCACCTCCTCCTCCAACCCCAAATCCGCCCCCTTCTTCACCCCCTCCTCCGCCCCCGCCACCACCACTACCACCACCGCCCCTCCCCCACGGCTACCTCCTCACCGCGCTGCCCACTACTCCACCTCCGCCGCCGCCGCATCGCCCCCTCCTCCCCCGTCGCCGCGGCCAAGGGCGCCGGAAGGGTAGGATCACCGATGAGTTCACCGGCGTCGGCGCGATCGGCAGCAGTGTGCCGGTGATCGCGCCGTGGTCGACGTGCGGTTCGACGAGGGCTTGCCCCGATCTTGACGGCCTTGGAGGTGTTCAACAACTCGATCGGCTCGTGTTGGAGGTGGCCCGACTGGCGAGAACATGGTCGGACCATCGCCATGGACAGAACCGAAGGGCTGGTGCGCGGTCGGCACGTGCTCGATCGGCTCCCCGAGTTCCAAAGGTACGTGCCCTCCTTTTCTCTCTATCTCTCTCTCAGTTGGGTTCGTGGAAGTGGATTTGAATTGTGCCCAAGATGTGGGTACTCGAGATGGAGATGTTCTTTGTCTCGTGGTTGAGTCCGTGGAAGTGAATTCGAATTGCGCCTGAGATGTGGATACTCGAGATGGAGATGTTCTTTCTCTCATGGTTGGGTCCGTGAAAGTGGATTCGAATTTTGCTCGAGATGTGGGTACTTGAGATGGAGATGTCCTCTGTCTTGGGTGGATTCGAATTGTGCTCGAGATTGAGGTGTTTGTGAAATACTCTGTATTATTTTCTTACCTCTGTTTCCTTTTTTTATTGAACTTGTTTCTGGGGGACTGAAAGTCATTCGGTTCTAGTAAACTTGAAGAAAAAGGTAATGCAAAAACTTCACATTCTCTCCTTTCTACGAGTCTGCTAGATATACCTTGAAGAACTTACGCAAATCTTATAGTTCATCTACCCTTTACTTGTAGGTAATGTAGGCACTTTAATTGTACTATCGTTAACCCATCAAAAATAGGAATCAATTTATCCCTCTTTTTTGCTTTCAAATCTCTGTAAGGAATTGATGGTTCCAAAGTTGAAAATGTGATGGAATCTGTTCATATTGCTATGTTGCAGGAGATGTATCCGCCATGGCTCCCGATGGTAGAGGCTTCTTGTGGACTAGATTGTGCTTTCAGATTCAGGGTTTTTATGTTGGTTACTTATAAATTTGTCCATCTTGTTGCTTTCTTGTCGAAGAAGACTTTGTGGAAGTAGTGAGTTCTTTGATGATGTCGTTAGTTGGGTAGTGAAAATCAAGGTCATAACCAAAGATGAATGATTCTACCAAATTCATTTTTTTGTTTGCCAATTATAGATGGTTCAAATCACCTCTTGCATTCAAGCATGCTTAATGCTTTTTCTCTATTGCTTCCTCTTTTTTGTTCACGCTTTCTTTATTCGATGTTAAAAAAATTTGTCTAGCAGGAACAAAGTTGAAGGACTTCTTGGCCACAATGCAGTCTTCCCCTCACTTTCAATCAAAGATTGCTACAATTGGGTCCTAAACTTCGCCACGATGTTGAGGAGTATGCAAAGCAATTTCCTACAATCTAGTTCGAGAAAATGGCAATGAAGTACAAGAACAGAGGGACAAATCATGGATTAGTGTGGTACAAAATCAATTATGATGTAGAAGTGCTGCTGCAAATACAAATTTCGATGTCAAGAAAGTCTGTATCGTGATCTCCCTATGTGAAACTAAAAAGGATACTTTTGTAAAGATGGAAATTTGTAATTCTCTCTTTCCTTATTGCACCATGAGAACATGTTAACGAGAAACTCAAGTTGTACACTTGCATTTCCTTGGGCTTCAATGGACAGAGAAGTTTATTTCTGTTACGGTGATGAGTCTTATATGATAAGTTGATGAAGCATTAATATCAAAGATTCCCCGAAACAGCCCAGTCTAGTGACATAGTCTATATTCTACAATTAAATGATTATCATGCAAGGCTTTGATTTCATACATGATGCAAGGGATGTATGAAAAAATGAAAAAGGTGCAAAATTATGTTGTCTAAAGCTTGGACGTGATGTCTAAATGGCCATTGACAGATCAAGTTCAAGTGGGCGAGAAACGACGTCCATGGACTAATGAGCTTCGACTTATTCTCTAAGAACATAATGGTATTTCTAACTTGGAAAACATAGCCGAGGTATTACTTCAATTTGAGTTGGACTAATGAGCTTCGACTTATTCTCTAAGAACATAATGGTATTTCTAACTTGGAAAAACATAGCCGAGGTATTACTTCAATTTGAGTTGGACTAATGAGCTTCGACTTATTCTCTAAGAACATAATGGTATTTCTAACTTGGAAAAACATAGCCAGGGGTATTACTTCAATTTGAGTTTGGGAACCCAGTTTCGCCAAAGTTCAAGCAACAAGGAAGTCGTGTTTCCAACACGCTAAATGGAGTCAAATGATATCAATAGATTCCATAATTCTATCAAATTGATAGATATGCAGCAAAGGTAAAAGCATCATAGATATTAGGAACATAAAACTTAGATACATCAACCACGAGACTACAAGATGTGTGGTCCTCCTTGAAGACCATGAAACGCGGCCTATATGATGGAAAAAATAAATATCCCACGAAAGAAATCTTCCTAACGAAGTAGACCTATACATATTTATACTTTAAAATGCTCCCTAATAGACCAAAATAGACCCATCCACATCAACTAACAAGAAGAGAAATTGTGTTGTTGGTCCTGCGTTTCTCCAAAAAAAAATTGCTCGTCTACCACTGCTTTCAAGTTGAGATCCTTACATCCTCCTCTTTACCTACGATTGAATCAAAAAATAAATTAATTAGTCAAAAGAAGTAAGGTGCAAATAAGAACATTTCTAGGACAAAGTCAAGGGTAAATGGATACTTGCATCTTTGTCCTTCCTATAGATGTTGACGAGCTTGAGATGTTACCAAAAGTTGAAGCAAGAAATTCAACTATCTTAGGTTGTGATTCTAATGGGGCTAAAGGGGTTGAAGATGCTACAAGGGCTGAAGATGCCGATGCTACCGTTGTCGTTGCCGCTGTCATCGATACTATTGATGGATTATTGCAATGATACCTGTTATGGCCTATGCCGCCACATTTCCCACAAGTGATTGTAGTATTTTGTCTCTTCAACTTTGTTCCCTCGGGCTCTTGCACAACTTTCTTCTTTCTTGTCTTCAAATTTTTATCAGTTGTTTCATTCACTAATTTTGTTCTTTGTTTCTTCTTTCTGCCAACTTGCTTGGGCACATCTGGTGGGAGTAATGGCTCTCTAGCAAGCCATGTGTCCATAGAATCTACAACATGCACAACATGGCTATAAGTTTGCATGAACGTTTCCTTACTAAAACTTGTGTGAACCCATTTTTCAGGATCTTCTCTCATGTATATAAGAGCTGCCACAGCATGACAGCAAGGGATTCCACTGATGTCCCATCTTCTACAACTACAAGATCTATGTCTAATATTAACAACTCTCTTGTCACCATATGGGCCACTCAATTCAAATTCATCCTCCCCATTCCAGCTAGGAATCCATGATGCTGAAAATTGTTTTTGAAGATCTAATATCTTTTGGATATTAGGACATATCATACCAGTGTACTTAGCCATCCCATCTCTTTGCTTATGAATTCTTTCCATGAGCTGCACTCTTATAGCTTCAAGCATTGTGATGATAGGTTTGTCCCTTGCGTCAATGATGCTTTTGTTGAAACTTTCACACCAATTATTCAATGAAATATCACATTTTGAGCTTGTCCTGAAGTAGGACTTGCTCCATTGCACCGGAGGCCTTTGAGACAACCATTCATAAGCTTTCTTATTAATTGCCTTCAGCTCTTCCATTGCCAAGTCAAAATCACATACTCTAGTCGCCATGGCAGCCTTCCAAAGGAGCTTTTTAAGTTCTACCCCTCTGTGATGTAGCTTGAAGTTTTCATAAAGATGCCTTAAGCAAAATCTATGTTCCGCTTCAAGCATTAGATTTGCTAGTGCTTGCACCAATCCCTTCTGTTTGTCACATAAGAAAGTCCAGTACTTTGAATTTTCAGGGTCGGTAATCCCCAAGTCTTCTGCAATCAAACTAATAAACCAATGCCATGTCTTATATGTTTCTTGTCCGACAACTGCCCATGCAAAGGGATACATTTGATTGTTGCCATCTATGCCCACCGTTGCTAGAAGTATACCCTTGTAGCCTGATGACAAATGGCAACCATCAAAACCCACAAAGCGCCTACATCCTTCTACAAAGCCCCTCCTTAATGCATCCAGACAAATATAGACTGCCTTAAACTTGTATTGGTCTTGATATTGCTCGGTTTTGATTATACACGTGGATCCCGGGTTGGCATCAAGAAGTGCTTGACAATAGCTCCTAAGCATCCGAAATTGCTCTTCCTCATTCCCAATCATACTCATTGCCGTTGCCCTAGCTCTATAAACCATTGTCCTCGACAACTTTAAAACATTCTCGACTCCATTGTTTTTTTCATTGAAGCACCTGGCCATGTAGGATTGTTTCTCAACCTATCACAAGATTTTTGTTTGCTAACCATTTAGTGCTTATTTGAGGAACATGTAGAGCTCTATTACATGTATGTATGGAGTTAAAGGTTTTGACTTGTAAAGTATGCTCCCTTTGCACTTTGGAAGCATATATAAGCCAATCACAACCATCGTAACACACTGCCCTCAATTTATTAGGTGTATTCTTAACAAACCTCACCTTTCTCCCATTTTTTATGGCATGGTTCCTAATGGCCTTTCTAAACTCCTCAGCATTGCTAAAGCACATTCCTAACTTGAAGACAGGATTTTCCATATCAACCTCAGCATTAAACTCGGGATGTGTATACTCATTTTTGCCACATATTCAAGAAATCTACATTTTCAGCTAACACATCTACATACTGACTGATGTCTCCAACCTCCATATCCCTCTCCATTGAACCATCACTGTTAGCACAACTTACATTTCTCATGTATAACTCGTCAAGATCAACAAAGGCGAACCCATCTTCTCTAGCAACGCCATCATACCCACCATCATATATTGAATAGTTTAGTTCTTCACATCCCTCAACTGGTGCAAAATGAAGCAAAAATAAAGTCAATATATTTCCATGCAAAACGTACACCAGGAAAAAACAAAACAAAAATAGTAAACAATTGCAATAAAATTGTACCATGCTTTGATTAATGAAAGAAAACTAGGCACACTAGTGACTATATACCACTCTTTTATTGGATACCATTTGTCAAAATATTGAGTTAAAATGTTTTCGATGTTGCCATAAATTTCTCCCTAGGCGAGCCAACCATGGTGACCCGAGAACCAAAATTAGAGATATATACCATAAGGAAAAGAAAACTGATCCCATTCAAAGCATTTCTTAGGCTCATATGTTATCGGCTTGAAAATTATGGAAACGACTACTAAGTTTAGTCGACTCAACTTTTGTCTAGATTCTCTCTTTCTCGTTCAACAAACAAGGCTGAAAACACAATCCTATAAAGAAGACTTAATTGCAAATTTACTAAGTAATTGTGGAATGATAACTAGCAGGATCTACAATGCATCTTGACACAAAGATTAAATAGTCTTCATATTAATAACTTGAGAAGAAGGAACTTCTAACAAGTAATCTAACAAATTGCTGCTTTAGAAGTTACATCCAGTGCACAAAAAATGCAGAAAACAAGACACCTCCAGTTCCTAATAAGTAGTGCGCACAAAAATTATTGGAAACAAGATGCCCTCATGCTCTGACTGTAAACTCATGTGCACATAGACTCAAATTGATTTTGTCTCAACGTGTTTCCACCAATTTTCGTCCTCTAAATACTTTCTATCAAAGTACCCATATCAGAGTAATTATAGCTTTTTTTTTAAATGTCTATCTACTTTCCCTATGAGAATCTATGTGGGCTTTTAAATTCCATGACAGGCCATGAGTTCCAACCATCAACGACAAAATATAAACCAGAAAAAGACAAAAAGAGAGTATAAAAAAATCGCAAAACAGGACCACCATCGCAACATGTAGGACCCCAACAGCAGTAATATCTAATTAGAAATCCATCGTGGACACAACTCATATGCATTTTGTCGGACAAAAGAGACATAAACTCAGAAATCCAACAAAACAAGCAAAAAGAACACCATAAAACAAAAGAATTCGTCCTACCATCACCATCCTCGCTGCCATTTGTGTGATATTCCACCACATGCCCGCGCCTTGTCGACATGTTGCTTCGACAAGTTACAACCACTTTGAACGAACGAAGGATCGATTGCACCAATTTGAACGAAACTGGAGTGTGAATCAAAGTGTATGGCAAACCTAGGAAAGGATAATGAAGAATCGAGATCCTGGTGTTACACACGAGTGTCTCAATAACAAAAAGGTGGCTTTACTTGAGATTTTTTTTCTTCGTTGGAAAGAAACGAAGATAGAAAACAAAAGAAGAAGATGTGAAGAAACGAAGGTAGGGATTTCGTTTTGTGTTTCAATTCGTGTTCCATTAACAGAAAATTTCAGTGCTCCAAGCAAAAGAGGACAAAGAACGGAGAAGATGAAGAGAAGAAGAAAGGAGAACGTGAAGAGGTTTTTTTAGGTCAAAAGACGTGAAGAGTTTGGGGGGTTTGTTTTTAGGGTTTGTCAAATTCTATCAATATTTTTGTGGACAAAATTGCCCATACTCCGGCCACCGGAAATATTACACGCTCGCCGGCTGGTGGGGTTCGGAGTCCTTATTTGAGACTTATTACCACTTCAAATCCTTATTTGGGACAACGACTATTTTGGGTCCTTATTTGAGAAAATAGGCTCACTTTGGGTCCTTATTTGAGATTTTCCCAAAAACATATAAACCTCATAGATAAGTAATGTGCAATATTTTACCACAACGTTCATCCATCTAAAAATAAAATAGAGACCTGTGCATCAAAAAGTGAAAAAGAACAATGGAAGTGTTGTTGCCCCTCGAGGTGACTTGTGAGGGTCACTTGCCCTTTGTGAGCCACAAACTAGAGTCCCGCCTCTCTCATCAGTGGCCTCAAGGGGCGGCCATGGCTCCGCTCCATCATTAACTACACGGTATTAGACTTGGTTGTACAAATGGTGAAATATAAACAATTTGAATGCAAATAAAAAGTTAGAGAACTAAATTAATAATTTTTTTTATAAAAAGCCCTAAATCTATTATTTGGTAATCAATTCAATCCTAAACATTTCAGTTGTACTAATATAATTTTAAATATTTTGATAATTTATCAATTTAGTTTTAAATCTTTTAATTGTACTAATTTAGTTTTAAACATTTCGAGGATTTATCAGTTTAGTCATTTCATTCAATTTTGATTGCAAAATCGCTAATGTGACAGTCTAGTTAGTGCTAACCATCGTATATAGCACGATCGAGGCTGATATGGACAAATTTTGCAATTCTTTTATATTAACAAGTGTATTCTTTTTTATCTTTCCTTTCCTTTTTCCCTTATTTTTCCTCCACCAACCATGGCTGACCTCAAAAGGTCTATACTTGCCTCCCCCTAGATGAGGGCTCCCCCTCATTGACCCTCACTCACTTAGGAGAGGGCAGCGAGGGTTGCCCTCGCTGGACGCGGCCGCCTCTGTTGGCCATCATGAAGACCCGATGATGGATGGTGGTGGGAAAACAATTGAAAGATTACGGACTAAATTGACAAATTATCAAAATTTTTATAATTAAATTTGCATAATGGAAATATTTATGACTGAATTGAAAGCCTTAAAATAGGTTTAGTACTTTTTGAATGACTTTCTTGGATCATATAATACATATAGCAAAACTCGAAGGACTAAAACCGGACTCAATCCAAAAGACTAAAAGGAAAAAAAAATTGAAAACATATACAATTATAAGTTGGTACTATATCATCTATTTAAGCGGGAACTTGAAGATGTCAATTCACCCCTAATAGAATGGATCTAATATCTTTCTACTCGTTGGCGTAACCAAAATACAAGAGGTAGTGCTCCTCGACCTTCTCCTTTTCGGCGGCCATAAATTAATTACTTTACGTAGGCTCGTAAGGATCCATGTTAATTTACTCTTTTATGTATCGTGGGTCAGACGTTCTGAAGGAAAATATCCAAATGCAAAGAACAATGATTAATTCCTGGAAGGGAAAATCCATGTACATAAATTATATGAACATCAAATAGAATTAGGAGGAGCAACGACAAAAACAAAATAAAGGAAATAAGAAGAAGAAAGGGCGAGATAATCAGTGGATTTCAGTTTTGTAAGCTTGTAGGGAGAATGAACATAGTGCAGAGGACGTGAAAACAAAATATTAGAAAGAGCCACCGACAACTAATCCGACAAGAGTCAGGGAACCATCAATCTCTTGGTAGCCCACAACCCTACCTTTGTGGCTCTCCTTCTTCTAAATTTAAAATTCAGAAAATTTGCAAAAAATTGCAAAACCACACGTTACTCTCGGCCGTACCATTTAAAAGATCGCTTTTAAATCGTCACGTCGCATTATCAACATCAAACCTAAATTGATTGAAAAAAAAAAATTAAAAAATTAGCAAAAATTTATTATCAAATTAATAAAATTAATAAAATTAAAAAATTTAGAATTGAATTGACGGTTATACAATAAACTTATAATTTTTTGAATAATTTTCTTGATGATAGATTTTTGACAACTTTAATTATATACAAAGATTACATTAAAAGCCTATTTATCTTTGAAACCAATATTTACTCTATCAATTCCAACATTGGGTCAGGATGAAAAAAGGTCCTTTTGATTCCTTTCCCATGGAGAATCATATGCCTAAAGTGTCTTTACTCTTCACTCTTCAAATAATGATCAAGAGTAGCTTTCGTGTGAGATATGCTGGACACTGGGTAAGCTTAGCCCTATCCTAATCATTTCTTTGTAAACTTAAATGAGAAATATGAGTCTGATCGACTAAATAATTTTACCATCATAGGTCAAGTAAAAAGAAAGTGTGAGTCGAAGATGAAATTAATTATCAATGAAAAATATTTTCTCTTGAAATTGGATATATGAAGGTGACATTACAGGTGCATTTATTCGGTAGAAAACCCAAGATTTGAAAAACATTTTTCTTAAAATGATTGATTATATCATTTAGAAAAACTAGTCAACAATTTTTTATTATTATTATCGACAATGATTTATGCTTAACTATTTTTTGTAGGTGATAAAATTGTTTTTCATTTATTCATTTTTGTAAGCAATAGAAGCTATTATTTTTCAAAAAATATTTTTCAAATTTTAAATTTTCTATGAAACAAACGCACCTTTAAAAACATTTATTTCAAGAGAAACATGCTCGTGACATAATTAATCTTACCTTCAATTATCCAAAGGTGACAAATTACTAATTTGGTCACCTTGACCATCGCCTTAAGTCGAACACAAGGAACAAAGTTCGTCTTTTGTCATCATTGATTCAATCAACGGTGTGAATTTGAACCAATAGTGACAAACATGAATCTCTATCCAAAATCAACAAAAATAGATGATAAGCTTTAAAATTTTGTCCCCTTTGATTGGACGTGAGGTGACAAACATTAACATTTCGTCGCCTATGATTGGAGTTAAGGGGACAAAAACCCTTAGTCCGTTGCCTTGGATTGGACTTGAGATATCGTTCGATTGAGAAAGTCTAAAATAATGCGATGAAAAATTTCTTCAAAAGGGACACAAAATTTAAAATTTTAATACGTATCCGATGTGTAAAAGAACTATTAAGTTTTATATGAAAGTCGTCTCTATTGAGGTTTTATATGTTAAACTTATTACCTATATTACAAGTGAGTCACTGTTTAATGTGGCTAATTCCACAAACTTATAGTTACGGCATCATATTCTGAAAATATTCCAAAAGAGATCATCCTTCTAGCTAAGTAAACCTTACATAAAGTTGCCACTTTTGTGAAATGAATTAACTAATGAGCGACTCGATAAATTTTACTAAAGTCATTTATCTATGAGCTTCTCACATTTCTTTTAGCTTATTAATAGGTCAAAAGTTGTCGCAGTTATGTTTACTTGTATATTTCTGACCAATATAGTTAATTTCTTCATGGAAATAACTAATAAGATTGTGCTTGTCATTGCATTCATGCATGTGATGTTGCAAACTGAAATTGCCAATGTCTTTCTACTTTGTCAACTACTACGAATGTATGGTATGATTAGTGAAATGCAGATACTTTGGTCGGATGATTGGATATATTGCAAACGTAATTATCACATATTGTTTAATTGATTATATAGATATATGAGTAAAATTAGTATTACTCTCAATTTGTATAACAGGCAATGCTAGTAAACTTTCTAACCATGAGAAGTCATACTAACAGTAGTTCTAAAATTATTTGGAAATTAAGGTAATCAATGCATATTTTTATTATTACTGATTGATTGATGCAGAAATAGTCTCACGTGATAGACCCGAAAGAGATTTACACATCAATGGCAATATTTGTACATTGAGGGAACACGAACACATGGATAAGAAAATTGATCACTTCAAGGTAACGGGACTGAGATGATCAATTTTGAATTTATATGAAATCACTTCAAATAATCTAGGGTGTCCAATTTATTTTACTTTTACTTTCACAACAAACAATCAGAGTAGGTAAATTAATTGTGCTAGTCATTAATTATAGAGAAACATGGCAACGCTAGAATATTTATTTAAATTTTTTCAACTAATACCACACATGTCATATAGATATATTATTACATGCAATTTAAATATTTTGTACAATAATTAATGGCCCAAGAAACATTAATGTTATAGTGTGGTATTAAGTGGTAAAAAAAATGATTTTGGTATAAAAAAGGTAAAGATTTTAACCCGTTTTTATTATTATCTAAATTGTCATAAAAGGATGCTTGAGTTACTCGACAATTATTCTTAATTTAATTTTAGAAGATAAGAGATTCGTTGGTTATCTATCAATCATCTTTGCTATCGTGAACTATGAATCCATCCATCTATACTTATATAGGGTTATAGTGTATTTAAATAAATGGATGGGGTGTTCATGACATTCTTTTCCAAAAGGTTATGATTGGAATGACCATTGAATTTGCTTAATTAAATGATAAAAGACAAAATTTTCGAGAGTATTGAAAACAAATACCTAAGGCGACGAAACTAGCTATTAAACAAAAATTAAAAAATGAAAACACACACGCACACGCACTCTTCCCTATTTCTCACTTCTCTCTTCCCTCTTACGTAAACGGCTTACTCTGCCCACACACACTTCGAAACAGACATATTTGTCGTTCATGCCTGGCCTGGATATCAAACCTTGCGAAACAAAAAGTTTATCAAAAGCGATAAATCTTTTCTCGCCTTTGGTGCCAATTTGGCCTAAAAATTGACTCCTGAGGCGACGAATTTTTGTTGCCATAAATCTGGTCAATCAATGAACTCTCGTCTAGGGTCAATTTAGGGTGCCTAATTTATTTCGCCGCATTTTCAAAGAGGGCTAGTTTTATCATTTGTCACCGTTGGTATTTAGATAAAAAAATAAAAATAAAAAATAAAAAAAAGTCTCGCCATAGACAATGAAAACGGAGCAAACAAAACGAAGGGTTTGCGGCAAAAAAAATAAATTATTGTCTCTGTCTAAGGCGAAAAAATTTGGACATAAGGTGATAAAAATGATTTGTCGCCTTAACCAAACTTTTTGTGTAGTACTGATCCTAGAGAATAAATTACTCGTCCTTCATCAGTCTTTGATTTTCCAAAAGGTTTCTGTTCCCCCTCCAAATCATCATAAAGGCTCTCGTTATATGTACATAGATTCATAAGTATAATGAATATCGAGTATGAGAAAGAGAGAGAGAGAGAGAGTCATCTTTTATTAATCCATCTAAATCACCCACAGCTTACATTTAGTCCTTATCTTCTCCTATCAATCAAAGGCAGCAAGTGCAAAACCCACTTCGATGAGGGAAAACCACAAACTTTATACAAATGAAGCCCAGAAAATATATATGGGACTTGAAGTTAGTGAGTCGTTAGACGCGATAGAACCCAATGGCTCCAAAAATTAGGATTACCCATAGAGAGAAGTATCTTAAAAAGGAGAAGCTTCAATCTTTTGCAAGCTTCATCTTGAATATCTTCTCTCTATGCAAAACCCCATCCTAACACACCATCTCCTTGATCTCCGACTCATCTAATTATGGACGCGAGAGACTGAAAAACAACTTCCTCGCACGGAAGCGTGATGCCCATGTCATGGTCGAATCCGAACTCCTCTTCGGCTTGTTGGAGAAGGCACTGAAAATCGGGATGAGATAGGAAAGATAATGGGACGATGTATCTGCCCCTGCTTTCCCCAACGTAAACGGCAAAATGGCCCTTCGGCACATCGAGCGGGAGGCCGTCCTCGGGGTCATAGCCGTGCAATTTCTTGCCAAGGCTCGAGCATCTCTTGAGGATTTGCTTGATGAATGCAGCTTGTGGTAGTTTGTTCTGTTTCCTAAGGGCCATTTCTTAGATTGTGGGTAGAGTTCTCTAAGAGAGAGAGAGAGAGAGAGAGAGAGAGAGAGAGATTGGGCAATTGAGTGAAGTTGGGTGTTGTGGTGGAGGGTGAAGTGACGGGGTATTTATGTTTGTGGGCGCAAGAGAGAGATGTTGGCAACCATTGTGATCCGTCAATTCAACATAAGAAAATATGACATCTAATTGTCTGGGAGGTAAATAGGTCAGGAAACATAGTGGGAGCCATGCCCGAATGGATACTGGTATTCTGTGTTGGCAGTTTTAGGCAACATGGACCCCCTTCTCTTTTATCCTCTTATGCTGATGACATGATAGAGAGCAACTATAAATTCTAGTTGGGAAATTAATGATTTAAACACAAAAGAGGGAAGAAATAGAGGATTTGGGAAATCTGTAAAAAGTGTGTTACTTTCTGATAAAGACCTTATATGTATAAGACTATTTATAATAAAATGTATGGACACAATAAAGGCAAAGATATACAGAAGATACTTTCCTAATTGGACATGTTTTAATTTCTAACTAAATTGATTTACTCAACCACTTCAAGAAAAGAAACCATATCTCCAATAATCCGTATCTCTAACACTCCCCTTCAAGCCGGCAATTTATATATGTTGAAAACACCAAGTTTAATTAATTGATGCATGTGTTGTATTTGGCATAGAGATTTGGTGAAAGCTGTTTTGTAGTTTCTATTCCTCTCATATTCTTTATTCCTTCTCGAATTTTATCTCGAGTGAAATGACAATTAACATCTATGTGTTTTGTTCTTTCATGGATTATCGGATTTGCTAGAAATTTGAGAGTAACATTGTTGTCACAACATAAGGTGGTTGGTCCTTTTACCCGTATGCCAAGATCTTGAAGCAAGCTTTGTATCTAGATTATTTTACAAATGATCTTTAGTTATGGTTCTATATTCAGATTCTATTATGCAATGAAACAGTCGATTGTTTTTTTTCCCCATGAAAGCAACGATTCTCCCATCTTAACACAAAATATGGTAGTAGATTTTTTATTTATGGGACAAATGACATAATTAAGACAAGTGACATAATCTGTGTCACAATGAGCTTGTCATCTCCATATAACAATCTTGAGATAGAAGTATTTCTAGTCCTAGACATCCGTTCAAGTTTTTTTCACAACTTTCAACACTACATTCATATGAGATTGCTTTCTGAATTATGCATAAACTAACTGAGAATCTATATTGCTATGATACCAATGTTTGGTGGTTTTGAACTCTCTCATGCTAAAAGCTAGCTCAAATGGTGAGATTTTATCTTATACTTATAAACTGGCTGTCACTTTTGTCCACAACCAATGTAGATAATCTCAACAATCTACCTTCACACATTGAGCCCTAGGTCAAAGCAGTAATAACCCGTATCTCCCTATGAACACTCGCTTTGATACCATGACACGTGACATGAAATAGAAAAGAGACGGAGGATTTGGGAAATTTGTAAATGGTGGTACTTTCCGATAGAGACCTTGTATGTCTAGAGTCTCTATTTCTAATACAATGCATGGATACAACAAAGGAAAAGATATACTAGAGATACTTTCCTAATTGTACATTATTTAATTCCCAACTACATTGATTTACTCAATCCTTCCAGGAAAAGGAACCGTATCTCCAACAAAGATATTTAAGTAAATAGTTTTTTTTTTTTTTGGTCGGTATGTAAATAGTTAAAAACGCCTCTTTTGCATGAATCTAGTTTACCGGACTTATCCTCACTAAAAAGTAGAAAAAAAGGTGATAATCACCTTAGCATTTTCGGCCAGATTTAACCGACAGAGTAATCGCTTTTCATTAGTTAAACGACCTAATTGAATATATGACGATCTAGGTTGATTGTGGAAAGCTTTTGGCTCCATAATAAAGATGGATGGTTCCAGCCAACGATCATAATTAGTTGTTTGGTTAGCGTTAGGTCCTGTAGCATCTGTAAAGTTACGGGATTCCTGCGCCAACTGACCATTAGGATGTCTAATTAAGTACACCACCTGAATCTTAAAAGAGCACCTTTCCCTCTATTTTACGCCTATAGAAAATATCCCTTCTCTCTCAATCTGCATTTCCATTTTGAAATACTTGAACAGACCATAAACCAGAAAGATAACAATAGCGAATAAAAAATCTCAACGTGGTATCACGGACCATCACAGAGTGCCGTGCAGCACAAATTCCTGAAGTCAGTTTTGTTTTTATCTGGTTGGTTGGATTCTAATTTTGTCACGAATAAGTTATTAATAAAAGGTAAATAATATCCATCAACTGTTGTAAACTGTTACACATCAGGGACACTGCACAGGTGAAAGGTCTTTGTTTAGTCAATTTAAGGGATTTGTAAGGTATTTCATGAGTTTCTAGTCAGCGTTGCCAAAAAAAAATGCAAATAAAAGTTTACTAAAAGTCATAAATTGTGATCACTGGTGTCAATTTTGCCTCAAAATTGACTCCTAAGGGGACGAATTTTTGGTGTCATAAACTTGATCAATGCAATGAACTTTTATCTTGGGTCAATCAATGGTGAAAAGAACGAGCTTTCTCATATTTGAGCAAAATAACTTTATATTTTCGCATTTAGTTTCAAAGACAACTAACTTTATCGTTCCTCGCCTTTAGTACCTATGTGACATTATCGCCTTAGACAAAGGAGACAGTGCGAACGAAACAAAGGGTTTACAAAAAAAAAAAAAAAAAAAAAAAAATTGTTGTCTTTGCCTAAGGCCAAAAATATTGAACTTAAGGTGATAAAAAATTTTGTCGCCTTAGCGAATTTTTTTGTGTAGTGTTGATCTAAGAAAATTAAAAGTACTTGTTCTTCATCAGTCTTTAATTTTCCGAAAGGTTTCTGTTCCCTTTCCAAATCATCATAAAAACTCTCTATAGATCCATAAGTATAACGAATATTGAGTATGTATTTAGTAAGAGAGAGAGAGAGAGAGAGAGAGAGAGAGAGTCATCTTCGTTTAATCCATCTTAATCACCCACAGCTTACATTTAGTCCTCATCTTCTCCTCTCAATCAAAGGCAGCAAGTGCAAAACCCACTTCGATGAGGGAAAACCTCCAACTTTATACAAATGAAGCCCAGAAAATATATCTGGGACTTAAAAGTAAGAGAGCCGTTAGAAACAATAGAACCCAATGCCAATGGGTCCAAAAATTAGGATTAATCACAGAGAGAAGTATTTAAAAAAAGAGAAGCTTCAGTCTTTTGCGAGCTTCATCTTGAACATCTTCTCTCTATGCAAAACCCCACCATCCTAACACACCATCTCCTTGATCTCCGACTCATCTAATCATGGACGCGAGAGACTGAAAAACAACTTCCTCGCATGGAAGCGTGATGCCCATGTCATGGTCGAATCCGAACTCCTCTTCGGCTTGTTGGAGAAGGCACTGAAAATCGGGATGAGATAGGAAAGATAATGGGACGACATATCTGCTCCTGCTTTCCCCAACGTAGACGGTGAAATGGCCCTTCGGCACATCGAACGGGAGGCCGTCCTTGATGTCATAGCCGTGCAATTTCTTGCCTAAGCTTGAGCATCTCTTGAGGATTTGCTTGATGACTGCAGCTTGTGGTAGTTTGTTCGGCTTCGTAAGGGCCATTTCTAGGATTGTGTTAGAGCTCTGACTGAGAGAGAGAGAGAGAGAGAGAGAGAGTTGAGTGACGTTGGGTGTTGTGATGGAGGGTGAACTGATGAGGTATTTATGTTCATGGGCGCAAGAGAGATATGCTGGCAACCTTTGTGATCCTTCAAATCGACGTAAGAAAATAAGACATAATGTTTATATTATGTGATTTATTGACGCGATGCTGTCAAACTTGAATCTTAAAATAGTACCTTCCCCTTTATTTTACGCCTTCAGAAATATTCGTTCTGTCTCAACTTGCATTTCCTTTCTGAAATATTCGAACAACCCCAATAAACCAGAAAGATTCCATTACATGATAAAGCTCAACATGGTATCACGGACCAGAAATACTTTACAGTACAAACTCCTGAAGTCAGTTTTGTTTTTATTTGATTGGCTGTATTCTGATTCTCTCACGAATAATTGAAAAAAGAGAGAAAAATGATATCCACGATCTCGGTGCAAATTGCTCCGGGTTATGATCATTTGCACAAATTAAAGGTTCGCCATGTAGCCGGTTCATAAAATTTATAAGATGTTTCATGAGCCTTTAGGTAGCCATGCCTCCACGGCGATGCCCCAAGATTAAAAACTTAAAAGCAAAAAAAAGGATAATTATGGGTAAGTTCTAAAATTTGTCACGGTAATTTCATAAGTCTAAATCCTAAAGCTTGCAACTTCAATTTACTAGAGTTTTTTTTTTTTTTTGTTAACTCGTTAGTTTTAAATTGACAGAAAATACCATGTTGCCTTTTCATAATTTTTTGAATACTAAACGACGATTAATAAAAGATTGTCATGAAAGAATTTTCATTTGCTAAATTAAATAAAGCTAACGGAAGGATTATAGTGTATGAGTGTGATGACAATTACTATTGTCGTGCCACTAATCATATTGCATGATGATTTTACCACATCAAATTGATGTCTAATTTGAACAAGACATGGTGGTTAATAGTTTCACAACTTTAAAATGCATTAATGATATATCTATTGATCGAATTACAAGTCAGGACATGACAAACACGTTTAAGAGATGAACTCTCGTATATAAACCTGTAGAAAGATGTTTAAATTTGTGCAAACCTAATTGTAAACATGTTTAAATAGATCTAAACATGTTGTGTTTGCACGATACACAACATGTTTATATGTATAAATTAACATTTCTAAAATGTGTCATAAACAAGTTAAGGGGGTTAATGCGCATACCATGTACTTGTTTTTGTGTGTTCAAATCCATTTAAACCTAATACTAACACACTTAACTTAATGTATGTATGAATTAGTCTTGTTAAGAACTATTGGCCTTAGATTCAACTTATATATACTAAACCCAACCCATCCTTATTACTATATTGCACTTATTAAGTCACCACTCCAATTCTTTTCTTTTGAAGAGGTGGGATAGAATAAACTGTCACTGCCGCCTCTATGGTTGCGATCGCTGCCAATTTGATGATAATGAAAAACTTTAATATTTTTTTTAAAGGAATATTATCTTAAAGATGCAACAAATTAAGAAGTATCTGTCATTGGATTGCAAGGTTGTGCCTTTTGTACCCAGGCAACCACCTAAGAAGTGTGACTTCTAGTGAAGCGTGTTAGAGAGGCAACTTCTTTGTGAATTACACCATTGGAGCCTTTTAGTATTTAAGCCAATTAAATCTTGTGAATAAGATTTGTAAATTCTTTCGTAAGATTGCGAGATTATTTCGTGATAAATTGTGGAGCTAAACAATGTGCAAGGTTATTGGATGTAATTGGGGCTAGGAAATATAGAGTGTTTGAGTGACTTGAGTGTCGTTGCAATTTTCGTTATACCGCTTGATCTATAGTGGAATTCTTTACTATTCTCTCTATAGATGTAAGTCACATTGATTGAATCACGTAACTTTGGTGTGTGATTTATTTTCTTTTTCTATATATTTTACTATTTAGTCGTTTGCTTCCACAACATATGGTATCAAAGTTAGGCCTGGCAGTTAAAGCAAACCAACGGCGACAAAAGAAGAAAAAGAATTTGAAGAGAAGGACTTGGTTTCCAGAAGATGCATAGTGAGAATTATTTGTACTAGAAAAATCCATAATTGCACATGTTTGGGACGAAGTTACAATCGATGAAACAAGTTGAATGAGAGTTGCTAGACAAATAAGTATTGATTGTTATTTGGCTGATATTAGCTCGTAATATCGTATTTAACATTGTGAAAAAGAAGATCATTGCAGATTTGATGAAGGCCTTGTTGGACATATAAGAGAAACCTTTTGTGACCAATAGGTTTATTTGATGCTATGTTTGTTTAACTTAAAGATGGCCAAAGGTGCGTTAGTTGCTAATCATATCAATGAATTGAACGTGATTGTGAGTCAATTGAGATTAGATTTGAATATGAAAAACATGTTACGATTTTATTATCCTTATTCCTTAATAGTTGGAATACCATTGCTTGTTATTTCTCTAGTTCAACAAGCTTGATGTATGATGGGGTTTGTGATTTGATATTGAGTAAGGACATTTTGAGAATTTTGTGAACTTGTATCTACCACTATAATAGGTGAAAGTAGAGGAAAAGTTAATACTCGTGTTAGACGAAGTAGTATAGACCAAAACAAATGTAGTCAGTCCAAGACTAGTGGTGTTGTTTGTTAGAGCTATGGCAAGAAAGGGTATTTTAGAAGGAATTGTCTTAAGCTAAAGAATGAGAATGGTAAGAAAATTAGAGTTGAGTCTGCAAATGATGTTACGACTATAATTGATAGTAATTCAGTATGTGATGGTTATATCTTGTCTATCATTGAGGATTTTGTCATTAGACAGATAGATTATGGATTCTAGTTGCTCATTTTATGCTACACCAAATAAGAATTGGTTTACTACTTATCTGTATATGGATAGTAGGAAAGTTTAGTTGGGGAACAATGCTGATTGTGATATTATAAGTGTTGGCGCTATTAGAATTAGAACGCATGATGATATCGTGAGAACATTAATTGCAATGAGGCATGTTCTAGAGTTAAAGAAGAACCAAGATTTTCTTAAGTGCACTGTATTCAGTTGGGTGCTGGTATACTATAAAATATGAAGTTTTGAAAATCATTTGAGGTGCCTTGGTTATAATGAAAGGAATCAAACACAATACCATATATGAGTTTCAAGCTAAGATAATGATGAATTTTGCCACAAAAATGTCAAAAGCATATGTTAGAGAGTCTAAGTGGCATATGTGTTCAGGGTACATTAGCAAGAGAAGCCTAAAGGTTCTAAGTGAAAGGAATCTATTGTGTGGTTATGTGCCAATAAATTAAATGTTTTGAAGTATTGTGACTTAGACAAACAACAAACATTATAATTTATTAACTATAAGAGAAATGACAGAGATTACAGGGTTGATTTACTTTTATGTTTACATGTTATCGCAATTCTTTTTTAGGAAGATTGCTAGATGTATGCTAACAGTTGTGAATGAGTAATCGAAGAAGACTTTGGTTAGACACAAGTTTAATGTTGTTGTCAGAATCAAACATATGAGTTTTTGATTAAAAAAAAAATGAGTCTAATAAGACGGTTAAGCATGTATGAATTGATAGTAGTATGCTCGAAGCTGTTAAACAAATTCTACATGAAGGAAAACATACCGAAACATCGCACCATTATCAATTAACCAAAATAGGTTGCACAATTGATGAGTAGAGTATTTCTAAAAATGACTCATAAAATACTCTCTAGCGCCAACACAGTTTGGAGATTTCTTACGAATGGACTTAGTGTGATGATCTATTTGGTGAATAAATCTCCATCTAATTGTAGTTGAATATCGACTCTCGAAGAAGTGTAGTTAAATAATGTTATTAATTATTTTAAAATTTAGTTGCTCGTGATGTTCAAGTAATATGGTAAAATTAATGAAATGGCAATAAAGGGCATGTTCCTAGGATATGTACAAGGTGAGCAACACTATCAGTTGTGGTACTCAGAATTAAATTCATCTACAATTAGCACATAAGTTACATTTTATGAGTCTCCAATACATCTTGGTAGGAGTGTTTATTGGCATATTGATAGTGTTTATACGGATTTGGATAGTGTTCAGCTCAAGATAGAGTTATAACATGACACTTCTAAGGTAGCGGGTACCAATGGAGTAATTGACATACATGATGCTTATAGTAAGGTGGAGCCTATAGAGTTAATAGTTGTCGTAATTGCTAAATTTGATGAGGTGCATGTTCAATTTCCTAATAGATATGGATGCAACAATGATTTTGTTTTATTTGTGATTGAGGATTGTGTTGGAAAATCCTTACAAAGTAGTTTAAAGTGCAAGTGGAGTTTGGTATTCTAATGAGGTCTACAACTATAGCAAAGTTTGAGCGCAGCTTAGACATGAAAGATGTCTGTAGTAATTGAGCCCATGAGGAGCTGCAGGATAGTAGCAACTAAGTTTGAATTTTCAGAGAAGCGATTGTGACTTAACTCAAACATCTTGCTAATACGGAAATTATTGAGAATACATCTCAAGTTTTAACTTTAAGAAGAAACTATTCTAATCTAAGTAGATTAACTAATTTGAATAAGTTTTCTAGTTAGAGTTGGTTTCTTATTATTGTTGTTGTTGTTGTTTTTTTTTTTTTTTTTTTTTGCTTATATAGAAATGTGACTTCTTCTAAAGAGAATACGAGATGTGACTTTTTTGTGAATTACACCTTGAGAGTTTTTAGTGTTGTAGCCAATAAAATTTTATGGATAATATTTGTGAATTCTTTCAAGAGGTTATAGATTATTTTATGAGGAATTGTGGGGTTAAACATTGTGTAAGGTTATTGAGTGTAATTGGAGAATAGAAAATATCATGAGTCTTTGAATATCTCTAGTGTAGTTATAATTTTTATTATATCGCTTGATTTATAGTGGAATTTTTTATTGCTTTCCTATGGACTTTGGTCACATTGACTAAACCACGTAAATTTAGTGTGTTATTTATTTTCTTTATATCTATTTTACTATTCAATCACTTGCTCCCCATAGCATAAATGATTCTCTCTCTCTCTCTCTCTCTCTCTCTCTCTCTCTCTCTCTCTCTCTCTCTCTCTCTCGTTATCCTCAAGCTTGGGCAATGACTAAGAGGTGGTTGCTCCACCATTGCGTGGT
Organism: Eucalyptus grandis; assembly: GCF_016545825.1. Lineage (NCBI taxonomy): Eukaryota > Viridiplantae > Streptophyta > Magnoliopsida > Myrtales > Myrtaceae > Eucalyptus > Eucalyptus grandis. The sequence goes on from NC_052618.1 coordinate 36,543,603, forward strand.
CATGTTCCCATGTCTAATAGTCTCTCTCCCCCCTCTCCTCACCCCCCAAAAACTCAACAAGCCATCATTGTTCTCAACAAGAAGGGTGGAGGAAGAGAGAGAGAGAGAGAGAGAGAGAGAGAGAGAGAGAGAGAGAGAGAGAGAGAGAGAGAGAGAGGAAGGGGGAAAGATAAGGGTATATGGTTTAGGGGTAAATTTATCTTTTTAATTCAAAAGAGATGCAAATGGAAGGGAATAAGTACATTAAAAGAAGTGTTAAAACTTTCATATGGCGCTCACTCAAGGGCTTTAACTTTTTTTGGTACTCACTTAAGTGCCACAAATTTGAAAAATGAATTACTTGAGTGTCATTAGTGATTTGCCCCACCAAAAAGCCGACGTGGCATTAATTTATAATATATCACTTGATGTGGCGTATTGGAAACCTGAGGTCAATACTTGAGAGGGCCATTGATCGAAGGATAGTGGAAGTTCTAATAACTTGATGAATGATCATTTCAGTACCATAAATTTCTAGAGGTGACAATCATTTTAGTACCATAAATTTCTAGAAGTGAACACTCAGGTTCAACAATTTAAAAAAAAAAAAAGACCGCTTAAGTCATAGGAAGAGAGAGAGAGAGAGAGAGAGAGAGAGAGAGAGATTGAAAACGGTGTCATCTAATTGAGGAGTATTTGAGAGAACTTCACATTGGACGTTGGTTTATTTTTAAAAATTCCATGTCAAAATAGAAAATTAAATAAAATCCATATAGCACAATTTGTCAAAAAATGGCACTCAAGTGATTGATTTTACATCAATGTAGTACTCAAGTAAGTTAAAAGAAGGGGAGAATAATATTAGAAGTGTCAAAAGTTATGTACCACACGTCAAATCAAAGAAAAATGATTACTTAAGTGTTTTTGACGAGAAATTCCAACCAAATTGATTAAATAACCCTTATAATTAAAATTTTTAATTTGACTTGGCATTTTTTTATAATAAAAAAATCCAGTCCACGCGGACGTTCAAATTGACGCATAATGATAACTTTTTAATTAAGATTAGTACTGAAATGATCACTTTTTAATAAAGACTTACACTTTAACAATTACTTTTAATAATAAGTGGCACTCAAATAATCCATATTTACAATTTTTTGCACTTAAATAATTGTTTTTTAACATATATACACGACGTCGTTTAGGGATTATATGTTTACCGGCATACCAGTGAGTCACGTAAGGCTGAGAAATTAATAAAATATGATAATGTTAGATTTTCAGAAATTGGCACTTAAGCAATTTTTTTTTTTTTAAGTTGCATATAAGTGATTTGAAAAAAAAATTGACACTAAAGTGAGCAATGTAAATAACTTTTGTCACTTCTAGTATCATTCTCCCAAAAAAAGTTATGGTATTTAAGTAAGTGTTGTATGAAAATTATAAGATTTATAGTATAATTATTTCCAAATTGAAGGGTTTTAAAAGTGACGATCGTTTTTGACACGTAAGTATAAACTTCTAAAATACTTTTGGTAATTATCCCCCAAAGAAAATAAATATGAGATGATGGAACTTTTAGTCGCTGAGGCTTTGCACTTTTTATTATTATACCATTCGAGTTGTGCTTGCTGCGCCGTGATTGAACGAAGTGTCTCTCCATTCTCCCGTATGGTAGATTTTTATGTGGAACCCCAACGAAGGGTCACATCATATGTTGTCTCTCTATATTACGTTACGACGAAAATCATTCGGTTGTATGGTACGATGCTCTACCCTAGATAGTCGGCTGGCCTTTCAATTCGTGGTCCTAAAACGACTTCAGCTTTTGCCACCGTCAATAGCAGAATCTGATCTGGAGCAGGATCGTGTCGGATTTGAACCACATATTATCCCATCTCTTCATCATACGCTTCCCTCTGCTTCTCCATGTTCCAATGCTCAAGACGCAATTGCAAAAAGCACAATTTAATGCCTGTCCCGGCATGTACCCGGCAACATTTCTGTCTTCTCTCTCTCGCCAGCCATGACTACCTCCTCCACATCACGTACCTGTCCCCACGAGAAAAGAAACGGAAAAAAGAGGGAACAATCTGAAGATTTGACAGGTCTTCCCCTATAAACATTCTTCTTTGGCGAAACATGCTAGTTAACAAACTTATGAACAGTCTTGATTTGGTTCCGACCAAAAAAAAAAAAAAACAGTCTTGATTTGGTGATATGAACTAAGGAGTGGCTAATCAATCTAATCGATGCAAAGAAGCCTTGTAGAGTTATAATTGTACTTGTTTTTTTATTATGTGATCTTAAAATCGACAATTGATTAATTAAGCATCTTCTCACGATTTATCTGCTATAACCATTGTCAAACAATTATTTGTTGATGGGTAACATAGGAATGAGATCTAAAGAGAACCAACAACTTACTCGTTAGATAGAGAGAACAGTAGCAGAAATGTCAACATCTATGTAAGAAGCTCTCCATGTTCTGTGACTGAAATTGATTTGGAAGATCAGAGATAGTGGTGGGAAGACAATAGAGAGGCTAAAGGGACCCACCAACCAAACCATGGAAAATTGTTCAAAATAAATTTATTACACTTTTGCAAATTTAGTTATAAATTGTTTAAATTTACCAATTAAGTTCTAAACATTTTCATATTTTACCAATTGAGTACACCTCGCTAATTTTGACTAGAAATTGTTGATGTAGATGTTGGTCGTCCTTTATGATACGACTAGCATTAATCTGAAAATTTTTAAGTTTTTTAAATTTTTTTATTGATTCTTTAATTTTTTTTTTCTATTTTCCTTCTTTACCTTTTCCTTTTCCCTTCACCAGCTCTCCTTTAGGCAAGGGTCACCCGACCGTGGGTCAACAAAGGTAGCCTATGCCTAAGGCTAGTAGAGGGAAAAAGGGGAAAAGAAACAAAAGGAAAAAAGAGAAAGGGAAAAAATGAAAAAAAAAAAAAAGAAAAGTAGAGAAGGAATAGAAAAGAGTAGAAAAAAAAAAAGGAAAAATACCACAAAAAAACCCTAAATTGAACTCATTATGACACATTTATCATAAACTTTTTTCCGTGACACCAAAAAACTCCAAACTTGTACTTGTATGACATATTTACTTCAAATTTCTTTTATGATACTAAAAATCCTAAACTAATACCCATGTGATACATTTATGCTAAATTATTTTGGTGGGTGTTCACATCAACAATTTTTCAGTAAAAATTGGTCAAATGGACTTAATTGACAAAATGTGAAAATATTTAAAACTCAATTAATATTTAGAACTAAATTGGCAAAATTGTAATGGGTTTAAGATTTTTTGGATAATTTTCCAAACCAAACGGTAATGTCTAACTTTCATGGATTGATTCAGTGATTTGAATTTAGATGTAGTAAATCTCATGTGTAAGTTATAATGTCTCCTACTCATTGACCCCAAGTTAGAGAGCATGTGTGTTTTTTTTTAACCATAGGGTATAGGATTTTTCTTTTTCTTTTTTTGATATGAAAAAAGGGCTAAAAGTGGAATACAAAATTTAACATCAAGAGTTTATCATTCCGATCTTATTACCTAATAAAACATATACAAACTATATGAGCAGTCCTTCCGACCTTAGACTTTTGGGTCTTAGCTTGGACTTCGTTTGGCAAAATTTGTTGCATTTTTCCTTTCACATTATCTTTCCTTAGCTCTCCCAATGGGAGGGAGCTTGCTCACGATGGGCCTATTCAAAATTGAATACCAATTTGGGGATTTTTATTACATATTTGACCCACTTGATTATACCCATTTAACTAAAAAAAAAAAAAAAAAAAGCTGACCCCAACAAGATGCATCCTCACAACTTTAGGACTTTCATAATCAATATGACTCTTTTGAAGATCATATAGCGTTGGTCTTTTGGTAGGACAGATAGCGTTAGTTCAAACTTACTCCAATAGAGTCAGGCCCAAGTTACTAACGGGCCGGTTTTCTACTTGATGGATCTAATTTTGGAGGCAGGACAGACATTCAGCTTTATAGTAAGTGCGCGTATTTCCAAATTAGAGTTTGGGATCGTTGGTCGGGTTTGAGTTGGGTTCAGCCCATCAAACTTTGCCCGGACTCACCCATCAAGCCGAAAGACATATAATATTTTTTCGAGCTAGGTGGGCTTAGCTCGAGCCCAATCAAGTTCGGCTTTATATCTAAATACCCTTGTTCAACACTAGACTCAACAATTTTTTGTTGGGCTTGGCGTGGATGAGCTTGTGCCAAGCTCATGATCAGGTTTTGTAGAAAATGAAGTTTGTATATCAGTGCCATGGAAGAACTTTCTGCCAACGAGAGTATGCATCTGTAGAAAATGAAGTTTGTATATCAGTGCTATGGAAGAACTTTCTGCCAACGAGAGTATGCATCTAAGTCATCCTCTTTTGAATCACTTTCACAAATTTTTATCAACGTATTGGGTGCGTTTGAACGTTTCGTTTAAAAATTGTTTTTTAACAAATAGAAAAAAGTGTTTCTGTTCCAGGGAACAATTTTTGAACAAAAAAATGCGTTTGGTAAATGCTTTAAAATATAAAAAGAATAGAAACACGTTTGGTAAATTTGTATAATTTTTTATTTCTTTTTAATTTTTTAATATTTTTATTTTATTTTTCTATTTTCTTTCTTATTTTTCTTATTTATTTTTCCTTTTTTTTTTTTTTTCTTTTTGCCCTGGTCAGCCGGCCTCGCCATGGCCGGCGAGGGGTCGGCGGCGCCCTCACCCGGCCACGGCGAGGCCGAGCCTCGGTGGGGCCGGGCGAGGCTCGGCCTCACCTTGGCGGGCGAGCTCGAGCTCACCCCCGATCCGGCGAGGCCGAGCTCGCCCAAGGCCGGCGAGGCCGAGCTCGCCCCGGCGAGGCTCGGCCGCGCCGGCCACCGCCAGTCGGCGTCGCCCGGCGGTGGCCCGGCGAGGCCGAGCCTCGCCGCCGGCCGGGCGAGCTCGGCCTTGTCGGATCCGGGCGAGCTCGAGCTCACCCAGCCAAGGCGAGGCCGAGCCTCGCCCGGCCACGGCCGAGCTCGGCCTCGCCGTGGCCGGCAAGGCCGAGCCTCGCTAGGCCGTTGGGCGAGCTCGAGCTCGCCCGATCCGGCAAGGCCGAGCCCGCCGTGGCCGGGCGAGGCTTGGCCTCGCCTTGGCCACCACGAGCTTGAGCTCGCCCATCCGACAAGGCCGAGCTCGCCCAAATGCAAGGCCGAGGCCTTGCCGGGCCGGCAAGGCCGAGCCTCGCCGGCCGCCGGGCGAGCTCGGCCTTGCCTGGATCCGGGCGAGCTCGAGCCCGCCTAGCCAAGGCGAGGCCGAGCCTCGCCCGGCCACGGCCGAGGCTCGGCCTCGCCGGGCCGAGGCGTGGCCGGGCGAGGCCGCCGCCCTGTCGCCGGTCGCCGCGACCGGCCAAAGAAAAAGAAAGAAAAAGAAGAAGAAAATAAAAAAAAAAATAAAAAGAGAAGTGTTTCTAGATTTTGTTCTAGAAACAAGAAACAACTTTTTTGTGTTTCTTTTTTGTTCCTGGGAACAAAATAACAAAAAAGGAACAGAAACGCACCCAAACGCGTTTCTGTTCTTTTTTTTGTTCCGAGAACAAAAAAACAGAAATTTCTGTTCCTGGAATGTAAATAGGGTGCAGCCAAACACACCCATTGAGTATTCAATAGAGATGTATCCTCTTTTTTCTTTTCTTTTTTCCCTCTATTTTTCTATTTGCTTTTTTTTTTCTTTCTTTCCTTTTCTCCTTCTGCCACCTCGAACCTAGGCCACATCATAATAGCTTGTGCCACCATTGTCACCACCACTCCATCTATTGCCACCCTTGCTAATGGAACCCGACACCCTCTATACCACAAATTTTGTGGCCATAAAGGTTGCAAACTCCAATTATTCTCTCTCCAGACAATAGATCACACTTGCTAAAATAGGATACTGATTATTATGCTCACATGGAGGTTGATAGTCTCATGCAACATTTATGTTTGGCAAGGCCGGTGACCTCCATCTACCTATAGGTCTTTTCCTCCATCTATGCCTAGATTGAGGGGGAGGGGAGGGATAATTTTCTTGGATAATGTGGGTGAATTGGGGCCCTCAACTTGTTGCTTTTACGTCAATCATCTAAGAGGAGAGGATTTCCCCCTTTAACTTTAGAGGATCTCAATTCTTTTTTCTTTAAAAAAAATAGAAACTACAAATGTTCTATGGGCGCGTGCAATTCATTTTGAAAACATCCCCACAAAAGAGTTTCATTTACCATGGCATAAACTTGGTATAAAATGCTAATGACAAACTAGAGGTTGGATTTGAAGCACTTCTTTTAATCGAGTATAGTTTCAATTAAAGTTGTAATTTGGGCATAGATTCTGAACTTTGCAATTAGAAGTATCCGGATATTGACCCGAAATAAGTCTGTCTTGTACAAGATTACATAGAAGTGGTGGAGAAAAAGTTAGATTGCATACACAGAAAAGAATAAAAAGAAACGGAGAGATCGAAATAATATATTCTTTTGGGCGCGGAAATAGATTACAATTATAGATGCTGAAGCTCTATCGTTCTTCTCGTCTTTTATTCTATTAAATATTATTTTCTTATCATGCGAGCATTAAAATATTTAAGCACGAAATTGCCTCTTGTAGTCATTTTTCGCTTTTTCCAATAAGCTCTATGGTGACATTTTAAACCGCATATGAAACTTCTGGGTATTGCCATCGCGTCGATTTCGACGCACGTACTGAGTGTTTGGATGATTTTAACTCTTGGTTGGGGGCTTTTACCATTATGTGTCCGTTTTGATTTCTTTACTCGTTAGGAAACACTTAAAAGTTCAAATACATAGATATTAACATTTAATCATTTAAATCTTTACCATGCCTCTTCCGATCTTTGTTGTGTATATATAACTGTGAGATTCCATATGACAACTATGGTTGAACTTTGATCTAATTTTACGTGTGGAAATATTTAATGAGAGAGACATATAAGAAGTCTAAAAGATCTAAATTTATGACCTCATTTCTGATTCTACGCGATATTTTGTGAATCACCGTCGATTGTTTTAAAGTTTTAAATTATTAAATAAATACGTTTTTCAATATGTATATATTTCGATAATGACATGAAAAGCTATTAACATCACTAGAAAGATCATTTATTATAAAACTCAACGAAACTTTGAATTAAAAAGAAAAAAAAAACTAATGAACGGCATACACTCTCGTAAAACTTGAATTTCACCGTCGAAACTCTTTTTTTTTTTTTTTTAATTTAAAAAAACTAGGATAAACTAAGTATGTAGGAGGACGCCTAGGATGAGCTGGATTTGTGATATTCTATCATTTCATCTATGACGAAGAACATACCATTCTCTCACAATAATTTGACTCCACGATGAAATATCTTTAGTCCAAAGACATTTTTCAGTTTTTATTAAATGAGACAAGTTCTGCGACGATTCCATGCAATAAATATTATAGGTAGACAAGAGAGTGACAACTTCACTTCATACAGAACTGAGTGTACACAAACTATGCTGGAATTTGAAGAAAAAGTCTGAGAACATAATCACTTCAAGCAAAACCAAACAAATACAAACTATGTCATAATTTTATCGACGATAAAGCATGGGAATGTAAATATGAATGCTGAAATTTACATGAGCGCGAGGTTGCTTTGGTTCTTTATGCATTTCGCATATAATGCATAATCATGAATTGATTTGATGAGATTTTGTGAAAATCTGTTGATTTGAAAAAATATTTTTTTTGTTCTAGATGATTTTGCTATGATCCAATATTTTAGTCTGTGCTTTCCTAATTTCTTTTTTTCAAGTATATAATTGTTCATAAGAATATCCGACTTTAAATCCGTAGTTTACCAAACAATAGATTCGTAGAACATGAGAATATTTGACTTTAAATTCGTACTTCCCCAAATAGTATATAGGACATGAAGAAATCTCTGAATTTCTTATTTTATTCTATCTTGTTTAGAAATCTGAATCACTAAAGATCCAATTCCCTCGTGATATTTTCTGCCCCATAATAAGTCTGAGGCGATCTCTCACCACGTGGCAGTTATGACTCAAAGAAGCGATACATGATGTCAACTGCTTGGCTAGTCATTCTACTTGTCACCTTTGTATGGAAAAATTTGGGAAAAAAAGAACAATTTTATATGAGCTTTACAACCTCGGTACCCCCTCCTTGGATAATCTACCGAATTTTTATTCATGCCTCAGGCTTGGAATTTTACAACCTCAGGTTTGCAAAAGCACCCTTGGAGGACCCATTATTCATCAACAATTAAAGGACCAAATGTATCCTCCTAAAGTCCAAGAATTTCATCAGAACGTTCATTGCTTGTTCAACCAAGTCTTGGGGTGTTGTCTCTTCTTTCAAACCTTTCATCATGATGTCCCTATCAAGTGTAACTTCTATCAAAACCATGCTCATGGAAGCGATCCTCAACTACTAGTATACCTCAAAGTATATGTCAAGGCATTGTTGGCGTGCGCATCATATCCAATCAGTTCGATAAGTATGGGCACGTGCCTAACAGAGTCGTCAAGTATGTAACCAGATTGCAATTTGGGACAATTGTAATAGAAGAAAAAACCGTTAAAAAGAATCACAGAATAAAAACTTGTGATCAAGACACAGACCGAGTTAAGAGAATGCAATATGTTAATAGTGAACCACAACAGCAAAAAAAACCCCAAAAAAGAATTAAGGCTTGTCGCGAGGCTTATTCGCATGGACTCTTTCAACCTTATTGAATTCAACTTATTTTTCTTTTTCCATTCATTCATAATTACTTTAGAGTCATCACTAATCTATTCACTGGGCCAATCATTAAGCCAGTAAAGGATGGGAGATCGCTTTATCTTTGCGAACTCTCCTTCACTTGATTTTGTTAGATTAAACTAATACCCATGAATTGGTACCTTTTTCCTTTGTAAGGAAAACATTTATGTACGTGATATTTTAATTTTAATCCTATTATACAAATCTATATGACAATGCATAGGTGCACAAACACCAAAATGAAATACTCGATGTGGATAAATAATAAATTCTTAGATAAGGAAACCGTGCAAGTCCAAAAAAATTTGGCCCGAGCTACAGTTAATAAAATTAATACAAAGTATCATTATAACGCCCAGAGATTGGACTCCTCTTGAGTATATGTATGAATATGTCTAAATCTAGGAATGATATGTGATGCGCCTTTTTTTTTAAAATATATATTTGGATTTTCTTATCATCTTTTTGATAAAAGATTTCTCAAAAAAGGCGGGCCAAGTTCGACCCCATACTCTTCGCAAGTTAGGAGAGTCTCGACTTTCACTTCTCCTTTACAATTTTTTCTTTCTTTTTATGAAGATAACGCCTAAAATATTCAAGCGATATGATAAAAGACAAATGTCAACTCACACATGCACCGGATTCCTCTGCTCTCCCTACCTTCACGTCTCCCTGGATGTCTTCTCCTTCTACCCCCCTTCTCCTTCTACCTCCAAGCCCCAACCCCACCCTACACTAGGGTGTAAATGGTTCGGTCTATTTCGATTTTTTGGGAAAATTGATTTGAACCAAGCTGATAAGAAAATTTATTGAACCAAACCAAATCCAATCCGAATCGAAACCAAACCAAATCGAAATCACAGTTCAGTTCGATTATTCGATTTTTACTTTTGTATTTTTTTTTTAAATACACCCCTTTTTATAAATCTTTTTATTTTTTTAAATCAATTTTTAATTATTTTTTTTTTTTTTTTTTTCTTGTTGTCCTTTTCTTTCTTTTTCTTTTTACTTCTTCTTCTTCTTCATTGGCTGGTCGCCAGTGCGGTCGGCGACCAGCCAATGAAGAAGAAGAAGAAAAAGAAAAAAAGAAATCAAAACAATGATTTTTTTTTAAAATGAATAAAAAAAGAATTTGTTTTTATATTTTATAAGTTTGATTCAATTATTAAACCGACGAAAACCGAATCTGTTAAAAAAATTTCGGTTTTTAATGAGAACCCAACCGAACTGAAAAAAAAAATCAAATTTTTTTATTCGGTTCGGCTCGGTTTTGACACCCCTAACGTGCGCCCCACCTCGGAGGCTCCTTCTCTCTTCCCTTGGGGGGATTTCACCCTGCACCGGGATGTGTTCACTTCTCAATCTCTGCCATTCCCTTTCAATCCCGGAAATCACTTCTTTCTTTCTCTGTCAAGCCCACCCACCTCCCTCCACCCTCAATCTCTCACTCTCGCTGATCTCCGTCTTTTTCTTTGGACGGCTTTGACCACTTTTCTCGGTTAAATCTAAGACCGTCAAATAGAGGATTAAATCGAGTTTTGGTTGCATCGAAAGTAATGCGACCCAATTTAACCTATTTAACTGAATTTTGACTCGTTTATATGCAATACAAATTCGGTAACCCATAACCCAATTGAAATCAACCCATTCAATTTATATGCAATATAAAGTTAGTGACTCATACCCGACCTAACCTGTATCCAACTCATATTAGTAAAATACATATTTAAAACAAAAATTTTTATGCTATGCTATGTAAAGAATAAGATTTTTAGTAGTTTTGTAAGATTCCAAATTGGATTTCCCACTTATTTGCGACTTTTTCTTTATTGCAAATTTTTCGAGTTGTACAATGAAGTATCTTACATCACTTAGAATTAATAAGTATATAAATATTGACACGTAAAATCATATACTAATTTTCACGGTTTTCTAAAGCTTGAAAGATCATAAATATTTTACTATATTTCAATTTTGAATAAAAAAAATCACAAATAGAAGATAAAACTAGAACATAAGGGCATGCATGATAATTATTCTGTTATAGAAATCAACTTTTGGCTAGAAATTTTTTGTTTTTTTTATTTCTATTCCTCAATCAAGTTTCGAGTAAAAATACGTATTTGATAACATTATAAAATTTCTATTTTTGAAATAGAAATTTATTTGATAACAATATAAAATTTCTCCATCCCAAGTGGTGGGGAGGCATCCAACATTTGGTGGTCGACGGTCGATCAGCAATGGGTGACTAACGGCAAGCGGGCAACATCCCACATTTGATGGCCGACGGCTGGCAAGAGGCAGGTGGTGGGAGGCAAGTGGGTAGCATTCGACGATCAATGGCAGGAGGTAGGTGAGCGATGTCCGACAACCTACCGCCGGTAGTGGGAGGGACAATAGCCAATGACCAGAAATTGATGATCGATGTCTAGTGTCCAAAAGCGGGCGATCAACAATGGGTGTCTGGTATCCCACAGGTGGCAGGTGCACGGCGGGCAGCGATGAGAGTGAACGATGAGAAAAGTTTTTATTTCTTACTTTTTGTTCTAAAAATAGAAAAGCTAAAAGTTTTAACTTTTGATTTCTCGTCCAAATCTATTTATGGAGTATAAATATATCATAGAAATAGAACAATAAAATTATGTTACCAAATAGATTTATGTTTCAAGTTTATTTCAGGGAATAGAAAAATTTTAAAAAAATAGAAAAATAGAATACTTATCATGTGCGCCCTAAATTTGACCCACCCAAAAACCTTCAACCTAAACTTGAAGGCAAGTGAAAAGGGATTGCAAGTGCATTGGGTTTAGACCACTTATTGAACTTTATATATTAAACCTATATCAACCCATTTAACAAAATTTAGCTAACTTATATATGATTCAACTCATCATATACGGTTTAGCAAATGGGTTTTCATCCCATTTTGACACCTCTAATCAAAATTTAACAATCTCCGAACAAAAAAAAACAATCAATCTCTCTTTTAACTCTCAATCTCTGGCTGATTTCCCTCTTTCTTTCTCAATGGCTTTGACCACTTGCCTTCCTTAAAATGATCTAAGATGGTAAGCAATCATGCCAATTCCCTGCCATTTAGGTCAAAGAAAGATTGAATCCGGAGAGAGAGAGAGGGGGGGAAAGCCCAAGCTTTTAGGCCCATTTTCAAAATAATTCGTTAATCCATAACTCAAATGTTTGAATAAAAATCTTATCCAAATTTGATGAAAAAACATTTGTATCAGCTCACACTAGGGGTGTGTAACTAAAACGATTCTACCCAAGAACTTAATCAGTATGCCCGAAAATACAAGTTTGGGAATCGGTCCAGGAATAGGTTCCAAGTTTTGGGAACAAGTTCCAAGTGAATATCCACATAAGAGTCAGACTAGACCACTGTGTTTTGGAACTAGTTTTGAAATCAATTCTATAAGCTAAAAAGCCAAAACTTAATTTCTTTTTCCCCTAAATTCTACCCTTAATGCTCATTTTCCCTTGAATTTATATGGATGAATGGGGAATTGAGTTTTATAATTTATGTTATATGTTTGAGCTTTTTATCATTTATAATTATAAGTGACTATGTATTCATCTTATGGATTGTTGTTTTTCGCATATTGAAATTTCTGTTGTTCATTTTTTACTTTAAATTATTTTGTTACTCATAACCTTCTATGATTTTGTTGTAAAAAAAAAAATAAATAAATAAAAGGAACAAAAAAAATAAAATAGGTTCTTGAGTAGACTGTGGAACAAGACTGGAAAAACATGATAGGTTTGAGAATTGGTTCCAAGCAAATATAGTAAATTCTAGGGTCCAAAAATTAGGAAAAAGTTATAACAGGATAAATTCCATATTGTAGCTCTAGAACCTACCTGGTTTAGAACTGATCACTCCTGGCTCAAAATTTAAGTGAAACCAGCCTAAAGAATCCTACAAATTGCAGAACCTTGACCACTGGATCGGGGGACCGCCACAATGATTTCTCACTATGAACGACGAGTAGATATGCCTTTGCAGTTGTCGGGCAGCGACGCTGGGGCCATCGTCAAGTGAAGAAATCTGCGCATATCTTCTCGTTCGTACTTCGCAATGGTAGAGAGGATATTGAGAAAAACAGAGGGGGGATGAAATCCGATACCTGAATGTCGTCCTTCTAAATGAGAAACGTGACTGGTTGGTGCGGGAATACTAGTGCTAGGTTTTTCACTGATATTTTGTTTGGCAAAGCAGGGAGAGAATAGATTCTTCCCACTATTATAATGTTGCTTGACACAAGCACACAAAAAATTTCCACATTGCAAAAAAGAGTCGAAAAGTTCCATTTTTTTTATTTTTTTATTTTGGAGTATGAAAGTCAAATTTTTTTTATTTGGATAAAGAATAAATGCAACATGCTTCAAATTTGATTTAGCTAAGTAATAAGGAAAGGAAAATTAAATAAAAAATAAATTATATTTTTTCACTAAACAATTTACTATAATAAATATTTAAGTTAGAGAATAAACTATGCCACATAAAAAAGTCAACCATATAAAGTAATAAAAGGACTGATGCAAACATGCAAGAGATACATGGTTTTCATATAAGACTTCTTTATTGTCATGCTGTCCTATCCCCTTTGTTTCCATTGCTAAATGTAAATTTAGAGAGTAATTGATAACAATTTGAAAAACCAAAAGAAATTGCTATTCAAAAATCAGTTTCCTATATGCAGATATTTTATTTTATTTCCTGCTTTAAAATTCCACTTTTCTAAAATGTAAACTTATATCATTCAAGTAATTCACTTGACTAAGAAGAGACATGACAAATCACAGATCCACATAATGTAAGATCCTTACATTAAAAAAAGAGCGAAGGCTTCATTATAACTAATTTCATTCAAGCAAATTAATTTGTTGTTTGATTTTAAGTTGCACATATAGAGTGAAATTTTTACGCTCAAAATTAATACAATTTTCCTTTTAGGCTTAATTTGTTTAAAAAAAATGAATAATTTAAAAATCTTTTTTTCTAAAAAGATCGTTTATAAAAATAAACAAACAAAAAATATATTTATTATCCAAACAGTTCACATTTCATAGGATTGTTTGTGAGAAAGCAAGGATAAAAAAACAGGTAATAAAAAAATGTTTTACTCGGTTCTGTTAATTAATAGTACAATCAATATATCAGGGGATTACGGAATAATAGAGTTTGAATAGTTGAATCCCCAAAAATGTTTTTAGATATTATTTATTCTAATGCGAGTAGACATGACAGGTGCTTCAGATGGCATAATGTACAAATTACTAAAAATAAATAATTACGAAACGTCTCATATGCTATACACGTACAAAATGTTGACGCGTGGTTGGTAGAAGTGGCGACAAACCCGGATCAAGGCACTCACAAAGGGCTTATGACACTTTTCCATTATTCTTTCTCATAATATTAGGCAGCAAAATAATGGTGAAATGTCACCTTTTGTCCCCTACATTTGTATAAAAATCATAACCGTCCATCTAGGCTTTTTTTTCCCCCTTATTCTGAACAGTCTCAGTAATTTTTAAAATGTGTGACCATTAGTCCTTTCATTGTATTTTTTTTTTCGTCAAATGATTTTTGCGGATGTGGACAACCAGATTGCATGTGTCCCGCCACATCAACCAACACAAAATGAGAGAGAGAAAGAGAGAGAGAATCATGGCGCTAGAGCCCCCTTTGAGCTTCATCGAGTTTAGCTATATCTGCTCAAGTTTTGTCAAGACTGGCCATGGCCCATGGTATCAAGTTTCGTTCAATTCGACCATGGGGTCATATGGCAGCTGAAACTTTCTCCAACCATGGCTACTCGAGCTTGTTCCAAGTCGTGACCTTGGTCATTCAAGTTTTGTCAAACTCAGCTAGTGCGGCTAGTGGTTGTTCATGTTCACGGCCATGGAGTACGAGCTTTGGTGAATTTGGTCATGATTGTTAGAGCTTTGTCTAGTTTGAACATGATTGCGTGAGCTTCATCAGGCTTGCGGCTATGGTGGTTCGAGCTTCGACAAGCTTGGCCATGGCGACTGGAGCTCCATTGAGCGCTGAGCCATGACCGCCCTAGCTTCATCAAGCTTGACTATCGTGACTCACGGCCATGCCAATGTTGAGCTCGGGCATGGCCGCTTGAAGTTCTGTATTGGGGGCGGGGGATTAGATTTTGCGTGTCTTCATTTGGATTATGTGGGGTAGGGGTGTGCATGGTCTGAGCGGGCGGTTCCCAACCTAGAACCGGAAACCGCCCGCTAAGGACCGGTTCCGAAAATTGGAACCGGGATCTATCTCGTTTGTTGCGTGGATCCGCCCGAGAACCTGGACTGTCGGTTCGGTCCAGTTCCCGGGTGAATCCATGGAACCGATCTTGACGTGAAATAATTTTGGTTTTCAACATATAACGATTACGTGACATCAAAGCAAGCCAAAGAAAGAAAAACCAAATTTAAGTACATGGAGATGCGGACGACGGGAAAAGTAAACGCAACGAAATGATGATAGGATTAGGAGCCGAAGACGAAGGGAGTGAGATGAGATATATGATTTCTTTTAGTAATTTTTTTTTAATATTAAAAAGGTTCCTATCCGATCCGGGTGGGCGGGCGGGCGGATCCGCCCATGGAACCGGGAACCAGACCGGTATCCACCGGTTCCCATAAATTGAAATCGGGAATCGGACCGGTTCCCTCAAGAACCGCCGGTTCCGGCGGTTCCGGTCCTGGTTCCGGGTATTTTGCACACCCCTAATGTGGGGTTTAAGTTGAAGGAAAAGACGGTGACGACATACCAACGTGGAGATTTGAGAGACGTCAACAGAGATAAAAAAAAAAAAAAAATCAGGTCAACAATGTTAAATCATATCCGCTGTTTTCTAACCATATTAAAACCGAGTCATCAATTTTTCATGAAAAATTATATAAATATCTTATGAATTTGGCTCAATATATAATGTCATTAATAATTTTTTAATTTATTTAATATGATTCAAAAATTTTCAGTACATATTCAAGTTGATCTAAGGATTTTTTGTACATATTTAATATAATCTCTAAACTATATGAATAAGTTAAGTATCATTCTATTATTAATTTAAGTTTATGGACAACATCAAAGTATAAAAAAATTAGAGATCAATAAATTAAAAAATTCAGAGATGGCATGCTGAGGGATAACGTTATACAAATTAAAAACTTAAGGGCGGTGAGGGCGGTGTCGTGTATTAAATCAAAATTATGGATCCATTTGATTTTTGATTTTTTTAATTTTTATCGATTCAGGAAGGTATGATGGAGGGTGACACATCTTAAAAAGTGATAGTACGGACAGATTTGGAAAAAGAAAAAAAAGATCCTTTTCTTACAAAACTAATTGATGACATTTACCCAGAATAACACCTAACCTCGGTCGATCAATAATAGTGTTTCTCTCTCTCTCTCTCTCCTCTGTAAAAACTTTACCTCCCGACAGAGACAGAACAATCCTGTTCCATCTCGTGCGATTCCTCGCACGTTCCCTCCTTCCCTCCTCCTTCTTCCTCGGACAGTCGTCGTAGGCGCGCCCCACTGATCCGCCAACGCGACGAGGCGAAATCCCCAGATGGCTCCTCACGGCGACGGATCGGGCGCTGCGGAGGAAGCCGCGGCCGGCGGAGCCGAGAAGCGTCCTGTTTCGACCATCGTCATCTTGATCGGTACCTTATTGATTTTCCCTTTTCCGTTTCCGCCTCGTGGAATCCTTTCGTGTTGTTGTTGGGTAATTCATAACGCGTGTTTTCTTGGGTGTTTTTTGCTTGGTTGATTTTTTTGGGGTGCGTAGCTATGCAAGCTGAAGCGCTTCCAGTGGTCGACAGGTTTCAGCTCGTCGAGGATCAGGACTCCTTGTGAGTTTGCGCTTATTTAGTCTGCTTTTTCTTGATCAATAGTGGAGTAGGAGCTCAGGAGTTGTGCTGTTACTGTCAAGTGCTTTTTAAGGTTACGGAGAATATTGGTTTTTTGTTTTTGTC
Organism: Eucalyptus grandis; assembly: GCF_016545825.1. NCBI lineage: Eukaryota > Viridiplantae > Streptophyta > Magnoliopsida > Myrtales > Myrtaceae > Eucalyptus > Eucalyptus grandis. Next base: position 36,560,439 of record NC_052618.1, read on the forward strand.
GCTTATGTGTTCGACCATTTGCAACTCTGGGTTTGAGGTCGTTTAACGCTACCTATTTATTTGGGCCTGATTTATGGTTAAGACTGAGAAGCGAAGCATCTCAAGGGAATTAGAATAGAGAACACCCCCCAAAAAAAAAAAAAAAAAAAACACAGAGAGAAAAGGGAGATTTATGGTTAAGACTGAGAAGCAAAGCACCTCGAGGCAATTAGAATCTGACCCAAAAAAAAGGGAATTAGAAGATGGAAAAGGCAAAACCTTTTGTGGGCATTGGGATGATCGGAAACTAGCCTGCAAGTATATGTTCTTTTTATCTCTTTGCTTGGGGTAATATGGTATAGGCAATCCTTGATTCTTTCAAGAGATTGATGTTAGATCTTTTAAGTTTCTGAATTCTCAAATTCTCTCTATTTAGGCATTACTTTCTTGCTTGATATTTTGCATTAAGTTTGATGTGTCAATCTGATACGCTACAGGTTCCCTAAGGGTGTCCCTTGGGTTCGTTACCATGGTACTTACAAAGACCTGAACATAAATTTGATCTCGCCAGGAAAAGATCCTTCATCTGGTATGTAGTTTATCTGTGTTCCTCAAAACGAAAATATTTTACTTGCAAAAAGTAATTTGGACTCGAGGGACTTTTGCTTGGTAATAATTGCTTATTGCTTATAGTATATACCATTATGTATTTGATACATTGTAATGCTGACAGGGGTCGATAGTATTGGCACAATTTCTGCATCCTTGGTGACTTATGCTTCTATTCAGGCATTGAAGCCTGACCTAATAATAAATGCCGGTACCGCTGGTGGCTTCAAGGTCTTTTTCTTTTTCTTTTTCTTTTTTTGGCTTTGAAGGAGTTGTAATTATATATATATTTTTTTATGATCGTATCATCCTATTCATATTAGTCCAAAGTGAATGTGTCCACAATTCATTGGTATTGATACAGTCCAGCCAAAATATGTTTTCATTTATTTGGCTTTCCCCTCTGTACCTATTTAGACATCTTGGTGTTGGAACTTGGAAGGATGCCACTAAGAATTTAAATGTATAGCATGCATCAATTCCAATTTAGACTTAAATTTTCTCTTTCTGAACTTTTCCTCAGCTCAAAGTTTACATTTCCAATAGCATGCGGCATACTAATTTGTGTTTATTCCCATTTGCCACAGGCTAAAGGAGCAAGCATCAGCGACGTGTTTCTGGCATCTGAGGTTGCTTTCCATGATAGAAGAATACCAATCCCAGTAAGTCATTTTTCATTATACTGGCGTCATTTGGTTGTTAAAATACTTATTTGGATATCATTTTCTACCACTTGACATAAACTAGATGGGATCTTTTTCAAAGTTTGGCAGGTGCTGACAAAACGATGACAGTTGTGTGACAGCGCATAGCATTAGGTTGCTTATCAATGTTTCTTGCCCCGAACAGCATAGTGTCTTTAAGTATGTGGTTGATCCTAATGTCAGAAAGACAAGCGTGAGCTGTTTATTCAGTCTTGTCTGCCTTACGTGCCTTACCTCTTGTTTCCAGATCTTTTTGCTCAGTAATGAAAATTTTCTCGTGTGTATACATTCCCTTTCTTTCTTGGTGCTAGGTCCATGAACATTCATGCTGATGCTGCTACTAGCTTTTTTCTTGGTCAAAAACATATAGTTGAAGCTGCTTTTGTGCCTCCAATGTCTTCTGCAGGTTTTTGATCTGTATGGAGTTGGGTTGCGACCGGCATTTTCAACACCAAATCTTGTAAAAGAGCTCAACTTGAAGGTAATTCCATGCCTTGATTGACAGAGTTCTCTTGATTAAAACCTCAGAACTGTTTACTTGGTGAATGCATTTTTCTTTTCTTAAGTGAGTTTGTCTGGACTTTTGGAATCACAAAAGGAAATGGCCCAGTTGACTGGGATGGCCAAGACATAAAAAGTTTATGTTGTGAATGCTATTTTTTCCAAGATAACCTGCGGTTAGTTAAGGTCAACCTTTGACAAAGTAAGCTTTGCCAATGTTACATTTTTGTTCTCTTTCAATGAAAAGAACCTCTCACACTTCTAGGATATTATAAGACAGGTTACAGTATTGTTCAAGAAGCTCAGACAAGTGGTCTAACTGAACTGTAGTTCTCTGTTAATGTTGGTCAGAGGTTGACTGAGGAAGAGGAAAATGTCAAGTTGATATAGTTATGGGAATTCTTCTTGAGGAACATTTTTTTTTTTCCGGCTGTTTTCCCAGGGTCCTGCTGCTTAATTTTTGCAAAAGTATCTTGTTACTGTTTATTGGAATATTGTCTAGACACATGCGTCACCTACTTGATGCTCCCTGGGCCTGTGGTTATATGATTAGTAGTTTTGCTGATGGGGGCTTCTACAATACTTATAGCAAGTCCCTCAGGATGGGTTTGTTAGCAAAACAAGATTTTCTTCAGCCATATCCTTACTTTCTGGTGGGCCTAGAGGCTGCTTTCCCTACCAGGGCATTTCTATTTCTGCATGGATGCTTAACGTGGCATTTTTCTTGTTAGACTAGATAATATCCTTTTATGAATGTGAATTTAACTTTTTGGATTCTTCTATCTTCAAATGCTATCTGGCTAATTTAGAGCTATTCGTAAACTTACTCTTTTCTCAAATGTAGAATATGGTAACTCCTGCCTCTCTTTCCTTTGCCAAGCAGTATGCAACCGTTAAGGTCATCTAGTTTCTGTGCTGAATAATGCATTTGACTTTTGAAAGGAACTTGGATCAGATAGAGTGCACGTATATGGTCTTATCTCTGTTTCTAGTGGGTTATATCAGAGTAGAGTCAGCTTCATTAATTTTATGCGTCTTTCAGGTTGGTAAGCTGTCAACTGGAGACTCTCTGGACATGTCCCAACAAGATGAAGCAACAATCTTTGCAAATGATGCGACAATCAAAGATATGGAGGTATTCTTTTATTTCCTTTTTTTCCGTCTACTCATGAATGGATGACCTTACTAGCTAGGTGTTGCTACCAACTCCGGTTGTAAAACTTATGTATCAATTAAACAGGTGCTGTTAATTTCTGACATATAGCATGGCAGATGTCTTATAGTTGACCATTTTGGTTTTGGTTTTTGATTATATTATGTCATTTTATAAAGAAGATTTTGCTGTTGTGTACCCGTAAGTCGTCATTAACATCGCATCAGAATCCTTTATTTATTTATTTATTTATCTGTTAATTTCTTGTATGCCTGGCATCTTGCTAACAGATTTTGACAACACTTGAAAATGTAGGGTGCAGCTATTGCTTACGTAGCCGATATCTTGAAAGTTCCTGCAATATTCGTAAAAGCAGTGACCGACATTGTGGACGGTGACAAACCGACTGCGGAGGAATTCTTGCAAAATTTGGCAACGGTTACCGCTGCCCTCGATCAGACTGTCTGTCAAGTTGTCGAATTCATGAATGGGAAGTGCCTTTCTGACCTCTGAGGCATTAATCGATGTAGAACTTATCGATTTGTGTGGAGATGACATAAATGCGTGCTTGTTAGAATTCAGCTTCACACAGCTGTTCAAGTTGAGCGATTGAGGATAGTGTCCTACGACCCTCAGACACGTTCACCGACCCTTTGGACTCCACAGGCTCCGGGGGCGCCGAGTCCACCACAGCATCATTAGGATGGTTAGCTGTACCATCACCAAAAGCGGCATCGACTACCACCGCGTGGACCTCAAAACCCTGGAGGGGATCAACTCTGTATCCATTGAGCTCGCGGCAAAACCACGTCCTAAATCAATGAGGTACCCTCTAAGATAGGCCATCATCGATCCAGACGGTAGTCACTAACTTATAGACCCTTCAAGGTTAACCAAAATGAATCGGTGGGGGCCGTAGGATAGTCGCAACAACTCCGTAACCCTTCAAGGTTAACCAAAAGAAGTGAGGCTCATCTATGACAAGGTGAGACCACGTCTCAGCAAGTCTACTCCCCTAAACTCCGACTAGGAAGGAAATATGTCTAGCCACACAATTAGACAACCACAGAGACTTACCTTGTCTCAGATCCTCCCTATAGATCAGCACAATTCATATACACAACCATAAGCGGTAATTAAGCTCAATCAATTAGAACGCCATCACTTTCATCTCGATAAACACCCGATTATATAAAGGCCAAATCGTTATAAAACGTTTCATTTTGTGTAACACAATTTTGTCTCATAATCTGATGTGTTAATTTCACTCAACATGCGTTCCAGTTGTTAATTCCGGCCACACACGGGCACAGTCTACTTGACGTTCGGCGATCTTCTGGCGTAACTAGGCATCGTCTCCCTCCATCAAACACAGTAATGTCACTACGTCGATGGCATTCCACAAAAGGAGTATCGATCTAGCCTCTATTGCAACTGGCATTCGTTGACAGGGACATCCCATATAGGGATACATCCAGCCGACTCATTTCGGGGACGGGTTCTCTTAACCAATACACGATTATTCAATCTCGGCTAAGGACACCGTGCATTGCACTTAAATGCCTTGATTAAAATAATAAATTTGACATATTTTCTTCATATTAAAAATACACGGTAAAATAATCGTGTGTGGGTACACAATCAATTTAAATCAGAAAAATTGATACCTTTCTTTTTAAAATCCCATTGTTTGATATAGTCATTAAAACCATTTTTGGTGTCAAAACCTAACACTCGAGATTTTCTAATTAAATAATAAGATTTCACAATTTTGGAATAAATAACCAAAATTCCAATCACCACTCAATTTGTACAATATAACACTCAATTGCATAAACTAAGTATACCACTACAATCAACATGAAATTTCGGTCACTGGCTATCCCGATATAATTTTCGAAAAATATTAAATAATTAAATAAATACCAAAATTAATTAAATACCATAAATACTCACTTAGGCCAGAAACGATAATCTAACCACCTAAACGGGTCTAGAAAATTTCTAAACCTATCTAGATAAATAGCACGACCTCTTTAGCCCCTAATCCATCCGTTCTAACCACCTAACATATACAATTGAATAATTAAATTACTAATCTACATTAACTAACCATATAATCCCTAATTAGCATAAACTAATTATCCATTAAACGTCATTAAATCCATAAGCAGGGTTTAGCAAGTAAACTCACCGGTTTTGCGGGCCGATGAGTTCACGGCGACAGCGATGAGGAGGCGAGCAATAAACAAGACTGTGGCGACACCAACGGAGGTCCGAACGGGCCTTGAAATAAGCCTAGAAGCTCTCAGCTTGTTGAGGGTTTGGCCTCCGCTTACTGCTGAAGGAGGCGGTTTGGCTGGACTACGTTGGCTGGAAACAAATCAGGCGGGTGGTAGCAGCTACAACAAGCTACGGCGGCTGGACAACAGCCAGGGGAGCTGCGACGATGGCTTGAGGGCATCGGAACAGTTGCTGGGCTCGCAGGGACGCGAGCTGGAGGCGAAATGAGCGGCGGACGAGCGCGGGTTGGCATGCGACTTGTGGTGGCAACGATGACTCTCGGATGGCAATAGGGGGTGGTCAACGGCATGGGGGTTTCTCTGGTTCTCTAAGCTCTAAAAATCCACAACAATGGAGAAAATGAGGAGCAAGGAGGAAGAAGGAGTGAGTTGCTAAATAGGGGGTCCTAATTGCCTAAAAATCTTCACAAATATCCCATTTGTGCTCATTGCTTGCCCCCACCACTCTTGGCTATCATCCTCGGCCATTTTTCTCACAAATCTTCCCCAATAAGCCTTGGTAGAAGTTGAAATGTTGCATCCCCTTTGGGCCTACGAATTTTGTACCATTTCCATTAAATTTTGATTCAATTTCTCTTCAATTGAGTTCAATTGAAGTCCCAAAAATTCAGCCAAGGTGTCCTCGTTCCTCTTATGATTTTTCCTCGTCAATTGAACCAATTTGACGACAAAAATACGACAAAAAATGGCCCTCTAATTTTCCCGGTCCAAACTAACCTTACTTTGATTTTTCGCCGAATCTCGGGTTTGCAGAAAAATCTTCGGATGATGAGTCGACGTTCCTAAAATGAATTGTGACATGATAGAATTTTCAATTTCTGAAATCAGGTTTAAATTCGCAGTTAATTTCAACTAGACGCGATTTTAGCGTGACCTAACCTACTTGGTAGCTTTCAGGAATTTTTAGTGCAATTAACTCGTGATCGATTATTTTCGAGCCATATTGTACATTTTCAACTTATTAGCAACTCTTGGTTGTTGTGAAAATCTCGAGATTTTAAATACAGGCACATGGTACAGAAATGATAGAAAAATCGGTCAAGTGCTGTTCGACGATAATTTTGCATTTTTGTGGAATCACCCACTCTCTAATCACATACCTCAATCGAACCGACATATCTCCTATCTCTAATCAATTTTGACGGTGCCATAATGACCATTGTAGATTAGCACGGTCGAGCAGTCGATTCCTAGTCGAATTCTCAAATCTATTGCGTTTAGATTCCTTAACGGCTACATCTAATAAGACTAGTTATCTTGTGAGTGGCCAATTCAGAGAAAAGAACTATAGGCGCGTTGATGAAAAGCCCAACTTATTTAATTGAAAACAAAACTTGAAAATCAAGCTGTCATAGAAATTGTGCTTCTTTAAAGGCTATATTTTTTTTGTGGTAGTTAATTGGTGTTTGCTATGTTCATGCTCAACTTTTTATGCTTGTCCCATGGGAAAGTTGAGTCTCCCGTGTGTCTTGAAAATATTCTTTTTTACATTTGTGGAGTAATCAAATGGATAAGAATAACCCATCGGTGAGTAGCTGAGTTAGTTTGGCTTTGGTGCTTCATCGCAGAGGTCGCAAGATCAAAACTCCGCAGCTGCTAAGACGTCTTAAGTGGGGGGGGGGATGGTAGTGGGGTTGGTCCGAGGTATATTGTGCACTGTACGGGCCATGGGTTGCCGATTAGCGTAAGCGAAAAATGGGCCCGGCAGATCTTGGGCATAAAAACAAAAAAAAGGATAAGAATAATCTTCCAAATTACAAGAGGGGGTCTTCACTTTCAAGCCTAACTTAAGTGCATTCTTTGCGTTTTGTGTATATCATGAATGAACTATAGTCCGTTTCTTTTGCATTTGTGTATATCTAGCAATAATTGTAGATTGATTTCGTGAGATTCTATGAATTATGTTGATTTGAAAAAGATATTGTTTTGGATGATTTTGCTATTATATAACTTGTTAGTTTATACTCGCTGAATTTTGTTTTTTTTTTTTTTTTTTTTGCCTCATTAGAAATGGAACATGATGATATAGAGGAATTTTTTTAGTATTCTAATATTAGAGGAAATGAATCTACAAATGCTTCTTTTGTGTATGATGTAGATGATTGTGGTGTTCACTACTGCGAAAAGGCCCTACCATAATCATATATTCAAGGATTGCACATTTCCTGGAAGACAAGCTCATTTAGATCATCTTGACTGCCTCATTAACAGCAATGACTTGAATTGTGTGGAACAACTTAGAATGGATAGATATACATTTACTCTACTATGTGAGTTGGCACGTATAATTAGTGGGTTAAAAGAAGATGGACTTGTGACTATAGAAGAACAAATGACAATGTTCCTATATATGCTTGCCCATCATGTGAAAAATCATGTCATCAAGTTCAAATTTATGAGGTATGAGACAATAAGTTGGTATTTTAACTTAGTTTTAAGTGTAGTAATAAAAATGCATGGTGTGCTTATTGTCTCACTTGAACTAGTTCTAGAGAAATGTATTGACGAGGGATAAAAATGGTTTAAGGTATGTTTGCTATGCTATTACACGGATTAATTTAATACCTTAAAGATAAGGCTATTTCATTAATTTCATGTTGTGCTCCAGGGTTATCTTAGGAGCATTTTATGGCATATACATTAGGATATGTGCTCCAAAGGTTGATAAACCTAGGTATTGAAATAGAAAGAGTGAGATAGCAACAAATGTGTTAGGAGTTTGCTCATGTGACATAAGATTCGTTTATGTTTTACCAAGATGGGAAGGCTTGGTAGTGGATTCTAGAGTGCTTTGAGATGCTTTAGTTAAAACTAATGGTCTAAAGATTTATATTGGTAAGATAAGCCTTTATCAATGTGTTGCACTCTTTGTCATATAGGTTTGGATGATTCTAAGACAATTAATGATGTTATCATTTGCTATTAGGTAATTATATCCTGTAGATGTTGGATACACAAATGATGAGGGCTTTCTTGTTCCTTATAGGCTTTGATTCCGAAAGATGATGTTATTTCTCCTTCCATATAAGAGCACGGGCGGCAAATACCATCTATCTGAGATGGCTGACCATCCACCGTAGATTCTCTTTCTAAGGACCATTTCGCCAACTCAAATTACATTTAGAAGCCCGAAAGAGGCCAATCTACCCGAAAAAAGCAACCAAAGTATAAGTGGTCGATTGAATCTGGCCTACTTGAAGCGAAAGGCACGAAACATCCCGGATCCTCCCATACGACGAAGCAATACCTAGGTTGGTAATCTATTCCGAGTGATCAACCATAGATGGAGGTCCGATAACGCGGGAAGAGTGGAGCTCCGGACAAATCGAGACCCGGTTAACCAAGGAGCCTCTAGCTCGAAGCATAGTCCATGCGAAGCAATAGAGAACCGACCGAAGAGTGGCCAAGCCACACCGGACGGTCATCTGGTTGATTGAGGCCGGGAGAGGATCAACCCAAGTATGGATAAATGTGTGACTACATTAGACGGGATAGACAGGGCAATAATACCCGTAGCAACGAAGCATTCCGAGGATACGAGCAATATATGTCACGATCCGAGAATAACTTGTTGAATGGGCCACGAGGGTGCCGGGTATCAAACCGAAAGAAGTCAATAACCCATTACCAATGTTCCGGGCAAAATACCTCAATCAATTCACGCAAAGCCAAAGAGTTTCTTCCAAGACCAAGAACAAACGGTCGGCCTAGGCGCAATCCGAAATTCTTGTGTTTTAAGAAGACTTGAATGTATCCATTTGGTCCGGAGCGATTCCTTATCGAGAAAAGCAGCCATATATGCTTAGTCATGGCAGCAATATTACTAACTCGAAGTGAGCGAATACCTAGTCCTCCTTCCGCTTTAGGAAGACAGACTTCTTCCCAACAAACTCTAGCAACACTAGATCCAAGGTTCGGGCCACGCCAAAGAAATTGGCGGAAGATGACATCCTTGAGGTGAAGGTCGAAAAGAAATTGAAGAACTTGAAGGGTTTTTTGACGCGAGCTAGGAACAAGGAGAAGGGACTAAGCTGACTACAAAGGACAAACATAGGCGTAGAGATGATCGGAACCAACTCAAAGAAGGGGCAAAAGAAAGTTGGCTTCCGAATAGGAGAATCGACACCTGTGAAGAAAGTCCTTCCGAGCTGCATTAGTAAGAACTCGTCTATCTTTCTTTGCCTTCGATTAGGACCGGGACGAAGTAGACCAAGTAAACCTGTTACCCACAAAGCGGAGATCATCTAGACCATATTGGATGAGGCAATCTCCGAAGTCTTCAAAGGATCCGTGGTGGATCTATCAAAGCATATCGAATGGCATTGAAGTCACCGGCAACAATCCGAGGATGTCCAGGACAAATGGAACTAGTGGAGATCGAGATCATTCCAAAGCGGTCTTCTCGGGACAAAAGAATGCTCCGCATAGACTACCGAAAGATTAAAAGCAACACCGAGAAATAAAACACTCCAACCGGCCATGAATGGCTAGCGAAACAAGCCGAGATGCAAAAAGAAGCGGCCAAGGGTTCCAACCCACCCAAATACGACCACGATGGAATAAGAGTAATTTGTAGACCAAGACCACCCGGGGAAGAAGAGATGCCGAAACATGGGAATGGGCAACGGGGATATTTTAGTCTCCAAAATACCAATACGAGCGAGAGGCGGTTAGTCCTCACAAAATTCCTAATCTCGGCTTGTTTGAGGGCTTGTCCAAGACCCATAATATTCCAAACACCAAGAAACATAGGAATGAGATAAAAAGGATTACCTTCTCTTGCCACCTCGTTTCCTTGCCGAGTGTGGCATAAGCCGGGCCGCGGGAATACTCGCCTCAGATTCGGAGCGGAGGATTTCTTTTGACGAACGAGGCCTCCCGATTGATCTTCGAAGGGGGGAATTTATTGCGTTCCTCCCGGTATGGGACGAGGGCACCTTACATGGTGATCTGATTCACCGTCATCGGAGCCGATATCTTCATGATTTTCATCCGAAGGTGCGGACTTATTCGAGACAGGGGAACCCGTCTTTGCATCACAAAGAAATGGAATCGGGTCAATAGAGGTGGCGGGGGAGGATCAAAGGAAGGATGATGATCCTCCTGCCTGGTTAACTGCCTATGAAGGGCAATTGAAGTATGAGGCATCGGATCTCCAATTGAACGGGGGAATTGGATGATTCGGGGCCGGATCATACATCGAGCCAACATTTGCGGGCACCGGGTGTGCTTATTACGTTTACCACGCACTTCACGCCATTCGTTTGGACGAGGGACAGGTGCCTTCGGGAGGCGAGGGACCGAGGTTTAGAAGGACCCGAGGAATGGGGACATCTATGGCCAAATGAAGAGCGAGGTTGGACAAAGTGTCGGGATCCACTCATATTGACTCATCGATCTAAGCTCACCCTTCATCATAAACTCTATAACTTCGGGAAAGAGTTAGACGTATCAACTTCTATACATACTCGAGCAAAAGCTACCATTGTCATCTGTTCTGTTCGATTATCAACAAATAAGGGCTTACCAATACCACTTGCTAGAAAACTAATGCCAGCAGCAGACCATAGAGCCACAAGGACGTTCCTGAGTCGAATCCAGATGGGGACAGTATTATGAGTTGATTTCTTGAGCTCTAACATAGGGTGCCATTGTTGTAGGATCAAGGGGATTTTGGCTACTGTAATCGGGACTCCATCCAAGACTTTCCTCCTGAATTCACTATCCGGAATGTGAAAGAAGTAAAAACCAAGGTCAGCAGCAATGACTTCGACCAAGTGATGGCCCAAGGCATTCTTGAGGGCGTCCTCTATGAGGTGGAAGGGTAAGCGCTTCCCAATGTAGTAACCAACCAGACATTCCTCCCATTTCGGGTGAAGCATTCTTAAAGCTAGAAATAAACCATAGCCTTTGTAGAAAGATTTCCTTCACGTTTTGGAAATGGCTCTACTGGGCGCCTTATTACAATGAGCTAGATGCATTTCCTATCCTTTCAATTTAGGTGTCAACCTTTTATCCAATTAGAATGCTCAAGGGCTCGATCTTCCATACCTCGGATCGCCATTCGGAGACGGCGAACTCGGGTCGCTTATTACGATTATACAAAATCAGAAGACAAGATCTTGAGGAATGTTGTCTCCAAGAGTGGGTGCATTTGGCAGAAATGGGAGACTGATTGAAGAGCTCCAATCAAGACATAGTTAGATGAAGTTGCTAACACCATTGAAGCTGTTGAAACAATTGATGTGGTTGAGCCATCAAATCATTGGATGACAATGAGGCAAAATTTGGCAGTACAAATATTTAACGAGTGGAATGCAAGTTGAAAACATGGAGGAGTTGTATGATTTGATATTATTTTAAAAAATCATGTGTTTCCCATCGTTGCAAAACTTGTGTTGTAATATGTTTTTATTTTTCCATTTCTATTAGACATGTGTAATATGGTCCTGGTTTTTCATTATTGAGACATTTTTTCCATTGCTAGTGTTTGATTTATGGCTTCATCATTTTAAATTGTTAGTACTATGTTGTTTATATCATTATATTTTCTCTACTGCACTATTCTTTATCAATCAAACTCAAGGTAGGGGAACAAAAAAAGAACAACATGTACGGAAATAGATGAAGAAAATGCACTTATAGATGGTCTCGAAAAACTAGTTGCACAAGGAATGAAAGTTGAAAACGGCTTCAAGAGTGGTTACATGATTATATTATAGAAGTGGTTTGAAGAAAAGTTCCCTAGTTCCGACATCAAGGGTAATCCTCACATAGAGCCGAAGATGGAAAATCTTGAAAAAGTTATGCAATCAGATATATGATTTGAAGGATCAAAGTGGCTTTGGATGGGATCATGAAAAGCATCGTATTGATATTCATTCAGAGGATTGTTGGCAAAAATATTATAAGGTTTGTGTCACTCCTTCTCATTTTTCTTCTTTACTACTTGTTTCTTTTTTAACAAAGCAATATATTTTCATTGAAGGTCTATCCAAGAGCTGCTTCTTTGAGAGGGAAGTCTTTCCCTCAATATGATTGACCAGCAACCATATTTGGAAAAGACCATGCCAAGGAAAATCTCAATGAAGACCTTTTAGAAGCTCATGTGGCTGTAGATCATGAAGAAGGTGAAAATCATGATGATGTGGCAACTAATGGCGTTAATCAAAATTTACCGCCACAATCATTCCTCAAACACACAATTTTCTTGATTTTTGAAGAAGAAAAATGGTTAAAGCAAGTGATAAATGGGCTGTTAGGTAAGTGAAATTGCATGAACCTTTGGCTCATTCTTGGAAAAAGCTAACGAGAGGATAGAGATGATTGCTAGCCTCATGAGACATGTTAAGGATTTGGATAATGACAAGCAAAAAATCAATGAAGAGCTTTTTCAAATATCTCTAGGTAATATGGATAGAATAAAATTATATAGAAAACTTGTGAAGGATCCTGAGAATATTCATATTTTTTTGGGATTTCAAGGAGACGACACGAAGGCATTTGTGAATATCTTCTTCAAGAGATGAGAGAAGAGTGAGTGATGATTTGGAGCAGTGAGCCACAATGGATTTGAAATATCGAACAATGTTCTTTTTGCTATTTATTGAAATCATTTGTTTTTTGAAGGTGTTATTTCTCGTGTAATCTCTCTGTAGTCATACTAAGTCTTGTTCAAGACTTCAGGTACATGAAACATCTTGAACTTGGGGATGTGTTACTTTTCTTATGCTGAAGTTTGACTCGGATGGTGGTCAAATTCAATTCAATAGCGTATTATTCCTTGATATGTTTGTTGATGGAATGCTCTAGTGATGCTTCTGCTGCTTTTAGAATAGACTTTTCGTCCCCAAAATCTTAATTTCAAATCTCATGACTATAGTCCAACTTTCTGTTGTTTTTCCTTGTGCAGCTTACTACGAACATTACATATATGAGTGTTATACTAAATGTGTACGATATTGCTAGATGTTACGAGTTTGAATTTGGACTCACTTGTAATTCGTTCGATTATTATGTTTCGCTGTCCCCTTTGACGAATTAACAGATGATTTCAACTTTTTACCCTTTTTTGCTCTCTAAGCATCTAATCTGACCTCATTTTTTGAGCTTAACACTGTTTGATCCTTCTCAAATTTTCCAGCGAAAACGGCCTCCAAGGACGCCATGATCGGACTTTCGTTCATACATTTCTTCACTTTGGATTCCCTTGTTACTAAACTCTCTTTTGAACTCTGAAGTTCAGGATCTCTGGCAACATTGCCGTTTGAGTCTACGCAATCGCACTGATTGGGAAGAGATTGTCATTCGAATATGCTATGACTCAATCCGGCTCCTTATCTGTTCATAATTCTAATGCTCTCGTGTTAGTCTTAATTGACTCATCTCATATTAGGTTACGCAATGTCACTTTTTGAATGGAAAAAAAGATTGATGTACATAATTCAACAAACGCAAAGTCGAGTTGATTACTGTGACGAATATAATATTAGGCATGTACATATTCCCTATGTCAATCATGATGATTGTTTCACTTGTATAGGGAGCTTGTGGGGAAATTTTGAAGCTATCTTGATTTAAATTTGGGCAGACGCAAGTTTCTGCAAGTAGATATTTGGGCTATTACTTCAAGAGATTTCCTTCTTCTTCTCTTTTGACATTGATAAACTAAACATGAGCGTGAGGTTGCTTTGGTTCTTTATGCATTTCACATATATTGCATAATCATGGATTGATTTGGTGAGATTTTATGAGAAACTATTGATTTGAAAAAAAAAAAAATCCGTTTTGGATGATTTTGAATTTTTCCATGATCTAATCTATTAGTTTATGCTATCCTAATTTTTTGTTTCAAGTATATAATTATTTATGAGAATAGCCAACTTTAAATTCACAATTCATTAAATAGTGGATAGGATAGGATATGAGAATATCAAACTTTAAATTTGTAGTTTACTAAACAGTGGATAGGACATGAACAAATCCTTGAATTCTTTATACTATTCTAACCAATACTATCCCGTTTAGAAATCCGGATGACCAAATACAGTTTACCTTTTTTTTTTCTTTGCCCTATACAAACTAGAAATTCAAATGACCAAATGCAACCTTGGGGTTTGGTCTTTTGGAAACCGTCTCTATCCAAGAATTGGCTTGATAGAACCAACGGTTCACAGTATAGAATCCAAAACCAAATAGGTCTACGCCTATTCCACATTTTTTTATTCATAAACCGAGCCAGTCTCCGTTTGACCTATCCTAAAATTGATTGAGTAAGGCTAATTCAATTCGGTTCTCGAATCGACCCAGCCCGCTTACTCACCTCTAGAACTATCTACAGATGCTCCATCTACAAGATCCATGTCAGCGTCTGCAAGTTCTGTGTCTCTCTCCAATGAAGCATATGGTCATATTTGCACGCATGCCTATAGACTAAGACATGCAAGGATCCATTTCCCTCGTGATATTTTCTGCCCCATACATGATGTCAACAGTTTGGTTAGTCATTGTACTTGTCATCTTTATATGGAAAATTTTGGGAAAGAAGAACAATTTAATATGAATTTTACAGCCTGGGTACCCCGTCCTTGGACAATCTATCGAATTTTTATTCATGCCTTAGGTTTGGAATTTTACAACCTCAGTCTTGCAAAAGCACCCTTGGAGGACCCATTATTCATCAAGAATTATAGGACCAACTGTATCCTCCTAAAGTTCAAGCACTTCATCAGAACGTTCATTGCCTGCTTAACCATCATCTTGGTGTGTTGTCTCTTCTTTCAAACCTTTCATCATGATGTCCCTATCGAGTGTAACTTCTCTCAAAACCATGCTCATGGAAGCGATCATCAACTACTTGTATACCCCAAAGTATATGTTAAGGCATTGTCGGCATGCGCATCATATCCTATCAGTTCGGTAAGTATGGGCACGTGCCTAACAGAGTCGGCAAGTATGTAACCATATTGCAATTTGAGACCATCCTAATAGAAGAAAAAACTGTTTAAAAGAATTAGGGAATAAAAACATGCGATCAAGACAAAGACCAAGCTAAGAGAATGCAATATGTTAATAGGGAACCACAAAGGCAAAGAAAAAATAACTCCAAAAAAGAATTAAGGCTTGTCGCAAGGTGGACGCAAACACTCCACTCATGAGATGGTGTATTCACATGGACCCTTTCAAACCTTATTGAATTCAACTTACTTTTTTCCATTCATTCATAGTTACTTTAGAGTCATCACTAATCTATTTGCTAGGTCAATCATTAGGCCGGTAAATGACGGGAGATCGATTTATCTTTGTGAACTCTCCTTGACTTAATTTTGTTAGATTAAACTAATAAACATGAATTGGTACATTTTTCTTTTCTAAGGAAAACATTTGTGCATGTGATATATCAATTTTAATCCTTATGACAATGCATAGGTGCATGAACACTAAAATGAAATACTCAATGTGGATAAATAATAAATGCTTAGATAAGGAAACCGTGCAAGTCTAAAAAAATTCAGCCAGAGCTATGCTTAATAAAATTTGTACAAAGTATCATTATAACGCCCAGAGACTGGACACCTCTTGAGTATATGTATGGATAAGTTCTAAATCTAGGAATGATATGTTATGCGCCTTTTTTTTTCCTGATGAAAATTTTATAAAAAAAGGCGGGCCAAGTTCAGCCCAATACTCTTCGCAACTTGGGAGAGTCTCGACTTTCACTTATGAAAATACAACCCAAAAGATGATGCAATTTCAAGCACCGGGATGCATTCATGATAAATTCCCTTTCAATCCCGAGATAAATGTCAAACCCACCCATCACCAAAATGCCTCTGATCTCTCCTTGGACCTTTGACTTTAAAATCTAGAAAATAGGAGGGCTTTTTGGGTTGGATGTTATGCTATGTAAAGAACAAGAAATAAAATTTGACAAAATTGACATATATGCCATTTTTTATAAAGTCAACGACTCATACCCGACCTGGCCTATATTCAACTCACATTAGTAAAATACATATTTAAAACAAGAACTTTTATGTTATGCTATGTTAAGAATAAGATAATTTTTTTTACTTATATGCCACTTTTTCTTTATTGCAAATTTTTCGGGTCTTACAATGAAGTATCTTAAATAATTATTAAAATTTTCAGGATTTTTTAAAAATTGAGAGATCATAAATATTTTACTATATTTCAATTTGGAATAAAAATTACAAATAGGATGTAAAACCAGAACATAAGTTGCCCCGCCCAAGAACCTCCAACCTAAACTTAAAGACAAGTGAAAAGGGACTGCAAATGGATTGGGCTTTAAACCATATTTTATTTAACTTTATTATTCAAACCTATAACAACCTATTTAACAAAATTTAGCTAACTCATATATAATCCAACTCATCGTATATGGTTTAACAAATGGGTTTTCATTCCATTTTGACGCCTCAAGTCAAATTTAACAATCTCTCTTAATTCTCAATCTCTGGCTGATTTCCCTCTTTCTTTTCCCAATGGCTTTGACCACGTGCCTTCCTTAAAGTGATGTAAGATGGCAAGCAATCATGTCAATGCCCTACCATTTAGGTCAAGGAAAGGTTAGAGAGAGAGGGTGAAAAGGCCAAGCTTTGGGCTTCGTATGAACATTAGGCCTATTTTCAAAATAATGCGTTAACCAGTAACTTGGATCTAAGAATAAAAATCTTATCTAACTTTGATGAAAAAACTTTGGCAAAAGTACGCTTCAAATGTCAAATTTACTCCGACTAACCATAAAAAACCCTAAAGTGGTACATTTATGAAAAATTTACCCCAAACTAATTTTATTCGACCACAAAAAACCTCAAATTGGTAAATTTGTGACCCTTAACCCTTTGGGCTTGTAAATTGGATTAATACCACAAAAAAATCACAAAAATTGTAAACTATGACAAACTACCTCCCAAATCACTATAACAATTAACTATCACGTGTCATTTGACTTAATTAAAATTTAACGAAAACTAACAGAGGGTAAATTTGTCACACCGTACCAGTTTGAGGTTTTTCAGTAAATTACCCATTTTCAAAATAATGCGTTAATCAGTAACTCGGATCTAAGAATAAAAATCTTATCTAACTTTGATGAAAAAACTTTGGTAAAAACAATGTCAAATGTAAAAAATTAGCACAAAGAAATACTTAATTGCCAAAAGTTACGAAAATAACACTTAAGTGTCAAAATCGAAAAGAAATTGATCACTTAAGTGCCAATTCGGCCAAAAAATCCGATGAAAATGTTGACGTGTGCAATTTTCGATGAAGTAAATGCAAAACGGCGTTGTTTTACACGGTGATGTGGGCCGGACAATGCAAAAACAATGTCATTTTAATGTTGATGTGGTAAAAAATTAATATAAAAATTAATTAAATTAAATTTAAAATTAAAATTATATAAAAATTTAAAAATAAAAATACAAATATTAAAAAAATTAAAATTTTAAAAAAGGGAGCCGGTTGAGCCGTTGCCACCTCCGCCACCGCCGAGAACGGTTAGTGACGGAGGGGGGAGGGTCGGCCGGTGTCGCTAGCCCCTACCCTTTTTTAAAATTAAAATTTTTATTTAATTTTTTTTTAAATTTTTAAATAAATTAGTTTTAAATTAAATTTAATTAATTTTTATATTAATTGTTTACTACGTAAGCACCAAAATGACGTTGTTTTGCATTGTCTAGCCATGATAGTATGCAAAACGACGTCATTTTGCATTTACTTCGCCGAAAATTGCGCACGTCAGCATTTTGATCGAATTTTGGCCGAATTGGCACTTAAATTATCAATTTCTCTCCGATTTTGGCACTTAAGTGTCACTTTCATAACTTTTGGTACTTAAGTGTCATTTTGTATCAACTTTTGACACTCCAGAGGTCCGAGTATCAAAAACTTTTGTATCATCTCTCACATTTAGCCGGCTCATAAAAGATTCGTAATCTCATCTAAGTTACTTTTTGATGTGGCCATGCTATCCTCAAACGGGAATGGAGATGCCGAAGCATGTAGACCAAATGCTTTTATTTAGGGAGTTGAATTCCAAGTCAACATTATGGAAGAATTCAAGTCAACAATGCCTTAAATCATGTCTGCTGATTTCTAACCATATTAATACCGCATCACCAAATTTTCATGGAAAATTACATAAATATCTCATGAACTTTGGCCCAATATATAATATTATCCCTAAAATTTTAATTTATTTAATATGATCAATGAATTTTTAGTTCATATTCAATCTAGTTTATGAATTTTTGTACATATTCAATATAATCACTAAATTATATGAAAAAATTTAGTATCATTCTTTCAATAATTCAAGTTTATGGACAATATTAAAAGTTCAGAGACAACATGTTCAGGGATAATGTTGTACAAATTAAAAACTTAAGGGCGGTATCGTGTATTAGATCAAAATTATGGGTCGATTTCATTTTTTTTTTTATTTTTATTTTTATCGATTCAGGAAGGTATGGAGGGTGACGCTTTTTAAAAAGTGGTGGTACGGATTTGGAAAAGGAAAAAAAGATGCTTTTCATACAAAACTGAGCGATGACATTTACCCAAAATAACACCTACCTCGGTCGATCAATAATAGTGTCTCTCTCTCTCTCTCTCTCCCCTCTGTAAAAACTTTACCACCCGACAGAGACAGAACAATCCTGTTCCATCTCGTGCGATTCCTCGCACGTTCCCTCCTTCCCTCCTTCTTCTTCCTCGGACAGTCGTCGTAGGCGCGCCCCACTGATCCGCCAACGCAACGAGGCGAAATCCCCAGATGGCTCCTCACGGCGACGGATCGGGCGCTGCGGAGGAAGCCGCGGCCGGCGGAGCCGAGAAGCGTCCTGTTTCGACCATCGTCATCTTGATCGGTACCTTATTCATTTCCCTTTTCGTTTCCGCCTCGTGGAATCCTTTCGTGTTGTTGGGTAATTCATAACGCGTGTTTTCTTGGGTGTTTTTGGTTGGTTGATTTTTGGGGTGCGTAGCTATGCAAACTGAAGCGCTTCCGGTGGTCAACAGGTTTCAGCTCGTCGAGGATCAGGACTCCTTGTGAGTTTCTTCATTAGCTGCTGATGTTTGCGCTTATTTAGTCTGCTTTTTCTCGATCAATAGTGGAGTAGGAGCTCAGGAGTTGTGCTGTTACTGTCAAGTGCTTTTTAAGGTTACGGAGAATATTGGTTTTTTGTTTTTGTCGCTTATGTGTTCGACCATTTGCAACTCTGGGTTTGAGGTCGTTTAACGCTACCTATTGATTTGGGCCTGATTTATGGTTAAGACTAAGAAGCGAAGCATCTCAAGGGAATTAGAATAGGAACACCCCCCCCAAAAAAAAAAAAAAAAAAAACACAGCAAGAAAAGGGAAATTTATGGTTAAGACTGAGAAGCAAAGCACCTCGAGGCAATTAGAATCTGACCCAAAAAAAAAAAGGGAATTAGAAAATGGAAAAGGCAAAACCTTTTGTGGGCATTGGGATGATCGGAAACTAACCTGCAAGTATATGTTCTTTTTATCTCTTTGCCTGGGGTAATATGGTATAGGCAATCCTTGATTCATTCAAGAGATTGATGTTAGATCTTTTAAGTTTCTAAATTCTCAAATTCTCTCTATTTAGGCATTACTTTCTTGCTTGATATTTTGCATTAAGTTTGATGTGTCAATCTGATATGCTACAGATTCCCTAAGGGTGTCCCTTGGGTTCGTTACCATGGTACTTACAAAGACTTGAACATAAATTTGATCTGGCCAGGAAAAGATCCTTCATCTGGTATGTAGTTTATCTGTGTTCCTCAAAACGAAAATATTTTACTTGCAAAAAGTAATTTGGACTCGAGGGACTTTTGCTTGGTAATAATTGCTTATGTTATATACCATTATGTGTTTGATACATTGTAATGCTGACAGGGGTCGATAGTGTTGGCACAATTTCTGCATCCTTGGTGACTTATGCTTCTATTCAGGCATTGCAGCCTGACCTAATCATAAATGCCGGTACCGCTGGTGGCTTCAAGGTCTTTTTTTTTGGCTGTGAAGGAGTTGTAATTGTATTTTGTTTATGATCGTATCATCCTATTCATATTAGTCCAAAGTGACTGTGTTCACAATTCATTGGTATTGGTACAGTCCAGCCAAAATATGTTTTCATTTATTTGGCTTTCCCCTCTGTACCTATTTAGACATCTTGGTGTTGGAAGAATGCCACTAAGAATTTAATTGTATAGCATGCATCAATTCCAATTTAGACTTCAATTTTCTCTTTCTGAACTTTTCCTCAGCTCAAAGTTTACATTTCCAATAGCATGCGGCATACTAATTTGTGTTTATTCCCATTTGCCACAGGCTAAAGGAGCGAGCATCAGCGACGTGTTTCTGGCATCTGAGGTTGCTTTCCATGATAGAAGAATACCAATCCCAGTAAGTCATTTTTCATTATACTGGTGTCATTTGGTTGTTAAAATGCTTATTTGGATATCATTTTCTAGCACTTGACATAAACTAGATGGGATCTTTTTCAAAGTTCTGCAGGTGCTGACAAAATGGTGACAGTTGTGTGACAGCGCATAGCATTAGGTTGCTTATCAATGTTTCTTGCCCCAAACAGCATAGTGTCTTTAAGTATGTGGTTGATCCTAATGTCAGAAAGACAAGTGTGAGCTGTTTATTCAGTCTTGTCTGCATTACGTGCCTTATACCTCTTGTTTCCAGATCTTTTTGCTCAGTAATGAAAATTTTCTCATGTGTATACATTCCCTTTCTTTCTTGGTGCTAGGTCCATGAACATTCATGCTGATGCTGCTACTAGCTTTGTTCTTGGTCAAAAACATATAGTTGAAGCTGCTTTTGTGCCTCCAATGTCTTCTGCAGGTTTTTGATCTGTATGGAGTTGGGTTGCGACCAGCATTTTCAACACCAAATCTTGTAAAAGAGCTCAACTTGAAGGTAATTCCATGCCTTGATTGACAGAGTTCTCTTGCTTAAAACCTCAGAACTGTTTACTTGGTGAATGTATTTTTCTTTTCTTAATTGAGTTTGTCTGGACTTTTGGAATCACAAAAGGAAATGGCCCAGTTGACTGGGATGGCCAAGACATAAAATGTTTATGTTGTGAATGCTATTTTTTCCAAGATAACCTGTGGTTAGTTAAGGTCAACCTTTGACAAAGTAAACTTTGCCAATGTTACATTTTTGTTCTCTTTCAATAAAAAGAACCTCTCACACTTCTAGGATATTATAAGACAGGTTATTATCTGATAAATATATCCCTTTATTGTTCAAGAAGCTATGACAAGTGGTCTAACTGAACTGTAGTTCTCTGTTAATGTTGGTCAGAGGTTGACTGAGGAAGAGGAAAATGTCAAGTTGATATAGTTACGGAAAATCATCTTGAGAAACTCTTTCTTCTTCTTCTTCTTCTTCTTTTTTTTTCCGGCTGTTTTCCCAGGGTCTTGCTGCTTAATTTTTGCAAAAGTATCTCTTTACTGTTTATTGGAATATTGTCTAGACACATGCGTCACCTACTTGATGCTCCCTGGGCCTGTGGTTATATGATTAGTAGTTTCTATGATGGGGGACTTCTACCATACTTGTAGCAAGTCCCTCAGGATGGGTTTGTTAGCGAAACAAGATTTTCTTCAGCCATATCCTTACTTTCTGATGGGCCTAGAGGCTGCTTTTCCTACCAGGGCATTTCTATTCCTGCATGGATGCTTAACGTGGCATTTTTCTTGTTAGACTAGATAATATCCTTTTATGAATGTGAATTTAACTTTTTGGATTCTTCTATCTTCAAATGCTATCTGGCTAATCTAGAGCTATTCGTAAACTTACTCTTTTCTCAAATGTAGAGTTATTATAATTGAATCCCTCATAGTCAAGGTTTATCTGCATTCACTTGCAGAATATGGTAAATCCTGCCTCTCTTTCCTTTGCCAAGCAGTATGCAACCGTTAAGGTCATCTAGTTTCTGTGCTGAATAATGCATTTGACTTTTGAAAGGAACTTGGATCAGATAGAGTGCACGTATATGGTCTTATCTCTGTTTCTAGTGGGTTATATCAGAGTAGAGTCAGCTTCATTAATTTTATGCGTCTTTCAGGTTGGTAAGATGTCAACTGGAGACTCTCTGGACATGTCCCAACAAGATGAAGCAACAATCTTTGCAAATGATGCGACACTCAAAGATATGGAGGTATTCTTTTATTTCCTTTTGTCTACACATGAATGGATGACCTTACTAGCTAAGTGTTGCTACCAACTCCGGTTGTAAAACTTATGTATCAATTAAACAGGTGCTGTTAATTTCTGACATATAGCATGGCAGATGTCTTATAGTTGACCATTTTGGTTTTGGTTTTTGATTATACTATGTCATTTTATAAAGAAGATTTTGCTGTTGTGTACCCGTAAGTCGTAATCAACATCACATCAGACTCCTTCATTTTTAATTTTTTTTTATCTGTTAATTTCTTGTATGCCTGGCATCTTGCTAACAGATTTTGACAACACTTGAAAATGTAGGGTGCAGCTGTTGCTTATGTAGCCGATATCTTGAAAGTTCCTGCAATATTCGTAAAAGCAGTGACCGACATTGTGGACGGTGACAAACCGACTGCGGAGGAATTCTTGCAAAATTTGGCAGCGGTTACTGCTGCCCTCGATCAGACTGTCTGTCAAGTCGTCGAATTCATCAATGGGAAGTGCCTTTCTGACCTCTGAGGCATTAATCGATGTGGAACTTATCGATTTTTATGTAGATGACATAAATGCGTGCCTGTTAGAATTCAGCTTCACACAGCTATTCAAGTTGAGCGACTGAGGATGGTGTGCACAGGAACATACTACTAGATGCTTCATGTTTCATATGTCCAAAGGCCAATTTGTACGATCGAATCATTTGCTATATATGCTGGGCAGACTTATTCTCTCTTGAATTATCTGTACAAGTTGCATCTGGACATTTCTGTGGTTTGGTCGCAGTAATGTTTCAAATGACAACAGTCACATGGGGTTCAAAAAGTAATTTGCCTTCTTCAGTTTAAGTAATGGAATCGCCGCCCGGCTTTGACATTCCCTTTTCCCGATCGACCCCTTTCATACATTTTTTTCTGGATCATATTGCTTGAAGCGCAGGCTTTTAGGCTGAAGATGAGCTGTGCTTGCGCTTTGTTTCGTTGCTTTTATTTTTACCGCTGCCCCCGCTGCATTCTCCAGATGGGTCAAACCTCACACCGGGTTTGACTCACCTATCGCAATCTTTATATCGCGTGGGGTCTTACAAGGCACTCACGACTGTCACGTGCAAACCCGTGCCTTTAACAAAATTAGGATAAGACATGGAGGTTTTATCTTTCTAAGAGTAAAAGTTATTTTGTGAATAATGTATTTTTATTATGCTTAATACCATGAAAAGTCTCAAATTAATACACTTGACACAAATCTATCCGAACTAATTTTTTTACCATCAAATCCTCAAATTAGTATATTTGTGATAAATTTACTCTTCATGAATTTTTCATTAAATTTGATTAATGTCATGAAAAGTCACAAACTAATAGATTTGTGATAAATGGAAGTAAAAATTCTGAATTGATACATCCATCAATTTTTACATATTATCCAATCCAATAATTTAATGGCAAATTTTAATGAAAGCTAATATAAAATAAATTTGGCGTAAGTGTATTAATTTAGAGTCGTTGATTGTCAAAAATTAAATTTAGAATAAATTTATCATAATTATATTGATTTGAGATTTTTTGTGATATCAATCATTTTATATATATTCGTGAAGAGAAGAATCTAATAAATATACAAAAGAAATTAATCACTTCACCATTGCGGTGGAAAATTTGTTACTTTCTACGGCCAGATGTGTCCCTTGCCTCTATTAGTGAGATGGGTGGATATTCATCGAGTGCAGATTCCTTTATCAGTACTGTTCAAAAAAAAATTCCTTTATCAGTAAATCTTGGGACGAAATTTTTCTGATACAAAACCTTTAAAGGAAATCGTGGCCCCACACATTTGAAATGATAACTACTGATTGGAATAAAGCAAGATAATAACCTAATTTTCATGGAAAGGTCTCCCTATCTTTCTGACTATAAGTTTGGAAGTACATGAAGGACATGACAATGGCAGGCCCCAGTTCCTACAAATGATTAAAGAGCACGATTTTGATGTGGCTAATATTACGAACAAAAATTTGGAAAAAAAGCGAACGTCAGCTAGATTAAAATGGATTTTTATTAGATTTATATTGGTATAAAAATTAAATTACGCAGTCAACGTTGGATAATTGACACATTGGTATAGCCAATTGTATTTAAAAAAATCTCTGAATAATACACATTTCATCCATTCAGCGCAAGATAATTCATAATATTTAGTGCTCCCTAATTAAATTGGATGCACATTAAGGGTGTGCATGATAAATTTTCGAGAACATAAATTGATTTATGGACATTTTATTTTAAAAATTAAGAAGTTAAAATTTTTAGTTTTTAATTTCTTTTTCAAATTTATTTACGTAATAGAAATCTGTTTTAAAATAGAAAAATCAAATTACGTTACCAAATAGATTTTTATTCTAAACTTATTTAAAAAAATAGAGAAATAAATAAATAAAAAAGTAGAAATTTTAGGATGCACATCTTAAATAATATTATGTTTTATTTATTAAAAAAAAGGGTAATTCCAGAGCACGTTTCTCTCGCCATGAAACTGCTGACTTTTCATGGGGATGGGGGAGGCAGGGGGAAGAGAGAGAGAGAGAGAGAGAGAGAGCAACGAGCTTGAACTTAGTTTCTTTCTCTGCCCGTCTTCTCGGTTCGATCACCGTCCCTCCTCCTCGATGTCGCCCCTTCACGTTACATCAAGCGTCGACCAGAAAGACGACTGCGAAAGACCCATCTCCACCATCGTCTTCATCATTGGTATATCTCTCTCTCTCTCTCTCTCTCTCTCTCTGAGTGGCATTTTATCTCAATATGTTGTGTTTTGCTCTGTGAATTTGATGAGTTAGAGATTTCGTGTTTGCTCTGATGAGTCAGAGATGTTGGGTTTGCTCTGTGTCTTCATAGAATCGCAAGTTTTGATTTATACAGCTTGTGCGGCGGGCCATGAGTTTGCAGATTATGTTTTGGTATCGTGGTTGCGTTTATTCGGGTTTTCTGGTTTTTCTCACCGGGTTCTCATTTGGGTTTGTAGCTATGGATGCCGAGGCTCTTCCTATTCTGAAAAGGTTCAATCTTGCTGAGGACAGCGCGTTGTAAGCTTCTTTACTTTTTATGAATGATAATGATGTTACCATACTTGTTTTGCTCTCATTATAAGTGGGTTTTTTTGGGGACTTTCGATTCAGGATCTTTCTTTCTATAATAATGTACTCTTTAGTCAATGTCCATAATTCATTACCTTAAATATTCAGTTGCACTTTGCTTTGACTTATGATCAGTTCAATCACTTTAATAATGCTCAAGATGAGCCTTCTGTTCTTCTTTTTCTTTTTCTCTTGGAACCTCATGGATACATCTGCGGTCCAATAAAACCTTCACTCGCTGAATCAGGATTTGTGGAGACAGCACCTTGTTTAGTCTTATGTTACTGGCTCTTGCGTGCTTTATCTTGTATTTCTGCAACCTTTTAAGGCATTTGACCGCACCTGAAATTTCCGGATGTGAGTTCCCTTCCTTAATGCTCGATGCCATGATGTCAAAGACTGCTTGAAGTTTTGCGATGAGAATTCTGCAAGATTTCTATTCTCAGACATTTCTTACCTTTGCATATGACAAGTATTATAACACGTATGCAGTTTTCCAGGTCTCCCTTGGATTCGGTACCATGGCTTTTACAAGGATTTGCAACTGAACGTCATTTGGCCAGGGAAAGATTTAGCTCTTGGTGGGTACCTCGTCCATTATTTCCCTTCTCCTAGGCCTTATCCACACAAGCCAATATAGGAAAGCTTCTGAATATTATCCTCAGCCACTAGAATAAAACTTTTTCTTACCACATGGTTTGAGTAATATGGCTGTGATGAAATGCAGTACACCTATTTCAGGGTCTTACAAAAAGAGTGGTTATGGTATTGAGGAAATGTAACTTTTTATAGAATTTTTTAGACCTATAAGCACCATGGTTGTACCATTCAGTCTGCTATATTTCAGTGTTATAGATATATGCTAGGAACAATCCCTCTTCTTGACTCTCGAGTCAGCTAATTTTCTGTGGTACCAATATTTACCATAATTTTCTCTTTCGACAAGTTTTTTAGTTGCAGAATGCCGACATCAGGAAAGAATTGAACTTATGGTGCCATAAGACAAGTTTTTTTCCTTCCTCTCTATATTCATTAAATTTGAAACTTCATGTGCATTAAGATGAAACAAGCTTAGTAATGAGTTTCTTCCTCTTCTTGTTCATCTTTAGCCAGACACGTAAGCACCGCAAATGAATTTCCATAGAGTTCTCTTAACATGATATAGCATATCTAAATCCTCTGTGGGTCTTTTACAGCCGAAACATTTATTTTTCATTACCTAATTCAGACTCTCAAATCTCTTGCCTAGAACTTCGATCTGAAGTTACCTGTTCTTAACAGCACTTGAACCTTTTACCAGAAGAAGTATACGAGGATCAGTGACCTTTGTCTAAGACCAACAGATAGAATTCAGTACCTATCAGATGCCCTCTGCAATCACTTCATGAGCTGTGGATTTCATGCTTATCTGCCCATAAGGGACTTACCAACTTCTCTCAGTTTATCTCTTCGATAGGTGTTAATAACATTGGGACTATTCCAGCAGCACTTGTGACCTATGCATCTATACAAGCATTGAAGCCAGACCTCATCATAAATGCAGGCACAGCTGGTGGCTATGTGGTAAAGCTACATATTATGAGGATTTTGAAACTGTATATTTTATAGAGGCTTCTGAAATATACTTACATATCTTGCAGCATCTATTTCAAATTTGTAAAGTGGATTCATTTCTCTTCAATACAGGGGCCTTCGGTTTCCTTTCTTTTGATAAATGTCTTTATTCAGCCTTAATGCATATGACTTTCAGTGTTATCCATTCTATATGCTTTCCACTACATTCTTATTTGCTCTTTAGTAGATAGAAAACAAGAGGACAGGTTACTCTTAAAGGAACAAAAGATAGGGATTTAAGATTTACATAGCGCCTAAGCACACATGTCTAGAAGACATAATAACTTTAGGTCATTGTACTGACTTTTGGTGATTTCAGTCGAAAGGAGCAAACATCGAGGATGTTTTTCTTGTATCAAGTGTTGCTTTCCATCATAGAAGGATACCTCTTCCTGTAAGTGATCTGAAACTATTGATTCTCAAGTTTTGACCAAAAAAAAAAAAAAAAAAAAAAAAAACTATTGATTCTCAAGTGCTTCTCTTAATAAACACAAGATATTCATAGGGAGATGCATCTACCTTAAATCCAAATATCAGTTTATATTATTTATATCGTAGTGGTGATCAGATTCCTTGGCTGTATAAAGAGGTGTCTGCCAAAATAGTGCAATTGCATTATGTTGAAATTTTAACAACTTCTGCAATTTAAGATAATTAGTCATGCTTTTTTCACTTCAGGGTCGTGATCTGTATGCAATTGGCCGGCGACAGTCCTTCTCAATGCCTTTGCTTTCAACAGAGCTTCAACTGAAGGTCATCTTTTATAGATCACAGTCTTGCTCAAAATGTATCCATACTTGCAATGTTTGATCATGTTACCTGGCATAGAGCAGTTTGTGGAAGTTTTTGTGAATGACGTGTTTTGCTTTTTATATCTCATTAACGCTTGCAACATGTTGAGAAACAGTAATATAGGATTTACTTAATTTGCTCACCTCCCTGTGTTGCACTATTTTGGCTTGATATATATTATGTTGAAGATCTACATGACAGCATTACTTTCTTATCAAGGTAACCTTCACATGAGAATTGTCATCTGCAGCCTCAATCATGATATAGAGATGCCTTATCATGGTCATTAGATTTTAGGCTCACTTAAATTGACTGAGGTGGAACTTCTCTGGTATTTGATGGATTTAATCCAAATGATTTTAAGATCTTGGTAATCTCCAGAATGGTTCACCTTTCATCTAGTTTATTGGTTATGCATTGCAACTCAGTTACTCATCATAGGTTGATAGGTTGTACATATTAATTATCACCCTCTACATTTCTTTACCTATAACGATCTTATATGGAATTTTTATTGGAGTCACTTGATATTCCAGGATGGAGCACTATCCACTGGTGACTCCTTTGATATTTGCCCACCGGATGAAGCATTCATCACCGCTAATAATGCTAACCTTGTAGACATGGAGGTAACCAGTTTGAGCACTGCATGTCCTGACACCAATTTCCAACACACGCTTCATGTTTCCCAAATTATCTTGATGTAGTAAAGTTCCTGCTTTGTGGCAGTATTATGATTGATAGAAATGAAAGTAACATAGAGAAGGATTGTTTTGTTGATATAGCCTAGGAAGTATTGACACTCTCCAGGAGTCGTGTTATATTAGATACTCCGACATGTATCTGATACTCTTGGACACTTTCTGACACTTAGTCAACACGTGTCAAAAAATCTGGCATTGGTCGACTTTCCCAACACTCAATCGGAATTCCGATATACGAGTTTCCGACATATTCCAATAGGTAAGGTCAATTTGAAAAATTTTCAATAAATGAGGGGTCAAAAGTATATATGTGAAAAAATAAAAAACAATAATAAAAATAATAAATTAGGAAGAAGAAAAATCTAGTCTTTTTTTTTTTTTTTTTTTTTTTTTTTTTTTCTGACTCTTACTTTCCATGATACATAATTCATCCCCCAAGATTTTTTTCTTTCTCTTCCGACATGTCGACTTGCTAGTCTAGAATGTGAATTCCCTTATTTTTTTTCTTTTTCAAGTTTTATAAATTATAGAAATGGAGTTGAATTTGTTAAATTAAAACAATGAATGATATTAATAAATGATGGATTAATTTTTTAGCATAAATTCATTCTAGGCTTTTTTATTATTTATTTTTTTGTGATAAAAATGATAATTTATTATGTATTTATAAAAATATACATTTAATATAAAATGTATCTCAACATATCAGAATTCTTTATTTTTTTTAAAATGACGTGTCGTGTCGTGCCGTGTGTCATGTGTTAGTGTCAATGCTTCTTAGGATATAGCCACACCAGTCTGAAGGTGACATTGTGAAGGTTGTAGAGGCCAGAGTTTAGATCCTCGAGTAGTTCTAGAGATGTGATCACTCAGATATTTCTTGACTTGCTCTGATTAGACCAGCAAATTAATGTGTCCAGAGTCTAATGAATTGTTCAGAGTCTCACAAAAGCTAAAGCATTAGCTTCTCTTTTTAGGAGGATGGATGTATCAACAGTCTCTGCCATGAGCTACTTCAGAAAATGATAATCACAGTTTTATAGTCGTCATTTTCGTTTGAAGAATCAGGGATGGATTTTGTTTGCAGGGAGCAGCTGTTGCCTACGTGGCAGGTCTATTGAACGTCCCCACTATATTCTTGAAAGTTGTGAGCAACGCCATTGATGGTGGCGAGCCATCTGTAGAGGAATTTCACCAGAATTTGGCAGTGGCGATGTCTACCCTTGATCAGACAGTCGCAGAAGTTTTGGACTTCATCAGTGGGAAGTGCCTGTCTGAACTGTCCATCTCTGAAACATCTTCTCTGGGCTCTACAAGATGACTAAAAACTGTAGTTGTTATAGTTGCGCACTTGATCTTCTCTTATTTGAATGTTATAATAGCAGTTTGCTCATTCATGATTCAACTGTTGGATGGGAGTCCAGAGCCTTCAATGATGGATTCAATGATGGATTCAACTGGTGAAGCACACAGGCCATGGACTACTCACAAGCCATCCGTTGCGATAAGCCAAATTCAGCCCGAGGCACCTCTAACTTTCCTCTAAAATGATACTTGTATTTCACTCACAGTGCTATTGAATGCTGTTGATCATTCCCTGAAATGCAACACCAGTCTGCTATTTTCTGAATGTAATGGGACTTTAATGTGGACCAAAGGCCAGAATGGCAGCATTCAAGTATCATGTTGCTCTTTATCTCTAAATAGACGATGTGATTGGGACTCCTTCTCTCACGGGGAGATTCTTAGCTGGATCCGAATACACAGTTCCAATGCATTCGCTGCTGTTTATTTTGTTAGATCCAGGTTGAATTCACATGATTAATGGGCGTGATGAATAAGTTGGGTACACACTATTTTTCTCAGCAGAAAATTCTTCTTCAAACCTGGTCATCACTTGGAATAGGGGAGAATCACATTTTTTACGCACTTGTTGCGAATTGCCTTTGTCTTAACTTTAGTAATTTCTTTTTATCAAGTGCTGAAATCGGTTGCAGTATCTCTCTTGATATTAACTTTGACCAGTTTCTCGGTCAGGACTCCGGCCACATGACTGTCACACGACCGATTTGCTCTAAAGGCAAATCGGTTGAGCTTACTATTGGCTGCCCATATCGATACCGAGATGCAAGTCCGAGGTCAGTTCAGAATATGGCCGGTTGCTCCCTCGTGCGCGCTGTTGCCAATAAACATTTGCTCCCGATATGCATTTTGAAGATGAGTTTTTGGATTTAAATGACTCAAAAAAAAGAAAATTTGGACTTCAGCGACGACTCGAAACAAGTTTTTTGAGAATTCCACCATAGTTTTTTTTTTCCAACCCTTTTTTGGCTTTATATTTATAAATTTGGTCTATCTTTTGACTGACATTAGCGTCAACGCCAACTACGGCAAAAATTACGTTAGATCTCTAGAGCGCCACATTAGCAAAATTAATGAACAACCATGGAAGGACTTAACTGTGCCCAAGTAAAAATGTCCAGAATTTAATTGCACTTTTTAAATGTTTGGGACTTGATCAATTCATGTTGACAAAATATTCAAAACTTTCAGTACAATTTTTTGAAATGTTAGCTCACGAAAAAGACACGCCATCGATAAAAATGGACAGTGCATTGGACCAAAAATTAAGACTGGGATAGATTTAAAACAAAAAAAAAAAAATTAAGAAGCAATATATATTTTCTATTTGGGTTAGTATTTTGAATTCACGTTGACAAAATGTTTTGGACTCCGGTGCAATTTTTTTTCAAATGTTAGGGTCACGGAAAACACACGCCATCGATGAGAGTTAACGGTGCATTGGGACCAGAAATTAAGGGTGAGATAGATTTGAAACGAAATTAAGAAGTAATATATATTTTCCCTTTGGGTTAGTATTTTCAAAGAGCCCGACCATCCGACGGTTTTTGAAAAATACCCGACTTTTAAGCAAATAAAAATCAAATAAAAAATTCTCAATTGGTGGCTATCATTTCAAACTACATCCACCAAATCAACAAATATTGCAAATTGATGTCTACATATTATCCAAGTAACATTAACATTAGATTAAGTAAAAATTTGCTTTTTTTTCTTCTTTTTTTTACATTAACCATAAAAATAAAAAATTCTACATAGCAGCATTGCTTCGACCAAAAGAAAGAGAAGTCAGTTCAGAGTAGCAAATTTTAAACGACAGGAAGTAAAAGTGCAAAACAAGTCAACGATTAATAACTTGCAGAAAATGAGAAAGAAGCATGAATCTACTAGAAAGTCCATGAATTGGATCTCCTCATAACCGGCTTCATCTGTCTGTCTTCCTCAAGTGATACCATACCTATATGCGAAGGGTCTTCCAACATCATCTTCGCCACCAGGTAACCGGCGATCGACCAAGTTTGGAATTTGCGAGCCTGCTTCCCGATGTAACAACCGAGCTTCCCGTCGTAGTACTCTGGCCAGTTGTCCTTGAGTAGCCTTGCTTCTGCAAGTTCAATGGCTCTTCTTGCAATCAGGGGTCGTCCGGTCTTGATACATGCGGCAGTCAGAAGCCATAGAAGCACTGCACACATTGTGACAGCAAAAGAAAAATATGAGAATAAAGGTTGATTTGAAAGAGTCATTCAGAGCGACACCTAAGAGCGCGTATATCGAAGAAATTTGTAGCAAGTAGCAAAGTGCAATTTGATCATGTAAAGCAAACCATGCTAGTTTATCAATCAAATACAATTGATGTTATACAAAGTACAAATCCCTCAAAGAAAAGATCCATGGAAACCAATCAACTTCACTTCTCATGGGCAAGTTTTAAGAGCATACCTGGCCAAGATCCACCATTGTGGTAGCTCCATCTAGTGTTCTTCGGATCGCACCCTGTCACAATCTTCCATTCATGGTTCTCTATAGCTGGATAACAAACTTTCAGAGGCATTTCTCCAACTAATTCCTCCCAGCGTGATTCTATTAAGTCCATTATGGCAGTGGACTGTTCTGGCGTCGCTAGTGATGACAAAATGGCAATACAGTTACCCAAGCAGAACCAACGGAAATCCATTCTGGCAGGGCTAACATTGCCAACAAAGTATCCACCACGAGTAGGCATAAAATCGAAAATCCATTCTGGAAGAGAATCAGGTATCACGTTGAATTTGTTGACTGCTGTATGAGAGTACTCCTCTGTTTTATAACGATAAATATCGTTAAGATGCTTTAAGTCTATCCAGAAGTAACCCCTCATGTGATAAGTTAGGGCATGAAGGCGTTTGACAATACGTTCCACAAATTCCTTTCCCTCCACATCTTGCTTTAGGAGAAGCAAAGCACACCTTAGTGCCATAAAAAAGAGTGCTTGTATTTCGATAGGATATCCATAGACACCCTGCAAATTACAAACAATTTTGAACCGAGTTAAAGTAAATGAATAATGAGAACAAGTAGATCCATAACAGTTTTATCATTTCTAAGAGTTGCAGGATGTGCTAGCTCCTAATGGACCTTGAGTAGGCAGAAAACAGAGATATTCGACGACATGTAACCTAATTCTTTTTTTCTCTCACAGAATTAATCAGACGTTTTGAGCAAGTTAGATGATAACGATTCTTTCTTTAGATCATTCATTAAGCAGCATGAAAAGACAAAGGCTAACATTTGAAATCAAATTATAAGTGTCATTTAACACACGTGTAAAGAACCCTACAAGGTTGCATTACTTACTATTTGTTCATTACTGCTGATTATTTATTCATTACTGGCATGATGATGCACTTACATATGCCTGCTTGTGAACCGGTCTATACATTTGGATTATTTAGAATAAAGAGGAAGCATATCAGTTCAATCAAATGTAGAGAACCCTTAGACAACAATCTCGTGAATCCCTTCACATTGTGAGAAGAGAAGTATGAAGTTGCAATTGAATATTACTTTGTGGTTAATAGAGAATTGGCTCCCCTACATGATTTGAAATTAGAAGATTGATATTAAACTACTACGTACCTAAGCAAAGTCATATGATAGCAATGCTATAAGAAACTCACCATTCTCCGGTCAATCATACAACATCCGTCGGCACAGAGAAGAGTTGGAAAAGTGTCGAAGCCCTCCGACAGACACAAACTCAGAATTAGACGCATGCCCTTCTGGCATTCAGATAGTTCAGCCAAAGATGTATCTCCTGTTGATTTTGTATAAGCTCGGAGCAGAATGATCCACCAAAACCCAGAATCAACAGGAGCAACCCTTCCTATTGCACTCTCTCCAAAATCAGCTATCAGAGTGTCGTTATTCCTGACCGGATCATGGAGCACTTTGAAACTAGCTGGCATTACTCCTTCTCCTAGCTGGAATCTATCGATTTTCTTCTCCCATGATTGTAGGCGAAGAGTCTTCAATATGAAGTTTTTGACTATTTCAGATTCTCCATTCATCAGAAAAGCCAATGCACTGGGGAAGAAATCTCTCACAAAGACCTAGAGAGCCAATGAAAAAGTTAGCATTCACTTTCTAACAACTTGAAGCCATCTATTTTTTACCCTCGAAAAAAAACTTGAAGCTGTCTATGCTCTAAATCATGTCCAGAAAAATACTTTATCCCTTGACTTACTACAAACCTAAGAAAACTCCTGTGCTCCAAGTCCATCGACATGTGAACAGATGGTGCATATTTGACTACAGGTGGACATATGAGTGACAAAGTAAAGATGCCATGATGCCCAGTGTAAAGAAGAATTTCTGGAACACAATATTGACAGTAGTTACCTTGAATATGCTAAAGTACATGACAGTTTGCAAAATGAGAACAATTAGGATTGGTCTAGATTCTGATTGAGTAGTAACCAAAAAGAGAAGGCTCATCGACAGGAGCATGTGGGCTAAAATATATTCAGTACATGCTTATTTATGAACAAAAGGACGAAGAAAACCAAAACCATCTGTCCAACCAACAAATGACTTCAACTAATACAAATGATATGGGTTCTCCCAAACCATTGATGTTCGGTGGACCAAGAAGGACAGACGCAAGCAATGGTGATGATCATCACTAAATAGGATGAAATGGAAGGTACTGCATTATGCAATCTGGAAATAGTACTCTTTACCTGATCATAATTAAGGTTCTCTTCAGAACTATCCAATGCAGCAATAGTCCCCACTGGTTGACCCCGAAAATATACTAATGATCTCCTAAGTGCTTCCCAAGCTTCAGCAACCATAGGATGGGTATCAAATCCATTGTCTGCCCTTGGGGTATTGTAGCCCGACCTTCTATCTGGCGACAAAAAGGAACCAAAGGGGTCGGTCAAGCGGGACGAGGACTCAGAATTTCTCAAGGAGAGATGAGGAGACAACGCAGTCGACAATTCATTGAGGGATCGTTCATCAAGCGACCTCTTCCTTTCCATGTTTAAAGGCCTCGGCCTCTCCATCAATTTTGAGAAATCACATTCTTCAGACTCAGCTAAAGTGCACAGCAAATCAGATCCTCTCACATTTCCGTTTTCGGTAACACTGCCCTTCCGCTGCACATCCATTCGAAGGGTAGACAATATTCTCAGGATTCTTGAGTGAAGTTAAGTGATCCTCAAAAGTCGAAATGATATGATCCACTCTGTACAAAACAACATAATTAAGCCACTTAAAAGCCAGCAACAGGCACAAGTTCTCATGTACTTCCTCTGCAAAGATTGGTAGTTGCCCATCTCATCATCGGTGAGATAAGTCTACATGGTACATTTTCAGCGAAACTCCAATTCAGATCTCGAATGACACTAGAAACAGCTATGACGCTACTCAGAAACATGTCATTCCTGTATAGAAGATATCCAAATCCCTCCAATCCTACGAAATCACTCGGAAACAGGAAAGAATGGCAAGTGCATTTTACACTTACTCCCATTAAACCCATAAAAAAAAAAAGCATGTAAGAGCACAACCGAAAACAAAATTTCGCAGGCGATGAAACCATTCCTCGCGTCACGATCGTGATCCACCATTAGCATGGTTTAATGTTTAACAGAAGCATGAAACATGCATTAGATTGTCGAACCATTAGCACATGCAGCAGTAGCGTCAGATTCCGCTGTTTCCAACAACAACAACAACAACAACAACAAAAAAGAACCAAATCCAAAACAAGCACACGAAACCGAGACGTCCTAAAAAATAATCCTCGACCCTTTTGCATGTTCAGTATATTCCCCAGATCTCTGACCAGATTCACGTACGGTTCAAAGGGTCGCGTCCGAATTTAAGCTCTTCGAATCAGAGGAAACTAACCTCAAAAGATCAATCGTCGTTGTGCTTTGAGACCCACTTCGGAATTGACTGGAACGACAGATATAATAAGCTCGCATTAACAGCGACGGGTAGATAGATGGTGGGGCAAGCATCTCGTTGCAGGTGTTTTCCTATTTTTTACTGTTTGCCTTTTATTTTTATTTCTCCTGTTTTTTCTTCTTCTTTTCCCTTTAAATAAATGCATGCGTACGTGTATCATTCACGTGATCATGCCTGAATTATAAAAACTTTTATCGGTCTCGCTTGTCTTTTCCTCAAAAAGAATATGGACGTGTATGAGACACGTGAACATCGTTCACCTGTTTTAGGCGTTTTACTTACTGTAATTTGCGTAATAATCCTATAGATAATTATAAAAGAAATCATAAACATATTGTACATATGTCAATTCAATTTTAAATTTTTTAATTTGATCAATTTGATCATGAATTTTTTAATAATTTACTAATTTAGCTATTTTAACCATAGCTGATGTCCACATGTTTGTCTTCTTCAAGTGGCTGCTAGTGTTAATGTAGACAATATTTGCAATTAAAAAAATGTGAATATTATTTATTTATTTTCATTTTTATTTTTTTAAAAATTTGAAAAAAAAATGAAAATTTTGTTTACATCAATGCCGGCCATTACACATAAGATGGCCGGCAACAAAATTGATCAAAAAGACTATAAATTAATAAATTGTCAAAAAATTTATAACTAAATTATTTAAACTAAGAAGTTTAGAATTGAATTGACCTTTTACAATAAATCTAAGACTTTTTTGGTCATTTTCATCATTATGACACCATTATCTGCAATTTTTTTTTCAAATTATGTGAGAATGCACTTGTATTTCAATTTCATTAAGTAACTTCTTTTTATTATTATTTTTATATATGAACAATTTTTTCATTAAAAAACTTAAATTAATTTTTAAAAAATATGGGCCTAGCTCAAAGGGCTGGGTTTCACAATTTGTGCACAACACATAGTAAACTTTGTAAAATAGATGTAGGACAGGATAAAAAAAAAGGGTATACATATTAAGGAACGCAATGTAAAACACAGACAATTGTTTTAAGATTCTCGTTAGTGAATGTGTTTTACGGACTAAGATTCTATAAATACAGTGGAAATTGCAATCAATACCTAAATTTCCATCTATCTTTAATTTTATATAGAAGAGACCTTTTCGGTCATCAGCCATTAATGTTGAATTTGTTTTATAGTCCATAAGTGAGGTTTTGAGCATTAATGGTGCTTACTGCCTATAGCAGTAATGGTACTTCCCTGGCAATGCTCGTTATTCATTTTATGTTTAATTTTTTTCCAAATTCGAACCCACGTAGAATGCAAGGGACCACATCTAGTAGACTATAAATTTTTATCTTGCCATTAAATGATATCTATTAGTACAAGTATTTATTCCTTATTAAAAAGGTAAAAAAGATATACTTAAGAAGTCTATTAAATGACAAAATCATAGGAAATACTTATTGATTTTTGAAAAAAAATCCATGGGTTATGTATGGATCTAACAACTAAGTCCTCCATAATCAAACAGTGTAAAAAATTGCGAATTTCTCCATATCTCTTTCTTGATTTGCAAAATGCAAGGAGACACAAAAGAATAATTTCCTTTTTAGTCCTAAGAATTTAATATTTCTAAGAATACATTTTGATCATCAACCAAGAATTTACCAAAGAAAAAGATATCACTGAAGTAAAAAAATACGAGATTTTTTAGTGGACCCAATGACAATGAATTTACTGTTTATATGTATCTGGCTCATAAGTGACGAGTGCATACAAAACTAGCTCCTAGGAATGGGGATGGAAGACCGATTGTTAGTGTGTTAGGGTCAAGGCTTGTGAAGGCAGGGACCTGGCTTGTCGCCTTATTTTTGTCCTCATGGCATTGAGATTTTAGTATATCGAAATGGGCCTTACTGTGTCTTTTTAAGGCAATGCTAGTTTATCCCGCTTCTTGTTTGCCCCATGGGAAGCTTATTTTGAAAGATTTACTGCGCTCACCTTAGTTACGACTTTCCAAACCTTTTTCCTTCTATATAATCTTTTCTCTATTTCCCCCATTGACGAGATCGAGCAAGAGTTGTGATGTGTATCGGTTACTTTTTTTTGTCCACCCTCTCCAATGATTGTGAGCCTTCCCAAGAGACTCGGTAAAAGAATATCGTAGGCATCTTCGGCGAGTGCCGGCATACAATATCACGGTTGTCCATTTCTTGTCCTATGCATTCTTTATTGTAACTAGCTCATTAAGCTAATTATCAAAATATGACAAAAAAAGCATAGAGAAGAAACATGAGCAAAGCGGGGAAGAAAGCATTTCGCATGCTTTCCATATCATCGACCGCGATGATACATTGCATTGTTAGCCTGTCAAAACTTCGGGAATATATTGCAGTTTGATGACTCGAGTTGTATGGAGTAACATTAACTTTCCTGGAGTCAAATTGTTTTCTGAGTAGGAGTTGAACTTTAGACCAGTAAAACCCATAAGGAGAACATAGTTCTTGTGGCACCCCTCGACGGCCCCCGAATCCGATTAGGGTCGTCACAGTTCGCTTACCATTCACTTTCCTTATTAACATATCACTCTGATACCATTTCAATTGCAGCGGATCCATACAACCTGGGGGTTTACATCTTTTAAATCGGTCCCTTGCGCAATTTAAATATGGAAGCACATCCAACAACTCCCTTCCCTATGTCCAGAAAACGATGCACACCTACTAAATATCTTATATAAGTTAAAACCGAACACGTTTATTTACATAGAGCAGATGGACATCTTTAGTTGGTACATCAAAATGCCGTAGTTTTCTATACTCGGCTACACTTCAAAAGATGACCGACATCTCCTCTCACAATCGTATGCTTAAGGTCCATTAACCAGTGTCGGCGTCTAAAGGTTCCCTCATTTGCTATCCTTCTCTTTGCGGTCATATCCAACCGCTCAAATCATCTACTAATCTGAAATGTTATTCCCCAAAAGGGGTGAGTACAACCACTCAGCAGGTAAAGAATCCAATAACAACTCAATGCATCATGCAAATCATACATGCATTGCAGGGCGTTACTTTACCTTGAAGCCATGCGCATACTATCATGCATCATCATATCAATTTATAACACATACATGTGTATCATCATCGTATCATACATGTCATCATCATCATGACATCATTACATTACACATGTCATATCATATATCATTATCATAATCATCACCATACATATCATCATGCATATCATATCATGGGTGATCATCATTATTTCACATCACATATCATCATCATCATCATCATCATCATCATCATCATGCATATCATCATGCATATCATATCATGGGTGATCATCATTATTTCACATCACATATCATCATCATCATCATCGTCATGCATATCATCATGCATAGCATATCATGGGTGATCATCATTATTTCACATCACATAACATCATCATCATCATCATCATCATCATCATCATCATGGGTGATCATCATTATTTCACATCACATATCATCATCATCATCATCACCATGCATATCATGCCATGGTTTAATTTCCACTTTTAGCTTTCAATTTGATCACCACATCACCCATTCCTCAAATCATCAATTTCATCATCCCCTCGGGCAAAGACCTTCGAGGCTTCCGGCATTCAGCCTCCCAGGCCACCGGCATCGGCCCCCACATTCGGGCATCTTTCATCTCAACTAGCATCACGAGGCATTCCCTTCGGGCGAAAACCTCGACGGGGCTTCCGGCATTTACACTCCCGGCCGGGCATCCCGCATCCCAATCCCGGCATCGCGAGGCATTCCTTTCGAGCAAAGACCTCCGACAAGGCTTCCGGAATTATGTACCGACATACCACCAGGATCCGCCCCCCTCCTCTGGAATTACGTACCATATACCACCGGGCATCCCGACACTCCCGGGGAATCTCCGGAATTACGCCACTAGGCCACCGAGCATCATCATCCACCACAACCACTTCCTCTTTTATCATTATCCACATTTACCATTATTTTGATCTCAATTTAACATGGCATATGGCGTGACATCAAACAAGTCATACTTGGCACACATGCATCACAATTCAATGTCATACATACACCAATATCTCATCATACATGCAACAATGCATAATTATTTATTAATAAATTCAATGGAATTTATGGCCAATAAAATAATCCATTTTATCATGCCCCTTTTTATTTTTATTTAAATTCCAGCTTGTGCCATTTTCAAAAATATTAAATTTAATTATTTATATAATCTCAAAAATCATAAAATTAAGGCAAGTAATAAATAAGGCAATAGGATAATGATTTCATGCAAAATACACGGCCAATGAGAAATCCACACAAATCCATAATTTACACAAAACAGCATGAAATTTTCGGATGAAACCAGAATGCACAGTTTTCAAAGAAATTCGATTAAAATATCCATACGGCCTCCAAAAATTACGAAATTTTACAGAGTTATAGCCAAGACATTTTCGTACAACTTTCATGAAGAACTCCAAGCCATATTCTTTTAATATTATTTTATACAGTCTCATGAAGCTTCTGGATCCACTACCGCATCGTCCAGTGTACACATCTCCGAAATATTGAGATTTCACCTACCTATTCTCTTTAGTTTCCTCTGAAATTCGGATATGTTATACATAAAGGTGTCCTCTACAATTTTTATGAAGAGATCTAGGTCAAATAACCAGAGTATAGTCATCATCTATGTCCTTGAAGTCTCGGGTATCTCGGAATACATTACCAGAATCATCGTCTTCAAGATCTAGTTGATTTACTAGGCTGTACTTGTTCATTTCACTTCAAATTTTATTATGTTGTAGTTTAAGATGTCTCCTACAACTTCCATGAAGGAATCGAAGTGATATTCTCAACACAAACCAACATGCAACCACAAATCCAACCAAAGGTCAGTAAAATCTTTCCAGATCTGGGGTCTCCGTAGGATGATACTTTAACCCCTTTAATCTCCATCATTTTCCACAAAATTTTAGTATGTTATATTTTAAGATGTTAACTACAACTTTCATGAAGAAACCAAAGCCAAAATAGAACTCTAAACATGAATGCAAGCTCTCACAACATTCTGACTCGAGCGGATTCACGCAAAAACATTCCAGATCTGACATCTCCGTAAGATGAGAGTTTGACCCCTCAAATCTCCATAATTTTCCACTAAATGTTAGTATGTTGTAGTAAAAGATGTTAGCTACAACTTTCATGAAGAAATCGAAGCCAAAATCTGACTCTAAACACACATGCAAGCTCAAACAAGTTTCTGACTCACACGGTCCGAACACAAACAGCCACACCATCCACACACAGCTCATCCATGCTTCGGTTTTTCTCATCTAACGCCCAAAAATTCAACATGCAAGCAACATACAAACATGCAAGAGAAGCTAGAGGACTCCCACTTGCCTCTAGACCACACAAATGGCGGCACACCGGCGACGGACGAACGGCGTGCGGGCGGCGACGGGCGAGCTCCTCCTCTCTCGCCACTCCCTCTCTCTCGCAACCTCCTCTCTCTCCCTTTGGCCGAACAAGCCACTCTCTCTCTCTCTGCCTCTCTCTCTCTCTCTCTCTTTTTGGATGCTTATATATTGCATGCTTTCTTAGTTTGCATGAGGGACAAGTGTAATTGTGGAGGAAGACAAGTGTCCACCATGCTTCACCTCCTTCATGCCACTTGTCCGGTTACATGCAAGGCTGATGGGCCTTCTTCTTGGGCCTATCTTGGGCCATCAAATGGGCTGGTCGACAGCCCCTCCTTGGCTCCAATGGGCCGACCATTTGGCCCTCCAAAATCCATACTCTTGGGCCTAAGGCCCAACCTAATTAAACCCACAATTTCCCTTTCAATTATTCATCTTTAATTCTTTCTTTTGAGAATTTAATTACTAAATTCCACATGGCCAAAATCTTGAAATCATAATTC
Source organism: Eucalyptus grandis (assembly GCF_016545825.1). Taxonomy (NCBI): domain Eukaryota; kingdom Viridiplantae; phylum Streptophyta; class Magnoliopsida; order Myrtales; family Myrtaceae; genus Eucalyptus; species Eucalyptus grandis. Next base: position 36,602,408 of record NC_052618.1, read on the forward strand.
CATAAATTTCAATTTATAAAACACATGGCTAATGATAGGATTTTCTTTCCTATCACATAATTATCCATTAAAAGCTTGGCCATAAATCTTATTACAAATTATGGATTAAATGGCCATAACTTGATGGTACTTTCATCACCTATTCATAGAATTTAATATAGCTAGAGGTCGTTGAGAATTTTGGGATGCCACAGTTCTCTTTTCATGTCGGGCTTAAAATGGGACAAGAAAAATCCAAGAGGGCCAGGCGTAGGCTGAATTGGGCATCCATAAAACCCAAAAGCATAAGCTGAGTGGACAAAAGAAAATAAAGAATTGGGCTCCACTATCTTTGCGGAAAAATCATTGATTACAGACTAATGAAGTCCTTCTAATGGCCAAAAGACAAGTACTTGATCCATCCCATAATGACTTAAACGCGAACGGTTGCAAAAGATCTTAACATCGTGTTTTCAACCCACCGTGTATTTCATACTCCAAAATCCGAGACCCATTTCTAGTTTAAGCACTTCTTTGGGAGATCATCAAATTTATGGTAAAAGAATACTATAAGTGTCAAAAGTTGTATACACGCTTACTTTAATGCCAAAAATTTTCACCAGGTCACTTACATGTCAGATCAGACAAAAATAAATATCTTAAATGCCAACAACGAAAAATTCCAACCAAAAATAATACGTGGCTTTTATAATTAAAAATTTTAGATGACTTGGTATATTATTTAAAAAAATCAAGTCCATGTGGCATTTCTATGTGGTGTGGTTGGCACTAAAATGATCAGTTTTTAATAATGATCGATACTTAAATGATCACTTTAAATAAAATTTAACAATCAAACGATCATTATTGACAAATTTAGACGACATCATTTAGGAGTTATGTGTTGACTGGGCACACAGCAAGTCACATAGGATTGAGAATATAATAGAATATAGTCACGTCAGATTTCTAGCAATTCAAATTAAAGTTAACACTTAAATGATCGTTGCACTTAAATGATCCAAAAATATCTTTTGACACTTCCAGTATATTTCTCCTTAAATTTCACCTAACCCACTTGGTCTCCCATTATATTGCACATTTGAGGAGCAAGTATGCAAGTGACTTTTGTCTAACTTCCCTTGTTTGGAATAGGAGAGGATGCTTTCTTGTATTGTATTTTCATTTTTTGTAGGATAATTGAAGTAGAGGTCTCAAAATTGGCTGAAAGTCCATTTTTAATCCATATATATGAGTTAGATCATATGTGGGTTAGCCTAATTTGAGGAAATAGGTTGTTATGGGTTTGAACTACATAGTGTGGGTGACTCGAAGTCAAGATATTCTTTGAAGTATAATTGCTCTTCTTGAAGACATCCTTGCTCTTGTCTTAGTTGCCTTGTATGCTGTATACATCTCCTTGATTAGGAAGAAACTATTTGATGATGATGAAAAGCAAGGTCAAGGCAGCATGGCACATTTCCTTGGATAGCTATTTAACCTCTTGATATTTCTTGTTGCCTACCTTGTGCTTAATTTTGCTAAGCTAGAGCCATTTACCAACCTTAACTAGAGGCAGGTTGGCTAGTTGTGTTGAGAAAACATCTCTAAGTGATTTTACTGATTTCCAAACTATCTTTAGTATAATATTTATTATGATGTTTTTAGATGTTTGCGACAAGTATTAAAGATTATGTGATGACAAAAACATTCATTTGGTAATATTCATTGAATCAACAAACTAACTATTGTGGAAGTGAATATGCGTATTAGCAGAATCTAAATGATAACAAAAAATGAGATGCTAGGCTGTCTGATAGATCTGTCATGAGCTGCGGCGAAGGGACAACAACAGAAGCTATTTTTACGTAGTCTACAATGTTCTGGAAAAGGATTGTATGGCCAGTTTTATCTTTAGACAGTAGTATCAACGATAATTCTAATAGCTCTTTGCTTCTCTAGTCCACCTCTAATAGATAGATTGAATGTGGGTATTAAAGAAAGGATCTTACAAGCCCAATTTTAGGCACACATAAATACAAAGATTGAAAATCTTCTATATGTTGTGTTACAAGTGAAACGCTCTCTTCCGACGGTTTCTCTAAGTATTGTATTCTTGTTGTTTAAGCATGCAAGAGTAAGAGTGATCTATCATATAAAATGATTAGTGTCTATCAATTGTAACTTTCTGAGTAAATTATTAGTGTAATCCAATCTAACTTGTGGATATTAGTTTGAAAAGTGGACGTTGGATTGAAGATAAAGCCGAATCACTATGTATTTTTGTGTGCTACTTTTGTAAGCACGCAATTTGCTCACGAGTTTTGAAACATCACCTTAACTAGATCTTTATTTAGAATTAACTAGTTTCTATGAAAAATTATCAAATTTTCTAAAACATCCTATTCACCTCATTCTAGGTTGTATTGTTAGCTCCCAACAATTGTATCAAAGCCCTATTGTTCGTTCGTTATTTGAAGTGTATCTCTTCTGAGTATAAAGATCTTCTCTTATAGTTAACTAAGTAGTTTCTTTTACCAATGATGCTCAAGCTCCTAACTAGCCACTTTACTTTGATGGAAGCAATTATGGATACTAGAAATAAATGATACAATTTTACGTTGAAGCTACATATCTCGAAATGTGGAGCATTATCGAAAGTGGCATAGCCATACTAGCTCTTGCTCCTACCCAAGTTCTTGCTCGATAGGAAGCTCAAGCTACAGATGCTGCTGTTGACAATATGGAAGAAGCATGAAGAAAATCTGCTCTCAATGCCAAAGCCAAACACTTCTTGTATTGTGCTTTGTCCCCATCTGAATTTAACAAAATTTCTTCTTGTGCTACAGCTAAAGACATCTGGGATTGTCTCCTATTGACATTTGAAGGAATTGACAAGGTGAAGGAAACTAAGGTGAACATCCTACTTGGAAATTATGAACTCTTCAAGATGAAATTAGATGAGACAGTAACAAGATGTTCACTCAATTCACTAAAATAGTGAATGGCCTTGCAAACCAAGAAATATATTCACTAATGTGGAGAAGGTAAACAAACTACTAAGGGCATTGCCAAAGGAATGGATCACGGTGAAGACCTCACTCTGAGATATAATAAGGATTCAACCAATCGCAAGGAATGAGTCGATAGAAACATTTATGTCATATGAAGTTGAACATATGAATGAGGAAAATTACTCAAAAAGTAATAAAGGTATCACCTTCAAAGCTGAAGCTGATCAAGATAATGCAAGTGAACATGTATCCTTAGATGGCGAGGACAATGGTGAAGATATGGCGCTATTGACAAAAGATTCAAAAACTTCATAAGGAAAGGTAGAAACTACAAAGGGAAACAACACATGAAGTTTTCATATGGCTAAAAGCCATAATGGAACTAAGAAGGATTTAAAGGTAAGGATATTATTTGCTATGAATATAGGAAACAAAGTCACATAAAGCTGAAATGACCATTTTTAAAGAAAAAGAAAGAAAAATATGAAAAGAAGAAGAAAGCATTCAAGGCTTAATCATAGAATGACATTGAATGTGAATCCAGCAACAAAAAAGAAGCAAATCTCTATCTAACGGTTGACTCTAGCCATTAGGATGAAAATGAGATAAATGCTCTACAGAATTTTTTGAGGGAAATGTTTGAGGAGCACAAAAAAGCTTCAAAAAGGATTTTTGTTCAGAAAAAGGAAGTTCATGATCTCAAAGAAGAGTTAGGCATTTGCAAGCCACTCGAATAGCTTCCAGGTATTGTTTATTATATGCTCTCTTCATATCAAAGATTAAGAATGCAATGAACATTAGATACATATTCTCATATTGAAAAAGTTACTATTATAGTATTTCTTCTCTCTCTCTCCTCAGTGACTGTTTTAACATACGATCACCTCATTCACTAATGTTGTTGCACTTATTTCTCTCTATTGATTATTGTGTACATTAAATTCAAAAATTTGGTGAAAATTCAAATAAGAAAGTTATTGTTATTGAAGTAATGGACAACTTTCTAAAACGTGACTAAGCTGCTCCTACTTATGCAGAGATAGTGCACACGTATTTACTAAAAAAAATGGCTCTTTGTAACCACTATATATTCCCACACTCTTATTCATTTCTCTGCTTCATTGCCCCTTATCCTTCTCATTCAAATGGCTCGCAAACCTCACGCGAATCAGAAACCTACCAAAAAGTCTTCTCGCATATCAGTAGTAATGGCCAAAGCGTCCAAAGGAGGACCATCGCATATCAATCTCACTAACCAAGCCAAAAGATCCACTAAGGTAACTCAAAGCCAAAGCATTCCCCTGTCTCAACAAGTTGGAGAATATGTTGGAAGAAGAACTGCAAGCATAACCTTGTCATCTTTTTCAGAGAGAGTAACACCTATTGCCAAGATGCCTAAGTCATGTCTATGAACCGACAAGGAAATAGTACTTGTAATTGCCCCTTCAACACAGCTGGTTATTCCTACAACTTTCCAAATCCCTCTAAGAAAAAAAAAGCCGTTCAAGGTGTGATCAACCAGTTTCTGATGACACAACATGAAGTGATACTCGAAGCACTTAGGTATGCTTTTGCTAAAACTCATAAATTGGCACTACCTCCTACACCTATCGAAGGAACCTCTCAATCGGTGATTCAAGCATTCCCACAAAAGTTCTCAACCAAAGAGGATGTCCCGAATGATCTAGAAAAAAAATAAGTGAATAAGCCCCTCGAAAATTCTAATAAGCTTGAAGTGCAACCAACCCAAATTGCACCTGCTCAAGCCTCTAACCAACTCGAACAAAGTGAACCCAGAACTGAAATAGAAGAAACTTCAAGAGACAGGCATTGTGAAGATGATGACAATAAGGTATTTCAGAATTTTGAACCTATTGAAAGTTTTGAACCTAATCATTCTTTCAAGTCTGAAATGTTTTTGTCCAAAGATTATAAGGAAGCTTTTCGAGCTTTGCACAATTAAGGAACTATTACATATCGATTTGTTGATTTTGACTATCTTGATGCCACGACATTTTTCTATTCAAACTTTTTGAAACACTAAAACTCAAATTTTTCTGCTCAATGAAGGAAGAAGTCCATCCCACTCTTGTGACAATATTTTATTCAAATCTTCATTTTCCAAATAGGGACTCTTTCATTTTCACTTGTCGAAAACAAAACTATGTCATCACTTTAGATCAACTGGAAAAAATCATTCAAACCAAGTACCATGTGTTCAAGATTTCAATAGGGCCTAATGAAGCCTATAATTTCGTGCTAGAAACTTTGAACTTCACTTGTGGTTTTAAAGAAATCATCCTATTAAACCTACTGCCTCTCAAAATGAATTTCATCCAAAAGATGTTGACCCTCTATCTGTGTCCCAAGACATCTTCTGCAAATAATGTATCTTGTTATGAGGCAATAGTCATCTGGGTCATTCTCACAAAGTTTGATGATTTCTCTCACACACATAATCTTTATTCATATGTATCACATGGCAAAGAGAGATAGGTAAGCTGCCTTATGCTGTCCTCATCACTTGTATCTTCCGACACAAAAACATCGACTTCACTAATGCTGCCCCAAAAAGCATGGTGAATCTTGAGATTCGGAAGAAGACGCTAGACAAGATGATGCTAAGAATGACTCCTGATGGTTGGACAAATACGAAGGATGAGATAATAACCATTGGGCACGGTAAGGATAAGCATACAGTTGCTACCCTAAGAGAAAGATTGGCTGAGCAAGAAAATAAGAAAAAGGTTAAGGCACCCGTATAAACGCAGACCTCTTGTCCACCAAGACCTAAAAGATCACCATCTCCAGTGGACATATTTGTTTCTCCCACTGTCGGGCTTACTACCTTTAAGCCGAGATTTAGGAAATCAAAAGCATCTCTTTCATGACTTGATATCTAGTGACAATTCAACAGACTATTTTCAACTTGAACCTGAAGAATCTAACCCCACTCCTCCAGGCAATGCAAATGCCCTCGCATTGAAATTATCATATTCCTTTTGTGTTCTTGTTTCTTTTGCTATTCATGTCTAGTTGCCTTTTGAATTTGATGTACTGACATGACACGTTTCTCAGTAAAGTTCTAATTTCCTTACGTATTTTTGCTAATGACAAAAAGGGGGAGAGATATTGATGTGAAAACTTTTTTATATGTGTTGACATTTCACTTACACATTAAACTCTATTGCTAGAATAGATAACATCAAAACAGAGGGAGTATTACACGAATTTTATGCTGATATTGTTACCGTTTTGCATATGTTTTTTAATGACTTATGATCTCTAGCAAATCTATGACTTTTTCACTCTTATTCTACAGAAAGATCATCTAGATTGCATCTCCAGTGTATCTTAATTCTTATGGAGATCTTGTTACCTGATAGTTGTGCATATTCCTTGAGAAATTAGCACATAAATAGGTCATTTACTTTTACAGCAACTTTATAAAAAATATTCTTTCACATTTGTGGGATAGTTTCGTAATCATAAAAAAAGGAGGATATTATTGCAAAAACATTTCCAAGTGGTTTTGATGATTTCCAAATTATTCCTAGCATAATATTTACTATGATATTTGTAAATGTTCGTAACAAGTATTAAAGACTATGTGATGACCATGGTACGATCCAAGTGGTAAAGATTGTGATATGCCTTTAATACAGTTTTTCCTTAAACAACACCAACAAATGTAAAGATTAGTTTTTGCCGATATTTGTATCAATGTTGTATACATTAGGTCACTGAATCGTGGTAGCAATGTTGATTTGATAATGTTCGTTAAATTAGCAAACTAACTATTGTAGAAGTAGACATCAAAATGCTAGGCTATCAACAAGTTTGTTTAGAGCTACAACGAAAGGACAACAACAAAAGCCGTTTTTAGGTAGTCTGCGAATGTTTAGGAAAATGACTGCACAGACAGTTCTATATTTGGATAGTAACATCAACGGTAACTCTAATCGGCTCTTTACTTCTCCAATTTACCTCCAACAGATAGATTGAATATGGGTATAAAGGAGAAGATCTCGAAAGCCAAATGTTAAACACGCACAAATACAAAGATTGAAAATCTTCTATATGTTGTGTTCCAAGCAAAACACTCTCTTTCAACTGTTTCTTTAAATATAGTGCAAAAGCTTAAATAAACAAGAGTAGGAGCTCTAGTTAGGTCCTGACAGTGTGATAGATCGTGTAAAAGAATCAGTGCTTGCCAATTGTGACGTTTTAAGCAGATTATTAGTGCAATCCAGCCCAACTTGTGACTGTTAGTTTGAGGGGGTAGACATAGGCTTAGAGATAAAGCCGAACCACAATTTAATGTGCAACTATTTTTCTCTCTCATTATTTTCACAAGCACACAATCTACTTATGATTTTGAAACATCATCTTCACTAAGCATTAGCTAATTTCCAAGAAAAATTGTCAAAATTCTAAAACAACCTATTGACCCCCTCCTTTAGATTGTATTATTAGCCCCCAACAAGTTGTTTGTAAAGGTGAGTAGCAAGGTGCATGATTCGATTTCTTTTCTTGATTTTTGTTTTACTCATCTAAAATGCACTATGCTTTTATTGAATATATAGTAGTTAGGTATAAGGCGGTTCACTTGATTTTGATCATATTTTTAATGAGCATACAGTCATTTGTTGAATTTCTTCTTTCGCTTGTTCTTGATATGAAGTTTGCATGTTTATTTAAACCCAATACAGCTTTAGGCCCTGTAAATCAAATATACGTATATATCAAGATTGTTATCTATGTCAGGAGATAAATTGAATATGAAGTAGAACCACAAACTTCTCGGAAAAGCACAGAAGTTCAACATGTTCAATGGGAAGCTTTCAATTAGATTGTAAGTTGCATTAGTGGCAGGCATGAAAGATTTCTCAGCCTTCATGCTGCAATACTCACGGACCAAGTAGATGAAGTTCCTAGAAATCGAGGTGCTCAATAGCTTGATTGCAGTCCTTTTCCTCTTTTCTCGGAAGAGCTCTTTTCTCTCCTTAGAGCAGAGCTTCTCCCTATCCCTTCAATGGCCAATAGTACAAATACAACCCTAAAACCACCATGATTCTGGTTTTGTTGTCCCTTCCATATGGATCCAAGGGCATCCTAGATTTGGTAAGTTGTTTTCACGAACCCTAATATTTTCTTTCCTTGAGTTTCCACCAAAGAAACCCATAATCCATAAATGTATCATCTTAGCTTGATCTTCTACCCTTTCCTCCGCAACTTCTTCTTCAAGGATCTCCTCACACTTGATCGCTTAGTCATTTTCAGAAATCCCATACCCATTTACATAGAGCTCCCTTCAATCTAACCTCACGCTTATACCCACAATCTCCAAAGACAAAAGAACTCACAACCACCACACTACTCCTGTATGAAAGCCCCCACAGGAAGCATCCTACATCGGTATCTAGATTCTATTCCGAGCAAGCAAAAAGCAGCGACTACAAGAAGGAACCCTGCAAAAATGAGAGATGGAAGGTGAGACAGAGACCGACTTGCGATTAGCAGCATTGTGTAAAAGCTTAGGCCATCTTTGGTAAAACAGTGATGTTGTAGAAGTATCGACATAAATCCCCTCTAATAAAAAGAAGGAATGCAGACAAACTCTATTTGGTAAGTTGTTCTCCAAACCTAATGTTAACTTCCAAGCTTTTTCCAATACAATGAATAAGGCATGGAAAACATATTCAAATTGTCTGTTCTTAAAAGGAGCCAGGGTTCTTCTCTTTTGCATTTCAATTAGAGGAGGATAAAGAGAGAATCCTACCAGTGGTCCTTTGCTAGCAATCTTTTAGTCCTGAAACAATGTGAACCAAAGATCCCAGAGCACTTTCATGACTTTTCCCGCCGTGCTTTCTGGGTTCAAATGGGTGGGATACCTCCAGGGTGGTTTAGAGAGGAAGTGTTTGCTAATTTGGCTGAAAAAGTGGGAAAAAGTGTTGGAAATACAGGTGGATTCTAAAGGAAATAGTCCATTCAAAGTAGGGAAGGTGAGGGTAGAACTGGATCTGTGTGCACCCTTAAAATCGGGAGCCATATTGGACATAGGGAATAAGAAGCTATGGGTGGAATTTAAATATGAACCCCTTCCACATTATTGCTACTCGTGTGGGAGAATTGGCCATTTTGACACATATTGTGAGGAAATTCCCTATGAACAAACTAAATGGGTAGAAATCATGGCAGGAAAATATGGACCTTGGCTTAAGGCGGAAGTACGAGATCATAGCCCTCATTGGGAAGCTTTTCTATGGCAAATTAAAAACAAATATAGATGCTGAAGAGGTAGTCTTTAAAACACCAACCATAGAAGATGGAATGGATAGGGTGGTTAAAAGTGAATCGGAGATATAGGTAACCGATTTCACAATAAGAAAAGGGCATAATGTTCATCTTCCAACAAAGCAATGGAAGGCTCGGCTTCAACTCCAGGAAAAAAAGATAATGGGAAACAAATAATGTGCATTGATCTTCCCAAATCGAATCTTTTGAATGAGGAAATCAATAGCAAGAAATGCCTAAAGACCTAGAGGGCCAAAAAATAGAAAAGATCAGCAAACACTACTCTACTTATCATTGATGATATGTAGCTGTTGGAGACCCCTGTTCAGGTAGTAAAAGAAGGAAATGATTGGGCTTTGGTGGCTAGCCCTAATAAGCCATCGGAGACGTTATAAAAATCATTAGCTAGAACTGTCAGGGGCTAGACAACTCCCTGACATTCCAAGAGCTAAGAGCTTTAGTAGCTCTCGAAAGACCTAACCTGGTTTTCTTAATGGAGACCAAGAACAAGGAGACGATGGTTGAGGGTGTCAGAAGACGCCTAAAGTTCCCAAATATATTTCTAGAGAATCCAGAAGGCATAGCAGGAGGATTAGCACTTATGTGGAGTGAAGAGGTGGGTTTAAGAGTGATTTCTAGTACTAAGGCTTTCATCGATTTGGAATGTAAAGACCCGTCTAGTGGTTATCAAATGAGGATGACTTTCCTCCATGCTCCTACGAATTATGAGGAGAAACTTCTCTTATGGCAGAAATTGGGGGATATTCAGTCACATAACCTACTCTTGTGGATTTGTATGAGGGATTTTAATGAAATTTTATATACTTGGGAGAAGGTAGGAAAGAGAGAAGCTGACCACTACCGCATAGCAAGCTTCCGTGAGCTCTTAAATGACTGCTCCCTAATGGATATAGACAGCAAAGGGTGTGCCTATACTTGGGTGAATAACAAAGAAGGAGAGGAATTAGTTAAAAAAAGATTAGATAGAGTTCTATGCACTATGGATTGGCAGATTACTTCCCAAATGCTGAAATTCAGGCTCTACCAACTATCAGCTCAGACCAGAGTCTACTTCTTCTTGTTTTACATCTTGAAAGTAAGAAAAGGAAAAAAGAATTCAAATTCGAAACTTACTGGCTGGAAGATCAAGAATGCAGGGAGATCATAAAGAGAGTATGGAATGGAAATCTCTTAAATGAAAACAGCTTCTTAGAAAAAATTAAAGAAGTCTCTAAAGAACTAGTAACCTGGAGTAAAGACAAGTTCCTCAATGCATCCATTTGCATAAGGGAGCTGAAGAGGACACTAACAAAGATTACTAATAGAATTTCAGGTAGCTTTAGCAAGGAGGAACCTTAGAATATTGTTGACCAAATTGACAAACTATAGAAACAGGAGGAAAAATATTGGGGGCTAAGACACGCATCATCTGGCTTCGGTGGGGAGATAGAAACACAAAGTACTTCCATGCCACAATAGCGCAAAGAAGACAAAGATATAGAATCACAATGCTGAAGGTGGACGAAGTAACTTGGTGTAGGGAGCCAAACACACTCAAGAAACCCATTGGGGACTTTTACCAAACACTTTATAAATACGTGGGTCCGAGGAATTTTTAGCCGAGTCTTAGATCAATGTCCCAATCTAGTAAATGAGACAATTAATGCACAGCTGACGGCAAATGTGTCCATTGAAGAAGTGAAAGAAGCGATCTTCCAATTGGGTTTACTCAAAGATCCAGGTCCCGACGAACTAAATGAACAATTTTACCAGCATTATTGGGATGACTTAAAGCACGAAGTGTTTCAGCTAGTACAAAACTTCTTTGAGACAGGTACTCTTGACCCTACCATAAACCAAACGCATATCTCTCTAATATGGAAAGTCAAAAATCTAGAAAGTATAAGCTAGTTTAGACCTATTAGCCTATGTAACTTCAACTACAAAATTATATCAAAAGTGATGGCTAATAGGTTGAAGCCGTGGCTCCCAGAAATTATTACTTCTGAACAAAGTGTCTTTGTACAAGGCTGGCAAATCCAAGACAATATATTGATAGTTCGGGGAACTTATCCATTAGCTTAGAATTAAGAAGAGAAAAAAATAAGTTTCAAGCTATTCTGAAATGGGAGAATTACCAAAAAAGTCCTAAACCTATTGTAATTGTGCCAATTCAGTCCTAAACTTATTTTTTTTTTGCCAATTTAGTCCTAAACATTTTACAATTGTGCCAATTCAGTCCATCCGGCCAAAATTGGCCTAGTCGGTCCGACGTGGACCTTAGGCCGGCGGTGAACAATTTTTTAATAATTTTTTTAATTTTTTTTTTCGAATTTTTTTTAAAATTTTGATTTTTTTTTAATTTTTTCGAATTTTTTTAATTTTTTTCTTCTTCTTCTTCTTCCTTTGGCGGCGCGCCGCCGGCCAGAGGTGAGGGCCGCGAGGTCAGCCTCGGAGTCACTTTGGCGAGGCTCGCCCCGCTAGCCAGCGAGCGAGCCTTGCCCCGGCGACGGCGAGGCCGCCGTCGCCCACATCCGTGAGGCTCGGCCTCACCTAGCCATGGCGAGGTCGAGCCTCACCATCCTTGGGCAAGGAGCCTCGCCGCCCACCGAGGGGCCGTGCGAGGGTTTCTTGTCCTCCTCCTAACCGCGCCGCCACGCCCATCGGACATTCTCTCTCTCTCTCTCTCTCTCTCTCTCTCTCTCTCTCTCTCTTGGTTCGCGATTAGGGTTTTCTCTCCGATTCAATCGAATGCGGCTCGATGCGCGTGCCTTTATATGCAAGCGGACGGAGCGGAGCGAGACGGAGGGAACGCCTTGCCCGGCCCAAGGCAAAGGGTCGACCTCGCCGGTGGCGGCGAGGCTCCTCGCCCGGGGATGACAAGGCTCGACCTCACCATGGCCGGGTGAGGTCAAGCCTCGCCCGATGTGGCGACGGCGGCCTCGCCTCGCTGGCGAGGCTCGCCGCGCCGGTGGGCGGGGCGAGCCTTGCCCGGTGGTCGACGAGGCTAACCTCGGCCCTCATCTCTAGCCGGCGACACCGCGGCCGAAGAAGAAGATGACCAAAAAAAAGAAAAAAAGAAAATTTAAAAAAAAATTTAAAAAATTCAGAAAAAAAAATATTTTAAAATATTTTAAAATTGCCACATCGGCATTTCCGGTCAAGCTGTCCCCGGCCAAGGCGTCACGTCGTACTGGCCGGCCAATTTTGGCCGGATGGACTAAATTGACACAATTGTAAAAGGTTTAGGACTAAATTGATCAAAAAAAATAGAATCAATTGGCACAATTGTAATAAGTTTAGGACTTTTTGGTAATTCTCCCATTCAAACTGGACATGCAAAAGCTAATGACGAGTCGAGTGGGATTTTTTAGAGAATGTTTGCTGAAAATGGGATTTTGTAAAGGTGGGTAGCATTGATCATGCAATGTGTCTCAACAAGTACCTTTTAGTGTGAAGGTAAATGGGAGCCTATGCAATATTCACACCATCAAGGGGAATTAGATAAGGCGATCCTCTCTCCCCTTACTTTTTCATTCTAGTGGCAAATGTCCTGTCATGGTTAATGCAGAAAGCCATGGAAGATGAGAGCCTTAAAGGAATAACTTTGAATACGTACCACCCTACCCTATCACACTTACTCTTTGCCGATGATACTATTCTTTTGTTGGATGGGACTATCAGAGAATGTCAAAATCTAACAGCTGTTTTAAACCAATATTGTTTTGCAATGGGTCAAGCCATAAATTTAAAAAAATCAAGAGTATGTTTCAGCAATGACTGCCCTCTAAATCTGAAGAGGAACATGGCGCAAGAACTCAGAGTACCGATCATAGACAAGACGGGAAAATATCTAGGCATTCCGAGAAATTTGTGCCAGTCAAAAAAAGAGATGTTCACCTGGATCCGAGCTAGAGTAAATATGAAGTTGGAGGGCTGGAATGAGAAGCTACTTTCTAAAGCAGGCAAAGAAACACTGATAAAAAGTGTAGTACAAGCCCTTCCTCAATATGCGATGTCAATCTTTAAAATACCTATCTCGATATGCAAAGCTATTGAAAGAAGAATTGCATTTTTCTGGTGGAAACAAAATGATACAAGGAGTGGATTGCATTGGAAAAAGTGAGAAGTCATGAAAACTAGAAAGGATGAAGGGGGCTCGGATTCAAAGACTTGACAAAATTTAATAAAGCAATGCTCGGTAAGTAAGCTTGGAGGTTATCTCAATCCCCTTAAGCTCTATGGAGTAGGATTCTAAAAAGTGTTTACTTCCCAAATGGAGATCTGTGGAAGGTAAGAAAAGGGCAACGTCCATCATGGGGTTGGCAAAGCACTTTAGTAGGGAGAGAGACCATCGAAGCGGAGGTAGAATGGAGGGTGCTAATATGAATATGAGAGGACAAATGACTTACATTAAGAGTGATCGGCAGTTCGACAAATAAATATGACCCTATAATGGTGGCTGAACTTATTAATGAAGAAAGCCAGGAATGGAAAGAAACAGAGGTTCAAAACCTTTTTGAAGACCGTCTAGCCAATGAAATCCTTGCTATCCCAACTAGCCCTACCCCAAAGACAGATACTCTAGTATGGAAAGGTAACAGATCAGGAATGTACACAGTTAAGAGCAGCTATAATAGAGTTTGTGCCCAAACCATAGAAACATAACTAAACAGAGCATCAAGTTCATTCAAGCCTTCTCGAACACTGTGGACTAAGATCTGGGATTTAACTATCCCCCGAAAATGCGAATCTTTATTTGGAGCATTTGTCAAGATGCTATTCCAACAAGAAGAAAGGCGTTTCCTGACCCGATCTATCCACTCTACAACACCCATCCGGAGACAATCGAACACTTGTTCTTACTTTGCAAATGGACGAAACATATATGGGAAGACCCACGAATCAATCTAAGCTGCAACCCTAACACTATTTCCAGGTTTGATAAGTGGCTGTCGGAGAGATTTGAAGGGAGTAACGACTTACCCGAGAACGAGCTGGTTGGGATGGTGCTCTGGGTTGTATGGAAAACTCGAAACAACTTCATATTTCGAGCTAAGCCACCGAGTCCGAGCTCCATCGTTGATCTAGCGCAAGCACAACTACAAAACTTCAGCATATGGCAAAAGAAAAAAAGGGGCAAAGAAACCCACAGATTTGAACTCATCGAGAAAATGGACACCGTCGGGGAGAGGAGCAATGAAATTAAACGTTGATTGCTCATGGGTGCAAGGAGAATACGCCGGATTGGTAGCTAGAATCCTGCGAGATCAAGCTAGACAAGTCATTGATGGCTTCGTGCGAGAAGTTCGAGCTTCATCCTCTGTTCAAGCCGAAGCCCTAGTTGTTCTACACGGGTTGGAGTTTCTGAAGAGAAGAAAGGAGCTGCATGTGGGAGTAGTTGAAACTGAGCAAGTACAAAGTGAAAAAGTGGAGTGCGAGACAGATAGCTTGACTGTGGTGGATAGCGTCTTGGGCTGGGCTGAAAACCCATGGAATGTGAAGACTATAATAGAGCATTGTAAAGGAATTTTAGCCCAATTAGATTCGACGAAGCTGGTCCATTGTTCTCGGGAAGTCAACAAGGCCGCAAATTGGCTCGCAAAGGCTCGCCCGACTAAAACACTCCCTCAAAATTGGATGTCTTTTCCTCCTTTACCTCTCTCGGAAATTTTATGTTCGGAAACTTATCTATCGTCTTCTTGTAATCCTCGTTGTTTATGAATGAAGGAAAAGCATCATATTAGACCAAAAAATAGCTTGATTGTAGCTGTGGTGGCTCTTGGTGATGGCTAAGAGGCGGCAACTGAGGGCAGGAGCATTTGTCTTTCTCCGACTAAGCTAGTTACAAATAAAGAGCAAA
This sequence comes from Eucalyptus grandis, assembly GCF_016545825.1. Taxonomy (NCBI): domain Eukaryota; kingdom Viridiplantae; phylum Streptophyta; class Magnoliopsida; order Myrtales; family Myrtaceae; genus Eucalyptus; species Eucalyptus grandis. The sequence continues at coordinate 36,617,561 of NC_052618.1, forward strand.
CAAATATAGCCATAGCTAAATGTCTTCACCATTGTAGCATACACATGCACGGCATGTGCACAGCTCATGCATGGCATGTGATGGCCGTATATTTAAATCGGTTGCATAAGCTATGATGTAAGAATTAATTCCATCGTATGTTTTTTCAATTAAAAGTAATATTTATATCTACTACCGATGTAACTTGTGGGTGACCGATTAATTTTCGCTATGAAAAATCATAGCCAAAGATCCTTAACGATTACATCAAAGCATAAACAATTTGAAATTTTTTGGATACCTTTCTTTGTATATTTATTGGATATTGTTCTCTCTCTTTTTTTATTCAAGTGCAATATCTGTGTAGACATCATAATTGGAAAAAAAAAAAAAAAAAGAAAAAAAGGAAAGAAACATAAGAAACGAACTTCTTCGTCTCCTCGACTTGGCTTTCCAGATCTAACAAATTCCCAGGCTTGTTGCTGGCACCGCCGCCGGCCGTGGGAAGGCACGAGTGACGAGCTCCATTAGCGACGATTTTGCTGCTCTTCATTGCTGCACAATTGACATTGCTCCTCTTCGTGGCTCGTCGTTTTCGAGGTACTCCCTAGGCTCCGTTGCTACGTCACCAATGTGATGATCTGGACACGGATGGCTGCTTTACAATTGCATATGAGCTCCTTGACCGAATTGCACACCAACTGTTTGATAATATATCTGAACTAAGTCAGTGTAGTTTGTTCTTCCCATTGATTAACCTGAACACGTTAGCATGTCTGATCTAAGTCAGTGTAATTCGGGTTTACTTTTCCTTAAGGAAATTTGGGTTTATGAGCGTCGAGCTTTACCTGTGTCGGTGTGGGCTCCATCAGATTCGTGATGTATTCCGGCGTCCATTTGCTGACCTGTTTGAAGTTGCCCATTGCTGCATTTTCAGTGGGAATGCAGAGAAAGAGCAGTCGAATGGTGAAACAAAGAAAAAGAGGACGTTCACTGAATCTTTTTCTTTTCTTTATTAGATGTCTGACCTGGAGAACCATATCCACTTTTCAAGAAACACACCGGTCCCCGTCATACAATTGACGATTGATGAGATTCGAACTGACCCGCCATTCGAGAAAAGAAGCGGCAGCCAACTGGCCTCTCCGATGAGACCACGGTCTTCCCAGTCTAACTGATCTGCGGAATTCAGCTTGTTGACCAGACTTAGACCGTCTCAACCTTCATTCGTGCGGGGAGAGAGATACTTCAGGTGACTCCACTATGGCCAGGTTTCAGTTTGCCCTGCTGATTAGGCATGGACTACCCATGTGAAGCCATCAATCATAGTCCAAGTTGCCTTGTTCTGGTGGCGGTGGAAGCCAATTACTCTCCTTCTCTATTCTTGCAGCCATTTTTTTTCCTGTCCAAGTTGCTCCACTTCCTGAGAATTTTTTAGTGCGAGTATTGCTGAGTCCACCAAGGGTTTTGGGTTTGAAGACGAGGTTATTTCTGCTTTTCCGGATATTACAGATCACAGTCGACACTAGTTCGAAAACTGGTGCATTTCTTTCTTCCGTATGCAACTAACCAAACCATTCTTTGATTCTGGAGACTTGATAGTGCAAAATCTTGATTTTTTATTGTTAGGTGATTTGACTGAATTTCCTGCTGAAAGAAGGGGAAAAATTGGGAAAATTTGATAGTACGAGATGACAAGTAAAGCTCGGAGATGGATTTTGGGGTTGATATACATAGTTGCTGTTGCCACCATTTGGATTGGTGCTAGTTTTTTGGTTCAGTCTGTGGTTCATTTAGGAGCTTCACCTTTCCTTATCACATATATATGCAATTCGTTGTTCATCATTTACATTCCTATCTTTGAAATCGGGTGCTATGTAGAGGATAAATATGGAAGTTTATGGTTCTGGAAAAATAGGAAGAGTGATAATAGTAGCTCTTTGAAAGGACTGGGGGAGTTGGAGATGGCAAACTTACTTGCAGAAGTTGATTTAAGTGCGAAAGCTGATGATCTGGTTCCATCCACGTCTGTGGAGGAAGGCGACATAAGTCAGGATGCAGGATCTGAATATGAGAGTGAAAGTGCTTTGCATGATCGGGGTGTAATGAGTGAAGATGCTGACAAGGAAGTGGACACAAAGGGGCGTTGGACGAGGATGAGAGTAGCGAAAGTTAGTCTTCTCATTTGCCCATTTTGGTTCTTTGCACAGTTGACTTCCAATCTGTCCCTAAAGTACACTACCGTCACGGTACTGGCATCTTTTTAAGTGGTTTTCCTTGCCTAGTTTTTGCATATGTTTCTATCGTTTTTATTTAATTGGTTTCATTACCTTGTTTTTTCACAGTCAAACACTATCTTGAGCACTTCATCGAGTCTGTTTACCTTTTTGGTCTCTCTTGCATTCCTGGGAGAGAAATTTACCTGGATAAAGCTGATTGGCGTTCTTCTTTGCATGGGAGGCACAATCATTGTTAGTGTGGGCGACTCGGAGTCAGCATCTCCCCGAAGTGACGCTGCTCTTCTTGGAGACATCCTTGCTCTTGTCTCAGCTGCCCTGTATGCTGTATACATCACCTTGATTAGGAAGAAACTGCCTGATGATGATGAAAACCAAGGCCAAGCCAGCATGGTGCAGTTCCTTGGATACCTGGGCCTGTTTAACCTCCTTATATTCCTTCCTGTCGCCCTTGTGCTTAATTTTGCTAAGCTGGAGCCATTTACTAACCTTAACTGGAAGGAGACTGGTCTTATTGTTGGTAAAGGTGAGTAGCAAGGTGCATGATTTGATTTTTTTCTCTTGAGTTTCCTTTATAGTCATCTAAAATGCGCCATGCTTTTATTATAAAGAAAAACAGTGGTCAGGTCTAAGGAGCTTTACTTGATTTTGATCATATTTTAAAGGAGTTTGCACTTGCTTGTTGAATTTTTCCTTTCACTTGTTCTTGATATGACATTTGCTTGATTCAGAATTCTGGTTATCTATAGTTTGACCTGTTGGATTTGCAAAGATATGCTTGAAATACTCATTGATCTGCTTCTTTACCCCTCTCCCAATTCATATTCAGGGTTGTTAGATAATGTGCTGAGCGATTACTTGTGGGCCAAAGCCGTTCTTCTGACTTCTACCACCGTTGCAACAGCTGGTCTTTCCATACAAGTTCCATTGGCAGCTGTTGTAGAATCACTGACTGGCAAGGCGCCTCATCTCATGGATTACCTCGGCGCTGTTGCAGTCATGATCGGATTTGCAGGCATAATTTTACCTTCTGATGCTTTCAGCAGATCAAAAGAAGCCAGTGTTGATCTTGGAAATGAAGACATTGATGACCATGACCATGCTGCTTTGCGTGCTGATTGCTGAGAAATTGGAAGCTTGTGGGAATATTGTGTTATAAGTAGAGAAAGAATTGGCAAGTATTGGCACAAGGAATAGGAATAGAAAATTTCGCTGAGTAGTTGAATGGTACACGTGATAATGAAGGAGCTCTCTCATAGTTGGTCTCTCTGTTTTTCTTCTCTAGTTGATCTAAGTTCTCTGAATTACTCGTCGTGCATCCAAACCAGACATATGTAAAGATGAGCTGTGATTCACGACTACTGAGATCATCTGATAAGTCGCTGCAAAATAGAAACAGCCAGTACAGAGAAGAATATGACGCAGTACAGCATAAAACAAAAGCAAGCCTCTCGTTTTTACTTCCTTGCATCTTCCTTGCATCTTACAATTTTAGTCAAAATGAGGCCACGCGTTACACTCCAATGCTGGTGAATTGTTATGGTCAGAGGATCCTCCTTACTTGCGCGTTGACAGGTATATAATACAAGAGTATGGCGGGTTAATCCAAGCGAGATCAGACTTTATCTCGACCAGAAAAGAGATGAAAAGCATGAATAAGCAAAGTGAATCATACTCGTTATCATTGCTTCTGTACGAGTGTGCAACTTCTATATCAAAAATTACAACAAAGACAGGCAAAAAAGGCAAAGATTACAGAAACAATGGACAAATGTTACAATCTCAGTGACGCCATTTACACTAGATTGGAGAATACTCAAAATCGCACGGTACAGCCATTAACAATTTGACTCCACTATAAAGCCTAAAACACTATAAGAATCAAATTTACACGAATCATCTACTTGCCTATAATCCGATCTCCTGATAAAACTGGTTAATGCCTGGGTGTCAAATTGCCTTCTTGTATCAAAGTTTTCTAAAAACTTCAAGTATGAGAACAGGTCATCTTTCCTATTCAATAGCTCTTTAGTACAACATTTGTCTTCAAGCATAAGATGAATAGATGATAGTCCAGTGCTGTGGTTAACGCGTCGCAACAGAGCGAAGCAAATAGCTGTAATCATTCCCGTCTTCACAGCACTTCTTCATAGTCATCATAACAGGATGACATATTTTGCAGAAATTATGTCCCCTGCCAAAGGCAGCAGCAACAATACCCGCCAAAATGTCTTCATTGTACCTAAAAAGATGACGACGGACCAATCCAAAAGGAGTACACTCACATCAAACTTTTCCTCCATACTGAAAGTACACTTTGTAGTCATGCTGCAGAGACGCCAAAGTGTTTCTGCAAGGACCCTCTGCATATGAAAGGAAATTGCAACATATGAAACTTGAAAAAAGAAAATGTTGTCCATTGAAAATAGTTTACAGCTGAGGTCAGGTTACAAAAGCATACCTCCAAATACTGTATGAAGATATTGAAGATCATCTGCTGAGCAAGCATCAATTAAAGCATACACCCCAGGTCTCAAAGCTTCATCTATTTCTCTGTGATAGAGCAAAAAATTACAACCATTCTGTTAGTATTCTACCAATAGCAACTAGGCTCACTTAATCAAAATTAAAGCAAAACACCAAAGGAAGGCACCTTCTGAATCCACCCTTCAGTGGACCGCATTCTGAACATGTATATATGTAACTGGATAAGAACTTAAAACAATGACGTCCATATACATCTTTCTGCTGCCTTAACTGTAAAAGGATGAAAACACCAAAACATAAGAAAATTAAACGAAAGAAGGCACCATATTCATGAAAATCATGGTTTGGACATTGATACTTCCAGGACATATATCAATCGTCATTTTAGGACATCAAGGACTAAAACTGAGATCCCAAAATGTTCTGTTAAGTGCAAACTAAGCACTCCCTTTCTGTTTTGAGGCTTGTATACAGACAAATGTAAAATAAAGCAATCCAATGATTGGTCAATTGACAAAGCATTCTTGCACTTCTTGCCCTGGCTTATCAGCTTATAGCTAGGAAGAGTATAATTTTCCAACTACCTCTCATCCACCTACGACTAGACCAAATTTGAATCCTAAAGTCACATAGTTTTGTGAATTTCCCAGCATTTTGTAGGTCAGATACCCTATTTTCAAGAAACTAGCTCCTTCAATGCTAATGCATGAAGACTTGACGCAAACATTATAAATCTCTCCCCAGCACAAGGTCCATGAAGTCATTGCAATTGGTCCAAATGAACCACTCTGCTTGAAGAAATCGTCATATAGAGGTAAGATGAAAGTAACTCATTAATGAGATTATGAGCAATGACAAAACACAATCCTTCTTATTTTTGATAGGAAATCAAAAGAGTGGTGGGAACATGTCAACGAGATTAGGATTAATCAAGCAGAAAAAAAGAATAATGTAACAAATACTTCGATTATGACATTTTCCATAATTGAACAATATTCAAGCCTCACAAAATCCAGTAAAGAACTCTCCGCCAAGTAGGTCTCCATTCCCACATGCTCATTGCCAGCATTGTAAAGACCACAGAGCAACTTGCACACAAGAATATGCATTCCATGAACAAAAAGCACAACAAAGGAATTGCAGTGTATCAATACCATACAAAGCAAACAATTTTACTAGAAAGTCACCTCTTCATATATCCTCCGGAGGGAACATGCACATTTGACCCCTTCTCGTACATCCCGTGAAAGATAGGCTTGCCTGACCACCAGGTCCATGTTCACAGTCTCCAAACAATTGAGAAGAACAGAAGTGGAATCTTGAAGCAAAGCAATGTCTCTTTCACATTCACTAGAAAATACACAACCATAGAGTATGTTTTCAGCAAAAAGAAATGCTTCAATGGTGGAAGAAAGGGCAATGAAAGATGACAACAATATCTTGTGTGAGCATATGATCTCTCTGTATGCATGGTTTTGTCTCTATGTGTGTGTAGGTTGGTGTGCAAGAGAGAGAGTCGTTCACAGAAGCGAGAAGAGGTATACTGCTGTTGAAAAAGAACTGAACTAACCGCATGCCATTTCTTCAAAAACAAACTTTCTCTAGTTCTTGTTTCTCGTCCCTCACCCCACAAGACACCTCTAGGAGGCATGCCCCTGACTCCCCCTTAATTTTTTTCCCAATGGTACACTGTCTATCTTGCCACCTAAATCAACTAATAGGTTTCTTGACAAACGTTTTACTGGGAACACAACTGAAAAATTTGAGAAGCATAACATACCTTTTATGATGCTTAAGAACAGTACAAAGCAATCGACAACAGGTGGCATATAGCTTCACTGAAAATGGCCGATCAATCTCAAGATTCTCCAAAGAAAATAAAGATCCGGAAGAAATCGTATCTTTCAGTTGAAACTGACAGAAGACCTGGAACAGCGCTGCAGGAATTCGTAACATCTGGGCAACATGCCAAGAATCCAATTGAAAGAGAGCATGTCTTCCTGAAACCCTAATCAGTACCTCAATGCACATAAGAGTGACTGATCCTGGGTCAGGATCACCAAAGCCCTTGCCAGGTGAACTCTCATAGAAAATTCGTGGACTTTGCACATGCAGAATTATGTTGAACAAACCAGCCATAAAGCTCTGAATGTGTCTCCTGACCACACTCAAACGTTTCCGACCTACAGAAGGAATTCAAGGGTTTAGGCTTACATTAATCTAAATGTAAAGATACACTATTGTCACCTGATACAGATGTATAATTACGGGGAGACATGGCCAATTTTTCTTTTCTTTCTTTTTTTTTTTAAATGACACTTCTGGATATATACAGCAAAGTATAGATTATTGGACCACTGTCTCATTCAATGTGTGTTTCTAGCCATCATAGATTGTTGAAACAGGAAAAAAGAAAGGGAAACAATAATCATTTAAAATCACCCAGGAATCAGATTATGACATTGATTTAATATTATTCACTCCCATTATATTCCTGATAGATTTTCTCTCCATTTTATAAGAATTAGTTTGCAAAACAACCATGGATCATCAAATTCTTTCTTTCCCCAGTATACAAAGGCAAAAAGAGTTATCGAGTAAATCTAATACTCGGTCTATCAACAGGAGTGAATTTTAGTTAAGCAACAATTCAGGAGAGCTTACTCCTATATTTGTTACTCATTGAAATAGTTCCGGAGAATACATAACTTTTACCCCTCAACCACACCTTAAACATATGTACACATTATTACCTGAAACATTTTCTAGAAGCATATCCAACAAGTCAATGCCAGCTGCAACAACAGGTGAGACAGTCCCTCCTACCCTTCCAAAAGTTATGCCACACTTAGCCGTGCAGCATTCCTGCACTCCAACTAATGCTCTCTCTATTGCTTGGACAGCAGATAAGAGATGCAACTCTGCAGCCTTCTTAATATAAATGGTGAATGATGTCCTCAACCTTGCTTTGATGTCATCCAGGCAACACTCCAGACGATAATCTTTTGATCCATTTAGTCTCGCATGACCAGGAATTGTCTTGGTGCTTGAGCCGGTCTCATGATTCATTAAAGTATATCTTTTCCCTTGTAACACAATACATTTACCAAGAGCCACTAACTGCAATTCTATCAGTCTGGCATATGCATTTCTAGATAATGTGGGATTAGTGTAGGGAAAATGACTCCCTAATTCTCCCAAATACTTGAGAATACCATCTAAGCAAACAAACAATGATGGCTGTGGCAGCTCAAAACCATTAACCAATTCCAAGATCAGGAACTGCGCCATTGCCATAAAAGTTCGCAGCAAAGTTGTCGATAAGAGAAGAGTCTGGTCTTTCAAATTCAGCTTTAGAATGGCTGAATAACCAATAAATAAGTGCCTGAGCAGAAATGCTGCTTCAGGATTATCACCTTTGAGCAACTGCTGTAAGAAAGGCTTATTTAAATATTGCGAGTCAAAAAAATTAACTTCATTTGAAATGCTCGCAACACAATCATCACCTTCCACATGCGACAACTGAGGGCCAACATCAGTGACCACTGACTGATTAGTAAAGCCAGATGACTCTAAGAAGGCTGTCACGACGTCCTTCTGTTCACTGTGGCTGGATATTTTAGGGACAGGTGAAGAGTCACCGTGTGACAAACCATCACTTCCCAATATGTCTTGGCTATAGTTCAACATTTTACTACTTTGCTCATGACCTAAATATCCCAGCTGCTGATCATTCTGACCAAGCATAATCCGCAGAAAGATACTAACTACATCTGTAAATACGTCAATAAAGAGGCCGAGCTTGCAAAGAGGTTCATGCTTCCAATGAGAGGATATAACTTTATGAACCTGATCCTTTGCATCAATTTGGTCAACGGCAGATGCTAAGCCCCAAAAGAAACCACTCAGGCAAGACATAATGGCAGATAATTTAGTCATATCCAATGAGTTCTGACCAACATTTGCTCTTTTATCATGGAAAGACTCTTCCAGAGAACAAAATAAGCTTTGTGTCTCTTCTTTCATACTCTGTGCAACAAGGCAGATGCTTTTCCAGGCTTCAGAATGTTTAGAAGGATCCCAACAAGAACCTGGTTCAACTAAATTTGTCTGCCCCGGGCCAATGTCAGAACCTTCTTTCTCTTTACAGTACCATGTAGACATTATAATCGAGGAAAGTGTTTGACAAAAGTAATACTCGCTAAACATTAGGAATATATATGATGTGTGGTCCATTAAAGACAGATTCTCTTTGCAGGAATTATATTCTCCACATTCATCTTGAAGCCCACTCACAACAACTACTGACTTGAAAAGCCATACAAGGGAAAATATTCCTTCAGATATAAGGGCACTCAACAGATGTTCAGTTATTTCTATATTATCGCTGAAAGATGCTTCAACTAAATGTTTTAAAGCCTTTCGACAGTACAAGAACAACTTTAAGTGCTTATTATGCTTAGATGAGAATGAGACATCTTGAAAGTCCAGTAAGCTGCTAGCTGCAAGTCTGAGAAAGAAAGGAACCAGTTAATCCTCAAAGAAAAGCTAAAAGGCAGACTAAACAACAAGCTTTTGATCTGTTCAGATTAACTTATTTATGCAAGATGAGGTAAGACTGCAACTTTTAAAGGGACAAATTTATCAAATAAGCTCAGTCCAGCTTTTATGTAACTTAACTCCCAAAGCTAATGCCAAAAAACATGTCGCATCATGAACACTTTTAAATAAGAAACATAGCACTATAGGCGTAAACTACAGATTTCCCCTGATGCATCTTCAATGATTTCTCGCATCACATTTATGTCTGACTCAGGTTAAGAATGCTCAAAGAGAGGCATTTTGGCAGAGGAGAAAACGGGCGACTAGTAAAACTAAGAGGAGTATAGAGGAGTATAGCTGCAATTGTCTCTGATATGTTGTGAATGCCAATTCTTTTATTTCCTTTTCTTTTCTTTTCTTTTTTGGCCAACAAATGCCATTTCATTATTCTACAACAAATATACATACACAGGTTTAAGACTCTCAAATCTTGTGATTAATGAAAGAACTCAATCAGAACTTGTATGAATGCCATTTGAAATGAAGACAAAGAACAACAAACAACTCATCATTTGAGAATTGTATTGACAACTAATAAAGGCAAAACAAAGCTACAATATAAATCACAAAACCAGATGTCAAGAGTTTTGAAACTTCTTTCCATACAGTCAGTATGTGAGATCATTGTTAACAAATTTTAAACAAACAATGAATCTCAGCCAGAAGTTGTGTTGAACAACTGTAGATTGACAGAAACCAAGTTTACCTTTCAATGTTAATAATGTGAGTTGCATAGCGCTTGAATGATCTTGAACTTAAGTAGTCTTTTGGCATCCGACTAAAAAGATTAAGCAAATCCATGCAAGCAGCAAAACTCATGCTTTGAGATGTTCTTATTTCAGCACAATTATCAATAGACTCTTTATTGAATGAGGGAGCAGTCTGCTTCAAATAATAGCTGCGGCTTTTGCTGCCTGAATCAACCGATACTGACTTCTGAAGTTCCATTAGACAATGAGACCAATTAGGTGATGAGCCAAGATCAACTTTCTTAGATGAAGCACTGCGAAATAATGACCCTGCTAACTTCTCCATCAAATGACAAAGCCTTGATGCCAGGTGCCTGTGGACAAACTAATGCAAACGACGATTAGAATCCCTAGACAATGAAAACACAAAATAAGGATAGGTAAAGGAGTGTACATAGTAAAGAAAAGGACATCTTGGCAGACAAAGACACATGAAAACACAAGGAAAAAGTTGTCTCTTCAACATGCTTTTGCAATTGAACATAGAATGAGTAACATGGGCAATTTCTTACTTTATGCTCATGAAAGGTAGAGTCGTGTAGAACTTCGTATGAGATTTGGTGAACCGACTTGTAGAGCATCTCACTGGGATTTTCGTACTTGAAAGGATTTTCAGTTATCGCAGGAAGAGAAGATTGAATCAAAAAGTAGAGGAACATCTTCATGTTCTTTATAGAAGCATGAATACACCAGATATCTATGCTCTGGCATATGATCCACCAAATTGCAGTGAGCAATGTTTTTTCATTTAGAGAGCCCAGACCAAAATCCCACTGATTACTTACAAGCGGAGACTGGGCACATGGATTATTGTTTGCCTCAGAATAAGTGGAGAATAATGGATCATTCACCAGAAAAGTCAGGTATCTCATTACAAAATCAGCAAGGCCTTGTGCTTCTTGTCTCATGTTTACAACATTCTCTTCCCACTTTTGACATATTCCACACAGAGTTGAATGGTTGGCAACGTCAAGGGAAATGTTACACAGCATTTCCTTCTTGCTTTGTAGCACATACCCAGCAGATTTTATCTGCCTGTTCAAATCAACCAGTCTCTGAAGTGCCATGGCATACAATATGTAAACCAGACAACAGCAATCTGCAACTCTATTTTGAAGATAAATATCGGATACAGATTGAATAACAGTCAGAACAGAAGCTGAAGGTTTGACAACCCATGAAAAATAGCCATCATCTGGCAAATCATCCCTCTCAGTCCAATCTTTTCCGGAACATGATGTAAATGAATCGCCCATAAAAGCTGACATCTTTATTGATGAATTTGGGGGCATAAGGCTTATTGCTTGTCGGTATAGGCTTCGACAAGACAAGTACAATCGAAAGAAGAACACAAAAGCCCAATGGCTGGACAAGCCAAACTTCTTTGACATAATTTTCTTAATCAATTTCTTATCAAAATTTCTTCCTGATAATGACAAAAGGAACTCACTTAAGCTTACCGACTGTGGTTCAACCAAACTACTCAAGCTAGGACGTATTACTGCCATCAAGTTGTTTATAGAAGATCCAACTGCCACACTGTTGCTGGCTGTCACAGTGATGGAATCTAGTAAACAACTGTATATCTCAGACAAACCTTTGCCCAACAATTCACAGTACAGGTTGAAGCTAATTATAGCACATCTTTGTGAATTCCTGCCACCAGATTCTTCCCCAACATTCTTGGAGCAACAACGTTTTATCCATATCAGAGATTCTGATATATCTTCTGCTAATTGCTGAATGCATCCACTTGCTTGCCCCTCTGGTATGGATGAAATAGCTTTATGAACAGACACCTTAAATTCTTGTGAACACAGTAACATTCCCACTGATTTAACATATGCCTCATATGAGGCAAGAGTGCCAACATCCATTTTAGGATTGATCTCACCATCAACCTCCCAATTTGCTAATAGTCTTGCAGCTTTACAAAGAGAAAAAATGACATTGCTCACCTGCATCACGCAAAGGAGATCAAACAAAGAACAAGCTAAAGATTGAAAAGATTTAAACAAGAATTAGACACAAAACAAACACTTTTCCGGACAGTTGAGAACAGGTTCATATGAACAAGATTGATGCAGACATTAAACGGATGTTTCAAGCCTTGGATTATTATGATTTACAAACCTGGCGAAGTTCACTGAAAAGACTGACAAGTTGGCATCCTAGGTCAAGTATCTTGCCTATTAATGAGTTCCCATCAGAAGAATCATTTAAAGAAACCCCTGTCGTCAAGTGTACAAGCAACAAATGCCACAAACTTTCTAGGTCTTCCCCAATAACCTCGTATTCTATGTCTAGAAGACAACCTATAGCAACAACCAGCTCCTTGACCACAGAAGAAACTGGTCCCTTATGCATTCCGATATCCGCAAGGTGCTTGGACTGCCAAAGTACGTTAAAGTTAGCCAATAGTGAGATCATTGTATGGTAAACTTCCTTAAGAAAACCCATAAAAGCTCCTCCAGAGATGTCATCCGTCTTAACATAGACCTTTTCATCGATAATGCTGCGAAGTATCCAATTTACAGAACCAAGTAAGTTTTGAACATTCAGCAAGTCTTCCACTTCCATTTTCTCCTGAAGATAGCTATTAAGCTTGTTCAATAGAGGCTCCATAATCTGCACAAAAAAATCATACAGCGATTTGCGTGCTTCTGAGCTCAAATTAACCAAGCTATAATCTCTCTCAGAATTTATATCACTAGCCATCGATAGCATTTTAGATCTAGGACCAAATAAACCATGTTCCAGTTGTTTTGAACCTTCACTAACTGTTGATGCACTACTCCCTTCTATTGGCATGGAAGCTCCCCTGAGTTTTCTTACTTGCTTAACAAGCAAATGAAACAGTTTACTCACGCCTTTCAATGCCAACATCTTCTTTGAAGTCATAATTTTTTCCAGTTCCTCAAATAAATGTCTATGGTAACTCATAATGATGATCTTTGAGTCTTTTGACTTTCCTTCACCAGCAGTGACATACTTGTCAGAGCTATGCAAAGTCAAGAAGCCCTCTATATGAATTGGATGGAACACCCCATTTGACAAAACTTCATCGACTGACCTCAAAAGGTTGCCAGTGAGACCAGGATTATTTCTGTTGCCACGTAGATGACCGAACAATTGCAACAGTGGCTCAAGAAGTTTATGTACAAAGTCACTAAAACCACTTTTCCGAGTCGGGTGAATCCTCAAAAATTTGGCAAATGGACCAAGTACAAAGCAGGAGAACTGCAGAACCAAAACACCTGCTTTCCTGCTGTCAAGACTCTCCGTAAAAATTCTGTTGACGAGCTCAATCACCGTATGAACAGTTGAAATCCATTGCTCCAAGCTTTCATTTGACGTGACATTGTGAGAACCATATAACAGAGAAACACAATCAACCATAAGATTGAACAACTCAAACCCTTCGTCTGTAAGGAAGGACTCTTCTGCATGCATGGGTGAATCATTGAGCCTGAATAGCACATGCCTTGCAATAAACTGGATAGGTTGCAAAAGCTTTTGGGAAAAATTCAAAGGAATTTGCAATCTCGATGACTTCTCCAGGCAGAACTTGAAAATCTCCCAGCATCTCGCATCTAAACACGCCTTAACTACATCATGCTGTTCTCCATCAAGCTTGACTTTCTTTGCCGATGAGATCAACAGCGACTGGATCCAGTCACTGAGAAAGACTATCACACGGGACAGTTTCACCGTATCACAATCTTGTTCAGGCCCATCACCCCCTTCTTCGCCTCTTGTTCTGACATAATCTAGAGCAATCTCCACCTTCCTGCATTTAATATTCATTATCAAGCCAACATACTCAAAGGTCGTTTTTTCGATTATTTGCGAAAGTTCAACAGTTTTTTTTTTTTTTTACAGCTTCCAATTTTGTTTTCCTTCTCAACGCCTGTTCTAAATCTTCAAAAATGGAAAGGCAGAGCAGATTGATTTCCAGATTAAGTTCAAAGCACAAAACAAATTCTCGGAAATCCTCGACGTCATCAATAATAAGCATCACCGCGACCAAGTTCACGGCAAGCACATCGTCGCCGCTCTTCTTCATCATCCTAATCGCAACCCAAGCATTTGTCGACCTCCACCGCGTCCGCACACAGACTTCCACGCCACAAATACAACACCAAGCGAAGTCACAAGAGCGATGGCGAGAGAGAGAGAGAGAGAGACTAACTTTCCGACGTCGATGTCCTTGCTCTGCAGCGAGAGAATCAACTGCAGGTTCCGCCAGGGACGATCCTCCGGCGCCGTCGGACGACTGGCATCCTCGACCGGCGCCGGCGGCCCTTCGACATCGTCCGCGGAATCGACGCGGCGGCGCGACTTGATAGGTCCCGACGAGCTCTCTTCTTCCGCGTGCTTGAGCCTCTGCCTCTTCTTCTTCTTGCCGGTCGAGTGCTTAGCTCCCGACTTCGCTTCTTCCGCCATTGCCGACTTCATCCGTGAAATTGCAGAGGGAGGGAGGGAGGGAGGGGTTTAGAGGACGGAGCACGGCGGAGGAAGCAGTCCGTTCCAGGGTTTAAGCCGGGTCATGTGCAAGTCGGGCTCCAATCGGGCCGGGCCCCGATAGATATTGGAGAAGGGGCAATTTTTTTCCCGGGCAAAGGGGTGATAACTAAAGGTCCTTAAAATTTTGCTTAGTTATTTTTAAAATAGTTCCTGAATATTTTGTAATATAGTTCCTAAATATTTGGTATATATTCAATTTATAAATTAAATCAATTTCTCACCGTTAAATTAATTTTTAGAAAAATTTTGTTGTGTGCACCATCTGAACTATATGAAATATTTAATTAATTGAAATTCATGAGATTTAATGAATTCAAATTCAGAGACAACATTATATGTTTTCATAAAGTGCGAGGACTAAATTGAAAATGTACAAAAGTTCACGGACTACATTAAATAAATTAAAAATTTAAACATTTTTTTTTTTTGAATATTTGCTATTAAAGGTTTACATTAAATAAATTAAAAATTTGTGGATTACATTGTACATTGAGATAAAGTTTATGGATTATATTGCACATCAAACTAAAATTCATGGACCATTTATACTATTTTCCCTCTTGGTGATAGTATCAAGTTATTTAGAATATTGTGTACAATATGCTTTTGGAGTGACCTAATTCTAACGAATCATTTACTAATGACCCACACTTTGTGTGAACTTAAAATTATGTTGGTATATGATGACCCCAAAGAACGTCCATTCATAGAGTTGAAAAACGAACAAATGCAAATTTTAAAAGTTGCAACAGAATGAGCATCTTTTCCAAAGATTGTCTTAAAAAACAAACAAAAAATCGAAATAATAACAATTATTTTTTAAATTAAATTTCGATCTTTTTAAATAATTTCCAAAAATTCTTAAAAGCAAAAGCAACTTTTGAATTAATTAAAATTAGTAACATAACCATAAAAATAAAATAAAATAAAATAACAAATGGGTTAGTGCTAATTAAATCATCCCCAAATTAATGCGCCAAAATCACGCAATTAGTTGTGTACTCCATTACATGGTGAGGTGTCCACCCAATCATTTTTCGTCTCACATAGAAAACCACACAAAAAGTACACTTCCAACTTTTTCTATATTCTATCATCACAAACAAACCTCCAACAAGTGTTTATCTCGATATCTTGCGAAAGTAATACTTGTCACGTGGCAAAACGGATCTGACGTAAAATACTATTGACATGCGTGCATTTTAAAAGAAGGTAGATTTAGGGCAGGATATGGATTCGAGATATTTTGCAAGACGCAAAATAATTTTGGGAAAACGTCTCATCTGGCAAAGAGAACTTCGAATTGAAATAGTGCTGATAAAGTCGGTTAAGAAGTGAAGACAAAGATTAAAGGACATCCTAGAAATTATGGACGTGAGAAGCAAGTTCTGTAACTTAACTATTAATTGGTATAAATTAGGATCAAGTGCACTGATAATCTTAAAACTTGTTACAAAATTACAATTAAGTCCTAAAATTTTTAAAAAGTGCAATCCATTTCTAAAACATGTTATGGAAGTGTAATTTCTAAATATTCCAAAGGTACAATTAAATCATAAAACTTATTATGAAGATGCAATTGAATCCTAAAATTTTTAAAAAGTGAAATCAACCGAAGGACTTAATTGGATAAATTTGACAAATTTTAGAGCTTGGTTACATTTTTTAAAAATTTTAGAGCTCAATTATACTCAATGGTAAAGTTTAGGATTTATTTGCACTTTTTGAAAATCTTAAAATTCAATTATATTTTCGTAACAAATTTTCAGATACATTGGTTCGTATAATAACAGACCTGTATAGATAGAAAAAGGCCTATTTAGTGTCACAGCCCAGCCCAACATACTTGTTTATATGATCCTATGAAGTATCAGATCAGAGAGAGAGAGAGAGAGAGAGAGGATGGATTCATGCTCGCTGCGCCCTGCTGCTTGACCTTTCTAATTGTCTACCCTGTGCATCCTCATCGAGAACCAGAGAGATCCTAGATGGGTTACCATCACCATCACCACCAGAAATGCAGACCATACCAGAAATGCGGACCTCCAGCACCTATGCCATACCCAGTTCTCCTCTTCTTGGCCTTGGTCTTCCTCTTCATCGCCTTATCGAAACTGATATCGTTCGACCTCTTCCAACCTCCTGAGATCAAGATCAACTGGGCGCTCTTGCTCGTTCCTATAGCCATCCTAGCCTTGATCCAGTGGCTTTCTTCCCCGTGTTGCCGTTGCAGGAACACCCGCCGATGCTACTGCCGTTAAAATAGCCGCCGTCCCTGTTGGTCAATGTTCGTCGCGACTCCTGAGAGCGTCTGCGCTCCGGTACTTACTCATGCGCATGGATTACTTCTTGTTTTTATAGCTATGTAATCTATATATGTCCGCAAGCTAAGAGCTGGAGAAAGCCGCTATGAGGTTCTTGTTTTGTCGTAGCTGCAAACAGCGTAAAGAAATTATCTCAACCGACACTGATCTGTTGAATTGCTAAGGTAATTTGTGTTTGTGTATGCTCTCTCTTTCAACTGAATTCTGCATGACAGTTCCTTTGGAATGGATTTCCGTCGCGGTGTCTGTCCCACCATCAGAGGTTTCATTCTCCAGAGCGCCTGGAAACTTATTCGGAAAGATGAGTCGAATACTTATTCCGTTCTCATTTATAGAAAAACAAGATTATTTTCCCGATCAAGCCCGATAAATGTCGACGCTCATTTGGGAAACTGAATTAGCTACACTCAAATTGTCGTGAGAACTATCGAGCCATGGCGATCTTCTTCCCCTTTTGTTCATGTTCTGCAGATTGTTTTTTCCTTGAGTTTGCCACAGGTTGATAATTTTCTTTCAATTAAGGTAAAAATTGAATGATAATGACTACCAAGTTAAGTTCCATCAAAACGTAAGGTAAAGCTTTTTTGGGTTTGCTAATTTGAGTAAGCCCAAAAATCAATCTGTCCCAACAAGCAATTATATCCGTCAGTGGCAAAAAAAAATTATATCTGTCAGAATCAGACGCTAACGGAAGGAATCTTATTGGGTTGGGACCATTCTCATCAAAGGGACCTCCTTCCCATGTCGACACTTTCCATTTTTCTCAATGAAAAAAAGCATTTTCCATTGCTGTTTGGCTTCCTAGCGGACGTGAAGTACTCATTCATAGGCCCTGCTGTAGTGCCAAACTCTAGAAGTCCCATGTTGTTTCGTTAGGTCTTCGCTCAATAGAGACGACTAATATGCTTCAAATCAACCCTCACCCCTTCAGAATCGTTTAACAATTAGTGTTTATTTGAATTCCAAAGCTACTTAACCAAGTCGAGTTTTTTTACCAATCATTAGATCGAATTACTAATGAGTTCCGGAGCGGATTGCTACTCTTCTAGTTCAGTGAAAACGCTGGTTCTTCGATCAAGTTTTGAATGACTTTCTAGTCAGATCGTTCCTGCGTTTCGGATATGAAGTCTCATTCGAAGCTTTAGACAAAGGTAAGCTTATATCCGGAATTCAATTAGTTGAATAGGTAGAGGAGAGGTGAAGTAAAGATATCTAGAGCAATATAGACCGGCCCTGCTTCCCATTGTGATCTTCTATCTCAAGGAATGGAAAGTGAGTACTCTTAGGAAAGAATTCATTTTTTTATGACAACCCGACATTGGTCACAATGAGAATTTGCTCTTCAAAATCACAAAACGACAAAACAAGTGTCGATGTACCCACGTTCTACTAGATGAACCAATAGATGAACCGGAACTTTCTAAATAATATAATGTGGCATGTGAATGACATATGATATTGTCGACCCTTGTTCTACACAGGCAGGGTTAGGTGCCTTTGCTTGACTTTGTCCTCTTCCTATTGCGAAGTCTTTGCAGCATGCCGAAGAAAGCGAAACCCCCATAATGATGCAGTGCGATGGCTAACCAAAGAAAAGTGCGCTATTCTTTAAGATGTGGATGTGAACTACTTACCTAACACTAACCGATGCAGACAATCCACCTTGTGCCTACTGAAAGCGATGTGGTCATCGATCATGTGATCACTGAAAACCTTGCAAATCATCTTTATCACTCCTTTTTCCAAAGATTAAATGTGTGTCCCCCATCACGACAAGATATGGTACCAAAAATTGATGGCTCACATCGTCAGTAAGCGCTCCTTTCGACAAGGAGTGTATTATATAATTCACAGTCTGATTTGAAAGTCACTAAAATTTAAAGTGATAGATAAATGGAGACTTTATGAAAATTGGATATATGATAGGTGGGGAAAGATTACGTGAATAGTACGTATATTGATAACCCACATACAAGCAAATCTGCGATACTTTAATGGGTTTAGTGGTATCATCGTTAGATAAATTAAGATATATGCTTAAGAAAATGGCTATTCCTATTTTTCTTTTTCTTTTTTGTGAAATTATATTCGATATAGAGGTTGGCTCAATGGGAACGTGGATAAGTAAGATGTGTTTTAAGACATAACCTTTTAGCATATTTAAATGAAGGAATTTCCCTGCGAGGAAGATTGTTTTTGCCATCATGGACTTGTTAAACCTGGGGAAATAGCCTTTAGGGATATCAAGATGAAGGAATTTCCCTGCATATTTAGGAGATATTTATGTCGTCATGGGCTTATTAATAGGGAAAGAAGGTATAATAAAAGAACATTAAAAGCACAAAATAATAGAGGGCGAAATATCAATTAAAAAAAATGCTTCAGTTACAAAGAGTTCGACATATTCATTATAGTCGAAACAAAAATCGACGTGTGAGCTAATAATATCATGAAATTAATCAGTCGACAATATGATTTCACCCATTTTAAAAATGACATTACCATAATCTCATAATGATTGATGGCATCGAGATATTGCTGACTCAACTCTTCTATAGTATCATGTGGGCACTCTAGCGTGTCGTGCACGGCCCATGTCATTAATATGATGGGTCGTTCCGATTGTTCCTTGTTGTGTACTATGCTCGTGCTCGTGGGTTCCTGTCATGTCAAAGTCCATGCCCGTGTCGCATTTTGGTTGCACCTTTTTAAAGGCGCCTTGTGAGTCTGTAGTAAAGCTAAATCCCCCTTTTAAATTTTAATTAGATGTAAACTATGTGTAGCTGCTAAGTTATAAGAGTGCAATGGACAAGAAAGATTTATCGTGTAGAGAACATAAAAGAGTAACCAGGGACCAGTCCAGAAGAAAAAAAAAATTGGGGGGCCAAAGTAATATGAAATTCTTAGACAATTTTTATTATAATTTCAACAGATGGCTACCGATATTTCATATCTACATACTGATATTAAACTTAGCAAGACATTTTCAGAAGTTGATCGAGTTTGTAGAATCTCAGATATAAACCAGGAAAAGATGCTGGCTTTTTTTCCTCTTATGGAAAGAAAAAGTTGTAATTGTTAAGATGAAGTTGTCGCGATGTGCAATACACAACAGTATTGACATGTATAGATCAATGTCCTTTTGTTGTGCTGAAATTTTGATTTTATAAGTGTTTTTTTGAAAAAACATTTTCAAGAGAAAATTATATGATTTCATTTGTTGGCTGGATTTTAAAAAATCAGCTAGAAATCGTTTTTCTATATCGGTCATAAAAAAAAACGTTTTTTTTTTGACAAACAAAATGGATTTGAATATCAAGAGTCCTAAGTCTGTTCCAATTTGGTAGAGATTCTAGTTTCAAATGTTGGGATTTCGAGATCAAGCAATGCCACGTCTCTAGTCTTATCAAGGGGTCTTCACCCCCAACCCTTGAGGGCCAAGGATAGAGATGCAGGTGAATCTTTATGATTATTTTTGGCTTTTGAAAAGGTAAATCATTCTCCATTTTCAAGTACGCAATAGGTAAGAAATTGTACGCAATTATTGTTAATGTGCACTTTTAAAGATAATACTTAAGAAGTACCAATTCATATCGTGTCTAACACTTCGACACACTCCGACATGATCCAACACGCCATTAGCGAGTATCAGATTACCTGACAAGTGGTCAACTCTCCTCGACACGCAAGTCCAAAATCCGACATATAAGAAGTCAATTTTTAAATTTTTCAATATTTGATAGGTCAAAATATAAAACCAACCCACGCATGGCTACGCTGGTTGAGGCCTGGCCTCCTGACTTGGTGGTCAAGGGTTCGACTCCCAGAGTCTGCCACAACTCCCAAAGCAGTTCTGTGACTTAAGCAGGGGGCCTCGGCTGGTACGTTGTTGAGCTAGTCTTCCCTGAGATATAGTCGGTGTTGTGTTCTTGTAAGGTAAGTTAGGTCGGATCTTCGGCATAGTATATATATATATATAAATGAAAAAAATACAAAGGGTAGGGATCGCGGTTGGGGGCTATTGCCGCCATTGCTGCCGTCGGAGGGGCCTGGCGAGGCAAGATCCTAGGTGGCCGAAAGGGGGGTGGCTCTCGTCAACCCATGCAAGGCCATCATTGGCCAGGCAAGGGTCGGCAAGGCTTGCCCAGATCTAGGCGATGCCTTCACTAAAGCTCGTAAGAGGCTTGCCCGCTTTTGGATGATGCCGTACCCTCGCTTGGGCCTAGCGAGGCTTGTCGACCATAACTCCGGGCGCCGAGGCCTCGCCTAAGGATGGAGAGGCTTAGGCCACTCCCTCCCCCCCAATCGCCTGGCAGTTAGCGACCTCGTCCGCTTATTCCAACAGTGGTAGTGGCAACAACAACCACTACCATGATCCTTCCTTTATTTTTTTCTTTATTCTTTTTCCATTTTTTAAGGAGTTATTTGAGTTTATTCTATTTTTGTTTCTTTAAATCTTATTTTAAATTAATAAAAATTCCATGTATGATAAATAAATTAATTTAAAAATACCACAGAATTTGTAATGAACATATCTCTAAATTTAGTAGTGAAATGTGGATTGTTTGTTTTTCTTTTCCTCCAAGTTTCTAAATTATTGCATGTAGTTGAATTTGTCAAATTAATATTGAGTTAATTTTTTTTAGTGTAAACTAACTCTAGGCTTTTTTTTTATTATTAATAAAAGTATATTTAATATATAACATTTCGGATGTGTTGAAATTCTCTATTTTTTTAGAAATAACATCTCGGCGTATCGTGTCATGTTGTGTATCATGTGTCTGTGTCCATGTTACATAGGGTAATACATCTAGCAATTTCTCAAATATTTGATGACAAAAAAAAGAAGAAGATTTAACCACTGACCGCGGTGGCTCCACTAGATAAGGCCCTGCTGATCCTCAGCCTAGAGGTAAATGGTTCAAAACCCAGGGGATGCGCTAGGTGTATTAAGTGTGACTCAGGGGTGGTAGGTCCTCCTGCTTAAGTGTCACTTGGGGGTTTACGGGCTGTCGGCTACAAGCCGGTTCCTCCAGAGACAAAAAAAAAAAAAAAAAAAGATTTCTTCGACTATGCAAATTGGGTATACTTGTAGCTTTTAAGGAGTTATTTAAATAAATTTAATGGTGTTATTAGAAGACTATAGACTTAAATGTTATAGATATTTTTTTTAAATTCCAATGGTAATTCCTTAATTAATTTCTATGAATATTTCCTCCATTATAAGAATCATAACAAATTTCAAGAGTTTTTTCTTTGAGCCCGATTAAATTTCTTTAGAATGTTAAAAAAATAGGTAAGAAAGTTTCTGTTCATATGTTCATTCCATCTCTATAGTTAGTTTCATAGGATAGCTTTTCCATATATGATGCAAGAACTATGATTTATTCAAAAGTATAAAGAATAAAAGTTAAAATCTCATTGTACTTTAATTTTTATAAATTATGAAAATATTTCGCAATCAATATTTTTAATCATCCGTTAAGCGTATTAATTCCAAGCAACGTGCAGATTTTTGTTTAATTAAAATGTAGGGGATTTCTTGCCCTCTTCTTGCAATTGTCAAGGGATGCTGCCAGCCAGCCCTGGGCAATAGTGGCTAGTAGCGAGGGTCAAAAACTGAATAAAAATCGAATCGAATCGAACCGAACATAACTGAAAATCATCACCATCATCACCATCTTCTTCTTCTTCTTCTTCTTCTTCACCTCATTGGTGGGCGGCGGTGGCGCGCCTCACCAATGAGGCCTTGCCATTCTTTTTTATTTTCTAGGTTTGCTTTTTTAATTTAAATTTAAAATTTTAAGTTTTTAATCTAATTTACATAAAACTTGGAGAAGAAAATAATATAAATGCCATGTAGTAAAGAGGAATTAATTAAAAATTTCAGGTCAGCATTTTTTGTTAGACAAATTAATGATATTAACATAAAGGACTTGGTTATATCAACTTGACAATTTTAGAATTTAATTGCACTTTCCATATATTTTAGAACTCATTTGCGCTTTCACCACAAGTCTTAAAACTTCTAGTACACTTATCTAAAAAATATGAGTAAGGTAGTTAGTATTCATATGTTCATTCTATCTATATAGGTAGTTTCTTAGTAGAACTTTCCATATATAAAGCAAGGACTATGATTTATTCAAGAGAATGAAGAATTAAAGTTACTAACTTTTCCTACTTTAATTAATAGTCCTTGGTCTTTGTTTTTAATTATTTATCAAGCGTATTAATTCCAATCAACGTGCAAGCTTCCGTCTGGTTAAAATGGAGGGGATTTCTTGCCCTTTGCTTGCAATTGTCGAGGTCTACGCAGCTCCCTACCATCGTCACAAAGAATCGCATGACCTTGGGCCGTTAGTCCCAAAGGGTCGTGCAACCTTCCGCAATTGTCAGCAAAGGGGGCCATGCCCTTCGCGATAGTGGTAGGGAGCTGGCGACACTGTCCTGTTGCTAGTAAGGGGCTAGTAGTTAAGGCCGACAGTGTTGGACATGACTTATTTACATGACACATGACAAGAATGAAATATATCGGAAGAACCCGATTATGACATTCCACCATATACTTAACCTAATGCTTCAACTGGGGGAACTAATGAATGGACCTAGGGACGAGGCGTCTGAACCTAACATCTTAGGGCTTGTTTGTTTGTGTGTTTTTTTTTTTTTCTCGAAACACAATTTCTATTCTTTTGTTTCGGGGAATAAAAAAAGAACAATGAAACGCGTTTATTTATACTTTTATTCCTGAACAAAAAAATAGATTTTCTTGTTACTGGGAATACTTTCAATAAATAAATTTTCTCTCTCCTATTTTTTTCTTCTCTTTCTTTTCTTCTTCTTTTTTCTTTGGTTGGTCGTCGGCCATGGCTGAGGCCGGCGACCAGCCATCGAGGGCTGGCAACCTCTCTGAAGCGTTGTCGGCCCCTCGCAAGGCCGACCTCACGCTAGCCAATGACGCTTGGTCTTGCCTTAGCTAGGCAAGCTCGAGCTCGCCCAAATCTGGCGAGGCCGTCCGCCCTCGTCGGCCAGTCGCCAACCATGGCCGAGGCTAGCGATTGGCCAAAAGGAAGAAAAAGAAAAAAAAGAAAAAAAGGACAAATAAAATAAAAATATTTAAAAATTAAAAAGAAATAAAAAAATTATACAAGTTTACCAAATATGTTTTTGTTCTTTTTCTATTCCAGGAACATAAATTATATAAGTTTACCAAACGCGTTCTTCTGTTTAAAAATTATTTCTCGAATAATTTTTAAATAAAAACATTACCAAACGCACCCTTAGTGGATGAAACCAGAAATCTAGTGGCCGGACCAAGGATTGAATTCCTTGACGCCAAGAAAAGTAATGTTTCGATGAATTATATTTTTCATCTTGAAAGTACTTTCTCAAGCGCTAGGTTTGCATGCGGCAAATTCTATTTTTCAAATCACGCCATCTCCCGTTTAGAACCTTAAGCACAACGCCCGAAGCCACCGTCCTCGAAATGGAGTCTTAGGGCCTGTTTGGCAACTTGCCCAACAAAGCTGCCGGATTCTGATTTTTGTTCCCAATCAGTTTGGGACGAGAATCGCGTTTGGTAAATTTTTGTTCCCGAACAAATTTGTTCCGGAACAATTTTGGACAAGATTTGAGAATCGAAAAAAGAATCAAAACAATAAAACCTTGTTTTTCTCTTTCAACATCTCGGTTGCCATTCGCCATCGCCCGCCGCCGTCCGCCGCCGTCCGCCGCCGCGCCCGCCGCCGCCGTCGCCGGTCCGCCGCCCGGCCGCCGTCCGCCGCCGCCGCCGGTCCCAGCGAGATCGCCGAGGCTCGCTGAGCCGGGCGAGGTCCGGCGAGCTCGCCGGAGGCAAGCCCGGCCCACCGGCGAGGCTCGACCTCACCAGATCCGGGCGAGGCCCGGCCTCGCCGGTGGCCGGCCGGCCTCGCCCGACCGGCGAGGCCGCCCGGCCACCGACGGGCCGGGCAAGCCTCGCCGGTGCCGAGCCTCGCCGGCAGCTGGCGAGGCTCGGCCTCGCCGAGATCGGGCGAGGTCGAGCCTCGCCGGGTGGGCGAGCCTCGCCTCAGTGGGGTGAGGCTCGCCCGGCCATCGGCGAGGCTCGCCCGCCCCGCCGGTGGCCAAGCCGGCCTCGCCAAGGCCGGGCGGGCGAGGCCACTGGCCACCGGCGAGGCTCGGCCTCGCCAGATCCGGCGAGGCCGAGCCTCGGCGGGGTTGGGCGAGCCTCGCCCGGCTGCCCTGCGAGGCTCGGCCGACGAGGCCGACCTCGCCGAGGGCGGCGGCGCTCCGGTGAGCGTCGCCGGCCCTCGTCTGGCTTGTCGCCGGTCCGGCGACCGGCCAAATGAAGAAGAAGAAGAATAGGAAAAAGGGGAAAAAAAGAAAAAGAAAAAGAAAAAAAAAAAAAAAAAGGAAAAAAGTAAAAAAGTAAAGAAATTATTTAAAATTTATTTAAAAATCAAAAGAAATTAATTTGGAACAGAATCAATTAATACGGTACCAAACGCAATTCTATTCCTAATCAAAAATTTTGAACAGGTTACCAAACACGTGTTTTTACTCGTAGACCGCTTCCCGGGAACAGTAATCAAAAGAATCGCCGATCGAATCGACTCAGAAGAATCGTTACCAAACGCGCCCTTACTCGATAAGCTGCATCGATGACTTGTGGGCGTCCATGTAAGTTTGTCGAATTGAAAGTTTTAGATGGCCTGTGTCATGTAAAAGCCAGTCAATTCTACATAGGACCCGAATCTTATGAGACTGGAGTAATGGTAGCAAGAATTCTAGCACTTGAGTTTTGATAAATACCTATTTCTCTGTGAAAAGAAAAGGTGGAATTTCTTTTCTTTTGGGAAAAGAAAAGGCTCGGCAATTCTTCGGTGGTAGAATTAAATCCACTTCGTCCGAATAAAACGTATCCATCTTCCATTCGACAATCCATTACTATCTAGGATTACAGATAGGTAGAATTGCCTTCTTTGCAAGAAAAGAATTTGTTGCTTTCTCCATAAAAGTAGCTGCCTTCCTTTGAAAAAAAATATCTATCTACTTAATTGCTAAGTTGAACATTGACTTTACTTCTTTTTTTTCTCCCATTAAATCCATCATCTAAATTATCTATTATGTGTTAAGCGGCATTCAAATTTGTTAACTTTTGTTGTAATCTATATTCTATATTTTTCAAAATGGTAAATCTTAGGAGTAAGCAAAATTGCCTCACCTGATGGTGCTAGGCCGATCCGCATTGGGATCGAGAAGGACCTTTTTTAAAAGCTTTTTGGAGATGGGATTCAAACTTAGAAAGGTTAGGAAATCTATGAATGTCCTAATCACTATATTACAAGTTGTTCACAAGGTACGTTTTCTACCAGAGGCAGCAGATGGTGCCACCCTCTATCCATTTTGCCATTTTTGTTTTAATTATCTAATTATCTTGTTTTTAAGTCTATTAACTTTTTTGGTGACTGAAATCAATTTCTTTGACTTAATTGCAAATACCACATAAATTTGGCAACTCTAATAGCAATTTACCAGAGAGAGTTTTCTCAAAATAAAAATGCATTTGATACAACTCTCAAATTTTTTTATGACCTATAATTTCTTTTAATTTTCAATAATTGTGTTACATTTTTTTTTTTTTTTTTTTTTTTTTTCCTTATCTTCTTCGTTGGCCTTGGTGGAGAGTCAGTAGCTGTCACAAGGTCAACCTCGTGCGAGGTTGACCTTGCCAGAAGAAGAAGATGATTTGAGCTTTATTCTTGAGTTGTCCCCGGATTCAAAGAAGTTTTATTTTATTTTTTAACTTCTTGATTTTGTTCCAATTTTATTCTTGGGAACAAAAACTTTACTAAATAAAATTCTATTCTTTTTATTTATTTATTTCGGAGGAACAAAAGAACATAAATAATTATTGTTTGGCCGACTATCAAATATGCCTAAAAGTACCAAAAGTTGTATACAACTCTTACTTTAGCCAAAAGTTTTCACTGATTCACTTAAGTACCGAATTGGAGGAAAAAAAATTACTTAAAACCTCCAACAACAAATTCCGGCCAAAGAAATTACTTGACTTTTTAACAAGGACTAGCTCTAAAGTGATTACTTTTTAACCTGCTACATGACATCATTTAGAGGTTCTATGTTGATTGGGCATAGCGGCGAGCCACAAAAGATTGCGAAATTAATAAAATATGGTCACGTTAGATTTCTAGTGACCCAAATTTGAGTTGTCATTTAAGTGATCGTTTTTTTTTTTTTTTTTTAAAGTAGCACTTGATGATTCGTAAAGAAATTTTGCCATTAAAGTAAAAGCCGTACACAATTTTTTATAATTCTAGGGTTCTTCTCCCATATATCTTTTTTGTTTTCTTTTCATCCTATATTATTGAAGTGTCTTGATGAAATTCTGAGCGAAATTACTCTCACAAAAAGCAATCTTTATTCGTGCAGCCTTCCATATCTCTATCATTATCATTATAACAAGTTTTGGGGGCCACGCAATGCACGGCACTTGTTTGTATGCTTTTCTTTAAGTTGGTTTCGAAACTTCAAAATATAATTAAAATTTGTTATTAAATCAAATCATTGTAACTTAATCATATATCCATTGGCATATAGTCATCGTACTTTTAGATGGGAAAATCCAAATATCTAAAATTTTCATGACATCAAGAGACAACCTGTCGCGGAAAGTGAACGATCGAACAATAAAATAAATAGAATAAGTAAATAAATCAGACACCATATTTATGTGGTTCAATTATGGTGACTTAAGTCAACGGTGACTATAGATCAAGCGATGGAATGAAGAGTACATACTCTAGTAACTCAAATACTATCAGTATTTCTCAATCTCATTTACATCCATTAACGCCCACAGTATTTAGCCCCATAATTTCTCGCGAAATAATTTCTTAATCTCATGAATGAATTAACAAATGTTGAACTCAAAAGATTTAATTGGCTCGAATACTAAATCTTCTTAGTATAATTGCACGAACGAAACCAATTAAAAAATTCACGGCCAAGCACTCGCTTTGAGACGATGCTTCAAGACCTCTTTGTGATCAACGCAGCCACACACGGCCACCACTCTCTCTCTATGTATATGTAAGGGAGGTCCTTCTTCTTCTTCTTCTTTAGCCGACTTCTATATATATATATATATATATAGGCCCTTATCCTTCTTTTGCCGACGTATAGTAGGATTCTATTTCCTACTTTGCCTGCCACGCGTTAACCCCAATAACCCCAATCAAGGTGCGGGTCAAAGTCAACACTGAACTTTCCTACTTTGTTGTTATCTTGAACGAACAATATATGGTAATTGATTTCCGTAATCTACAAATCCTGGACTTTTGTTTAGACTTATCAAATCGGCAGCTTATGGTCCAAATATTCACTTTGGACTCCAATGCCTAATAGGAAATCTTGTGCATGTCCCCAAATATTCAGCTTTCATTTTTTATTTTTTTTATTTTAGATGGAATTTCATTCATAAACTCAAACTTGAGACATATTTTACCACAACCAATTGAGAAGTGTAGTGATAGCTAGCGTACATATGGGGAACAAACTAATAAAACCAATGCCACTAAACGACAAAAAAAGTTAATGTGTTTAAAGTTATACTATTTTTAATTAATTTTTATAATTGATCATTTCATTCAATTGAAGAAGTTACTACTCTAAACAATAAAAAGACTAGATATGGCATTTTTCTAATATAGCATTATCATTATTATTTTGGGTAAAATCTCCATCTTCATTTATTTTTATTTTTGGGTCGTCTCTCCATCTTTACTTCGTACTATTGTTTTGCAAACGCCATGCGTGAGGTTGGAGACGGTAGAGTAGGGAGATTTGGGCCGTGAAAATAGCGGCTTAGTGGAAATTTCAAACAGATTCGCCCGACCAGTGAAGGAATTTATACAGAGAGCAAGAGATCGTGAGAAAATCGAAAAGGAATTTTCGAAATCAAACAAGCACTTGCAAAGATACGAACCGAAAAGGGAAATAAAAATAAGAATAAAAATAAAATGCAAACACCCTTGAAACCGTGGTGAAAATACGCTCCTTTCTCGACAGAGTTCGATCGTTTTGCTCGGCTCCGAGGCTTCTCAAACGCTCGTATTCGGCCGGCGCTGTTGTTTCCATCGTTCGCAAGGTAAAGTTCGAGTTTTTTCTGTATCCTATACTGACATGTTATTTGTTTTACGGCCCAGGCGCACCGTCTCTTACGTAAGATGTTCCGGTGTGGTCTATAGATCGCGAGTCTATTGATTCTTGTTCGTTTTTCACGTTGTTTTAGCTGTCGTTTCGGTTTGAGTATCATCATATCACGTTTCCTCTGCAGAAACTTGTGTAGCTCTGCGTTCATAAGTCATCGTCGTGTCATTGTTTTAGCGAGTGTGCAACCATGTTTGGCTCGCACGTCGCGTCCCAGGCCGACCTTCGTTGGTCCCCATGGCTCGTGGATGCACCGGGATGGTTTAGGCTCGCTTCAAGGTCGAATTTGAGTTCGGGAAAGGGCTGAAAGCCTGCTGTCCAGATCGTTCAGGGGCTGGACAGCGGGTGTCCAGTTTTATATCCTCAGCCTCGCGGCGCACCTCCAAGTGATCTCGGATCATCCTTGTTGCACGCTTCTATACGTGTTTTGCATCATCTAGCATGCTTCCATCATGTCTTGATTCACTTTCCCCTTAAATTTGAGCATGTGTTGTGTTTAGTATTTGGGTTCTAGAAAGTGTTTTAACCTCTATTTGCAGATATCTATAGTGGAAAGTCGAAATAATATAATGGTTTTTACCAATATCTTGTTCCACCAAAAGTTGGATGGTTTTGACTAGCTTGGTTTTAGCATATAGTTTTTGTCATAGGTATATAATTAGTTTGCATCTCATTCATAGATAGTTAGTTTAATATATAAAAGAAAATTAAAAGTAAAAAGAAAAATTACACTTAGGTGATTATTACATCTTTGGATTAGTTAATTTATAATTACTTTTGGTCTATCATTTTTTGAATTTATCTGTCGCTTAGATTGAGGAATTTTCATTTATTAGCTTAGTCGAGGCTAATAACGAGGCATTATTTTTCTTTCCTCATATTTTTACTGGCTTTCTTATGATTTAATTTGATTTTTGTTTGTTCGAGTCATCATCATGCATGATAACTTAGATTTCCATGTGTTTTTAGAAAAAAAAATCAGATAATAACAAAGGGAAAGATTGCATGCAAGGCCTTCTGTGAACGAGGAAAGGCATAAGGTGTTACACAAATTTAGCGTATCTAATTTCACAGATATGTAGTTCGTAGAATTAAGGCAGGCTTCCATATCTTACTTGATCCCTAATCAATCCATAATAAATTTGTGGCATCCAATTGGCATAATTAACTAAAAAATTTAGTTGTGATCAGTGGAATTTAGGAGAAATCACGTCCCGATTATTCGCATCCGTTTAGTAATCCATTAATCTCCCTTGCGGTTCACCTTTGGAAAGTCTATCGTGATAGGATGATCATCATGGATTATTTAATTTTCTTGTGATGTTCGATTGCAGAAAGTAGTTCTTTCTAATAAAATCATGGCAGTGACGGACCCAATGGCTTGGTCGAGAGAAAGCGGCCGAGAACTTGCGATTGAAGTGAGTGAGACACAAGTTCTATCATCCTCTGAATTAGTCTCTCAAGCTGCATTGCATCAAGATCGCCAAGTTTCTTCAAATTAAAAGGGTCTTTAACGCGTCGTGTTTTTTTTTTTTTGGGGGTTCTGGGTATACTTTTAGATAGAGAAGTGCATGCAGCTGTACATGGACCGCAACGAAACAGCCCGTGCCGTGGAAAGCCATACTGGGATCGACCGCCAGATGACGCAGATGGGTGAGAGATCATTCTTTTGATCTCATCAATGATTATTGCTCATAATTAAGTCCTGTTTTCCCACGGTTTCTTGTTTGGGTACTGTCTTTAAGCGATGATACTGAACTTGTCCTTGAAATTCCAGTTTGGGACAGACTGGAAGAGCAGAATCCGGTGTTTTTCCAACAGTACTACATAAGGGTAGTATTGAAACAACAGATCCTCAGGTTCAATCAATTGCTCGAACAACAGCATCGCGCCATGAACTTTCCTCCGGTGCCTGGTAAGGCTCTCAGAAGACTTCATTAACATAGAACTTCGCCTGCAAAATGCATAGCTTCTATCCTTCATCGCATATGGGTTCATGTATACTTTGGTCAACTTCCCGAACAAGAGAAAAAGCCCCTTGAACTTGGTTCTTGCACTACATGATCTAAACGAAAGCTAGCTGACGCTCTCAAGAATGACTACAATACTCGGGTCTTGTCGTGTGCTATTCTAAGTGATGCCATCTGTTTATGATTGTTTGCTTCTTGACGTTGTTTTATGTAGACCTTGAAGTTCGGCTGATGAATTTCACCACCCGTTAGATGGGTCCGGTTCTCGTACTTTGAACACTTCGCTATGTCAGGTTTTGATTGTTTTTTGCCTCCTTTCATGGTGCAGCAAAGCAACAAATGTCAATGGAACTCGCAGCAGAGACAGCTCCACATAATGGTGATTCTCCATTGAGCGTGATGAACTTTGAGAATGAGTAAGCAACTCCATTCTTGCGATGTTTCTGTATCTTGTCTCTCCTGGACAATTCTATTTGCTACATCTTCCAAAATTATTTACCCTTTTCTCCACTGCGCTGAACACTCTGGCGATTAGCTTAACTAGCCATCCCAATCTGGAAGCCACTTACCTACTTTATAGGATTCTTTATTAAAATAACCTGCCTGTGCACATTGTCTAACTTTGCAAATTCTGTTATCTGCACTAGTTTACATACATTCGTTCCTCTTTTGATAGGAATTGTATGTTTAATTGATCGTAATTGCTACCACTGATGAAATATATTGGCGGAAACAACGGGATAGTGACAGTGTGCATTTCTTGTGGAACACCTTGATTTCAATCAACTTCAAGTTGTGACGCTGACTTGTGCTTACGCTTGTGGTTGAAAAATGATGATGAGCAGGGCTGACTCTGACAAGCTACCTGCCATTCCTGCTGGCTCTGTCGGATTAGGAGAGGTGGCAGGGTCCGCTCCACATCTCGTACCTGGCGGCAGTCTTCCTCGTTCTTCACTGGAAGCACAAGGAATGAGAATAAATGCTGCATTAGACTCTGCACAAAGGCCGATTTCACAAGTTCCAAACCTTACCGCAGGTGGCCACCATGCTGGAAACATCAGGGGGCCTTTTCAACCATCCACTTCAATGGCTCAAAGCTTGAGCTGCTTTGATATAAATCTTGAAGGTATTCATGATATATAAATCTGTTTAGCCAGATATTCTGTGTCATCGCTTGAACTTGGTTCGGAGTTTTGACTGGCGAATCTTTTCTGCAAAGGTTTGGTTGAGCATATTACTTGTCAACTTACTCCATGTAGACATGGTGGTTTTGTTCATTTGCCCATCAATGCATTCAACTAATGGTGCCTCAGATCTGATAAAAGCTTGTAATATGATGTTAATCTATGCATGGATTAGTACATCTCCTAATACATACAAACACAGTTTACCATTTACAGAATCGAGACATTCCTAAGTAAACTTTCAATACTGGTTTCGTTCTTTTTCTGTGTTCTCCAAACTGATATTCATTCAGAGTCATTGAAATTCCTAAGTAAACTTTCAATACTGGTTTTGTTCTTTTTTTGTGTTCTCCAAACTGATATTCATTCAGAGTCATTGAAAGCCTTCAATTTTTGACATTGTGCTAGGAAGGTCCTTTCTCCTTCATCTGTTTCTATGTACTTAAACCATCTGAAACAATTGAAACAACCTGGAAAAGTGTTGATTGTTTTGCTACTTCTCCATGTATTCTTAGTTCTGATGGAGAGTTTTCTGGCAGCTTCCGTTCAGGAGGCCCTCGCTAATTTGGCATTAGATCAGGGCCCTCCATCTGTGGATCTCTAAGTGAAGTGGATATCGCAGGTGCCTTTATCAATATCAGCTAAAGAAGTTCGGTGGGGACAATATTGACGACCGCGGTGCTTCAGACACCATCTCATGTCTCTCTTCATTGAGTGAACACACAAATTCTCATTACATTTAGGGATTGAGCCTTGATAATTGTACATCATATTTCATGCTCTAATGCGATGTGCAAATTTGGGACGTATTAAGTAGAAAGGGTTATTGAATTACTTGAAATGATCATCTTCTATCCTATCCTTGATATCAAAGTGAAAGACGTGCAAATTTCAGTTTGTCTATGTCGATTGTTGCGGTGAGAATTTAATATAGCTTCATAGGCACGATGTGTATGAACTTGCCGAGATCGTGCTTTGGGCATAAACCGTTGCTCACATAGAACTTGTGAACTATAAATTTCACTTGAATCCAGCTACAACTAGCTTCAAATGTAAGATTTTTTAGTTTCATCTTCTTTCTGGTTGCTGCTGCATCTTCCCATAGACTTGCTGAGGCATATATATTTGTTGGCAAAATATCAGCAGCAGGTCGTCCGGCTCCTGCTAAAAAATCATCGCTGCAGCTTGTTTTGCAAGTTCAACATTTCTGTGAACTTGGCAAGCCGCCAGAAATGTATACGACACCAGTGTAGCAGCCCTGAAAGGCATTAAATTATTAAACTGGAGGGCTTTGACAAGGGATCCTCTTCTTTAAATTCAGTATTCGGGGCATGACCCGGTTTCTTTATTCGACGGGCCAATGGTTCCAATTCATCATAGATCTCCCGTGCTTAGGTTGTGAGGTGTCAGCCACATAGAACTCGTGAACTATTTTTTCCCTTGAATCCAGCTCCAACGGGCTTCTTTTGTAAGATTTTTCAGTTTCCTTCTTATTTCTGATTTCTGCTGCATCTTCCCATGGACCTGCCGAGGCATAGATATTTGCTAGCAAAAATATAATCAGCAGGGAGGGTCATCCAGTTCCTGCTAAAAAAATTCATTACTGCAGCTTGTTTTGCAAGTTCAACATTGCTGTGAACTTGGCAAGCTCCAAGAAATGTAGGATAGACGAGTTTATCAGCCTGGAAAGGCATTGAATTTATAAATTGAAGGGCCAGGACAACGGATTAGATCTGCCCACTAAATCCATTCATGCATGTGTCACGGGCCGACAGTTTCCTTGGCCGCAGAACCATCCGTGCAATGCCTGGCGAGCGGAATTCGCCAGGCCAGCCTTCATTCAATAGCTGTTCCAACGAACAATATGGTGAATAGCTTCTTTGTACGAGATCGTACCACACCCAGTTTCGCTCGGGCGTCTAGTCCATCGAGTGAGATAGCAAATCTCTTTAGGCTCAATAACTGATTTTGGCCTGCTGTGGCCTCACCAGGAGAGTGGCATTAACTTTCAACTAGTTTGTGCACGGGAGGCTAACCTCGCCTTCAGAGCTCCTGAGTGATATAATCTTTCTATCCTAGAACTCCTAGCACCAACCGTATTGACACCACTCCTACGGATCAGTTGTGTTCATCCCCTCTGCATCATCACTCTTCACTCGATAATCATAAGTACCGCTCACAAATGTCACGAGTACGGGAGGATTCGCGGACCGTGAAAAAAACATAGTGTTCAATTCTAGGCACGAATCCATATTCTGAGCACATTAAACTATTTCCATCCATCAGAAATACCACATGGCAACAAGAGGATAAAACAGCAACAAAGGTATCATAAGAAATCAAATTCTTTTCGAATAGTGCATGAGAAGCTCTCCAAGCGTCTTCCACGGGACTCAACCAGGAATACATGCTAATGAGATAATTACCCACGCAAGTATCACAGGCAAAGCCCAATTTTATTGCTAGAGTGCATATTTGTATCCCCATATCTACATCGCAAATACTTCACAGAAAAATTCGAAAGGGTTTGGCCCTGGACCTTTTTCATTTCGCAGATAGCCTCCTCATTCTCCAGTTTGCACATATCCTGCTGATTTTCGCTGTCCAACATCTCACATCATGATCTTGCCTCTGATCGGACACCTTTCTCAAATCATGAAGCGATCCACTAGCTACAAACTTCTCGTACATGTCGACCAAGCTGCATCAGACACAGACATTCGAAGCCAATCTAGACCGTATAATACTCCTTCAGCCACCCCCAGCATGGCACCTTGGCCGCTGGCACCACACTCAAGCAACAGCACGAGCTTGCGAAACTCCACCACTTGGGTTTGGGCTGCGCATGGAGAGTCGACACCGACGATGATGGTGGTGGACATGGCAGGACGACTCCAGTGACGTTGCAGGTGGTGATAGCCAGCAAGATTGGAGCAGTCAGCACAAGGAAAGGAAGGAAGAAGGAAAGAACGAAAGGAGTAGGGAAAAGAAATAGCCTTTCTTTTTCAGAAACCACTTTGAATCGAGTTGGACTCCACAATATCAACAATGATGTATAATTCTCTCTCGGTAGCAAAACATCAATGATTTTAACGGAAGACCACATTAAGATAAATTTTTGAATAGTACGAGAATTAGATTGAATAAAAATAAAAGTTAGGAACAACATTAAATATGGAGAAAAAGTCCAGAAATTACCGATTATGTTTCTTATGACTAACATTATTTATATTTCAAATCTTTCACATTTCACGATCAAACGCCTTTCTAAACATGACTTAAGACCTTGTTTGTCTAGGATTAAGTAAACCTTCCAAAACCTTAAAATATTATCTAAATTTTAGAATCTTTGGAAAATAATTTATTTGAGTTTGCGTGTCAACATGTATATATTATGAAAGATTCGGATATATCAAGTTAAAAAAATTCAAAATGAGTCTGTTGCTAAACTTAGATTAACTTAAAAGTAAAAGTCTCTTCAGACACGTCTTTAATTTGGTCAATCTTTTTCTTACTTTACCTGTCTATAATGTTTTATTATCAAACATGCGTTTGTACTTTTTTGCTAGGAGTTGTGAAATTATTTCTACTAAGAACAGTAATAGGGATTCGGCTCCTAATAGAGATCCGGTGTCATCATCATTTTGACAATCACTGAGGGGCACAAAAGAAAGCTCGAAATCATAATTTGGAAAGCATACTTTCGACACTAAAATCAATATCATTAGGAAAGCCATCAATCTGAAAGGCTTATATCTGGCACTAAGAGGCTTCTTTTTTAAAGATTGTATTATTTTATTTTTGTGGGTCTGATTTAAGATTGTTTAGAAGGCACGCATTCCACCCAAACAATCATCATTTGAGAGTAGAAAAGGTGCATGTTCGGCGTCGAAATCATTTTTCAATAGTCATCATTTTTTTTTTTTTTGAACGAAAGCCCATATTTCATTAATCCGAATAACCCATACAGGTCGCTGCAAGAGCGTCCGCGCATAAAAGATTCAAGAGAGGAGAGGGCAAACGAAGGGCCCAACTAGAAGTCAAGCTAGTGCCCGTATGGGCCTTACAAACCCAGTCAGCGACGGTATTCGCCTCTCTACAGCAAAACCCTAACGTAAGATTGGAAAAAAGGGTTAGAAGGAAAGCAGCCTCTGCGAAGAGAGATCAATCTCGCCACGGCGGCTGAGAGCGACGATTCAACGTTTCCACGACAGTGAGGCTGTCTGATTCAACGACTATTGCTGCAGCTTGAAGCCCTTGATGCAGAAGATGGTGGAGCGAGAAAGATAGGGCTTGGATCTCAACTTGAAGAGCGGAGACAGCCACAACGCCTAAAGAGAAGCCATCGGTAAGTCGGCCTTGATGATCCCTACAAATGCAAGCGATCGTACCATGGTTGCTACCTTGATGAAAAGATCCATCGATATTAACCTTCAAAACTCCGAGATCTGGGGGACGCCATAGATGGGATCTGTTTCTAATCGAACTCCTTTGATGCAGATTAGGAGATGAAGATAAGCGATTGACTTGAGCGTGAGTCAGTGCCGCTTCTACAACCTGCGTTGGATTGGGATAAGTACCTCGGAAGACGAAGGCATTCCGAGCACGCCTGAATCTGCC
This sequence comes from Eucalyptus grandis, assembly GCF_016545825.1. NCBI lineage: Eukaryota > Viridiplantae > Streptophyta > Magnoliopsida > Myrtales > Myrtaceae > Eucalyptus > Eucalyptus grandis. Next base: position 36,654,471 of record NC_052618.1, read on the forward strand.
ACGTAATATTAGAAATAAAGGCCAGCCGAGGTAAGCGATGTCCTTCTCCAATCGTGGCCACAATCCACGAGTCCAGACGCTGAATGTGAGTGGGAAGGACTGAAACCCCGATCTGGGAATGATTCCACACCTGTTGAGTCCACGAACAAAGTAAGAATAAATGTTCCAATGTTTCTGGAGTCTTACTTTTGCATAATGTGCAGCAAGGATTGTCTAATATGTGTCTTCGATACAGGTTTTCTCGTGTGGCCAAAGCATTGCTACAGATGGACCAGAGGAAGACTCGGATCTTGGGTGCAGTAGGCATCTTCCAGAGGGTACGCCATAACCAGGTAGGAAGTTGGTATGATGTAGAAGCATTTGAAGTTGATGTACCTGATTGTGTCTGAATAAGTGCATGATATGCTGATTTGACCGTGAATGTTCCCTGTTTGGTTGCTGTCCATATAAGTGCATCTGAAGTGAAGTTAGGCCGAAGTGGAATGTCTGTGATCTGTTGAATGATTGGCATGTCGAAAAATCTGTATAATAAGTCAATCTTCCATGAACTAGTGGTCTGGTCAATAAGATCAGCAACTAGTGTAGGTTCTTCAGGGGCTTTAGGTCCACCTAGAATTCCCATAGGGAGCCATCGGTCTTCTCTGATATTAATGCATGTGCCATCTCCCACAGACCAAGTAATGTGTGGTAAAATTGCATTCCTCCCACATAATAAGCTCTGCCAGCCCCATGAGGGCCGAGTGCCTTTGTTTGCTTTTAAAAAAGTGGAAGAATGGAAATATAAGCCCCTAAAAAACTTACTCCATAAAGATAATGGCTGATGCAATAGATGCCAAGCCTGCTTACCAAGCATGGCGTGATTAAAACTCACCAAATCACGAAAACCCAATCCGCCTAGTTCTTTTCTTTTCTGAAGATTTTTCCAACTCTGCCAGGGAATTCCAGATCTACTTGTATCATTACTCCACCAGAATTTTGCCATTCTTTTCTCAATAACTTTACATAATGATATGGGAATCTTAAACACAGACATTGCATATTGTGGGATAGATTGAATAACTGTCTTTAATAAAACTTCTTTTCCACCCTTTGATACTAGTTTCTCCTTCCATCCTTCTAATTTCGAATGAACTCTGCTCAACAGCCAGGAAAACATATCTCTTTTAGATCTACCCCAGTCAGTAGGGATCCCTAGATACTTCCCACAACGCTGTAACATTGGTACCCATAATTCCCCAGCTAGATTTTCCTGAAGAGATGTAGGGCAACAAGGACTAAAGAAAACTCCAGACTTATTGCGATTGATAGTTTGTCCTGATGCCAAGCAATACTGGTTTAAAATATTGGAAAGATTCTGACACTCCATCAAGGTACCATTAAGAAAAAAGACAGCATCGTCAGGAAAAAGAGATGCGATAGAGTAGGACACCATTGATTCAGCTTGATGCCTTTGAGCGAGCCCATATTCATAGCATTCCTTATTAGGAAGGATAAGAGATTTGCAACTATGATAAACAAGTAAGGTGATAGGGGATCTCCCTGCCTCAGCCCACGAGTCGGGTGAAAAGTCGGTAAAAACTCCCCATTCATTTTGATAGAGAATGATGGCGTGGAAATGCACTGCATGATTAGCTGGACCCAATGGGAATGAAATCCCAATCGAAGTAAATAATCTCTAAGAAAGTCCCATTCAACACGGTCATAAGCTTTCTGCATATCTAACTTGAGAATTGCTTTGAAATGACATCTTCTTTGCCTAGTCTTGAGCTGATGAATGACTTCCTGTACAATTAGAACATTGTCCTGAATCTGTCTGCCAGCAACAAACGCGCTCTGTTCTTCAGTAATCAGCATAGGCAGCAAGGGTTTCAATCGGTTAGCCAGCACTTTAGAAAAGATTTTGTAGGCATAGTTACATAGGCTAATAGGACGATACTGATCCAAGCTTTCCGGGTTGGGGGTTTTGGGGATTAGGGTTATAGCAGTTCTGTTTAGAGATGGAGGTAATATACCGTAAGAAAAGAAATGAAGCACCGCTTCCGTGAATGTCCACTTTAATAATTTCCCAATGTGATTGATAAAATAAACCACTTAAACCATCCGGGCCTGGTGCCTTTGAAGCCCCTAATTGAAAGGTAGCAACTTGAACTTCTTCAAGAGTGGGTTGAGCAAGGAGAGCTGCATTCATTTCTGCATCAATCATCTGTGGACATTGTTCTAAAATCTGTGCATAAGGTCTAGGCCCGTAAGTAGTATAAAGTCAAGAGAAGTAGTTAGTGGTCATTTCTTTAATATGTTCAATATCCCTTATCCATTGCTGATGTTCATTCCTCAAGATAGTAATTTGATTGCGTCGCCTTCTTTGAAGAGTGGTAGCATGGAAGAACTTAGTGTTACGATCTCCCCATTGTAACCAGTTTATCCTAGATCGCATCGCCCAATATTGCTCTTCCCTTTGCCATGTTTGCTGAAGTTCGATTTTAAGCTTTTGTTGCTGAGATTGATTCAGTATAGTAGGGTGCTGGTTTGATAAATTCTGTAACTGATATTCTAATTCAATGGCCTGTTGCCTGTTATGGGAGAAAACCTGGCGACTCCAAGTGGACAGAGCTGTGGCAACTGCACGTAGCTTTACTGGAAAAGAAGAGTCCCTTGTCGAGGCTGAGTGCCAGGAGGTTTTAACAACTGATTGACATCCGGGATCCTGGTTCCAGAAAGCTTCAAAGGTAAAGTGTCTCTTTCGTCGACTCATACCGGGTGTTGTGTTAATAACAAGAGGGCTGTGATCTCGATCCTATTGCAGCGAGCTAACACTTGAGCATTCGGGTAAGAGACACGCCATTCAAGCATTGCGACAGCTCGATCCAATCTCTCCTTCACCAAAGCATCTCCAACTCGTTATTGGACCACGTGTAAGCACAACCATGAGAAGGTAAATCCAACAACCGGCAATCATTGAGGAGCTCACGAAAAGAGTCAAGGCGGTAAGAATCTGGTGGCCGAGATCCTATTTTCTCCCATCTGTGTAGAATTTCATTAAAGTCACCACAAAGATACCCAAGGTAAGACATTGAAGCTACTAAAATGACGTAAGGTCTGCCAAAGATGCTGACGGTGTTGAACAACTGCAGGTGCATGAAGACAAGTAATTCTCATAGACCTGGCTTCGGAGAAATCCATACAAGTAAAGTCCAAAAAATGTGGAGAGGAGGAGAAGTCTGACAGAGAGAGCCCTGCATTCCAAAAAAGAGCTAAGCCCCCTGCAGATCCAACAGGGCTAACCAGCCCGTGATGCAAAAACCGAAGATCTTTTCAAGCGAAGGAGAACATCATCAACATTTTTGGTCTCCATAAAAAATAACAGGTCAGGCTTTTCCTTAGCCAAAAGGGCTTTTAGAGATAGGACTGTTAGGGGATTGCCCAAACCCTGACAGTTCCAACTTATGATTTTCATCGTTGATTTGGTGACTGTTTAGGGCCAGCCACCGTCGCCCGCATAACATCTTCAGAGGCCTCCATAATGGGTGTGTCTAACAAGCAAGAGTCATCATAAAGTCCGGTATGCTCTCCTGGTAAGGCATAGGGAGTATAACGCCTGGGTTTCTTTGCAGGACTTATCTTACTTATCGGTCGAATACTGTTACCTTTTTTAGCCTGATGAGTTGATGTTGGCCATTACACTCCTTTCAGTTTCTCTATAGCTGGAATTAGAGCGGTGGTGAAGGTGTGGTGCACAGGGGGAGTGATGCTGGAGGAATCATTTCTGGTCTGTGGTTCTATTGGAGTAGATTCCTGTGGAGAGGAGTGTGTAACAGGAATGGGCGGTAGAAGAAGTGGAAGAGAATGAACTGCCATGGGAGGAGTTTCAGGTATGGTGTCTTCATTCTCCTCCTCCATAATTGATTGGCCATAGTAACACTGCTAGTAAGGGCTGTATTTCTGAACTTTTGCTTTTAACCATGGACCATAAGGAGTTTTGTCAGCATCTGTGGTCATTTTTTCCTCAAAAGGAATGAAGGGGCAAGAATCAGTGTAATGACCCAGTCGTCCACAAGAATAACAATAGTGAGGTAACCTTTCGTACCGAAAATCCAACCACAGAGTTTGATGTTGAAGTTTAATTAGGCGACCTACCTTCAATGGTGTAGATAAATCCAACTCAACTCGAGCACGGCAAGCTTTCAGTGCGGAACCAGTGGCGAACTCGATTTAACTTGCAAAACAGAGCCAACCGTACTAATGTACGTGCGGATCATATCGTCGCACAAAGATTCCAAAGGTAACCCAATTATCTGAACCCAAAATGCACATGTAGAAAAGTCATAGCAGTGTAGAGGGGTGTTGGCAACCCATGGTTTAAAATTTATAAGATGTCCTGAGAATTGCCAAGGTCCAGTGTCGAGAATTCGCTGTTTTTCAGCTTGAGACTTGAATTTTGCTAAATACAGTCCTGCTTCTTTCTGTATGATTTCTGCATGGTCCAACCTCCATGCCCGCTTCAAGACTGACTGAAAGGCCGGGAAATTAAAGGAAGGGTTGGAGGGGACTTTACCTTTTAACAGAAGCTTGCATTCCTCGACAAAGACCAGTGTGGGGTTCAACGCGCAACTCTGCAATTTCTTTTCTGTACTTAATCGGCCAAGTTTTTGACAAAGTGTAGCGATCCGAGATGCATCCGGGTCATCGTCAAGGGCCATCGATGAAATGGTGGAACGGTTCAACGGAGGAAAGTCGGTATCATCAATATTATCGACATGCAGATGGAGAAAAGGGAAAACCCAGAGGAAAAGAAGACCACTGCCAAGAAAGATGAAGAGGAAGTATAACTTGGTTAACGATTTAGGCCTGTGTAAGACATAAAAGAAGAAAAGGATAAAGGAGAGCCATCCGCATGGCAAAAGAAATCAACAGGAGGAAATGGTGGAACGGTTCAACGGAGGAAAGTCGGTATCATCAATATTATCGACATGCAGATGGAGAAAAGGGAAAACCCAGAGGAAAAAGAAGACCACTGCCAAGAAAGATGAAGAGGAAGTATAACTGGGTTAACGATTTAGGCCTGTGTAAGACATAAAAGAAGAAAAGGATGAAGGAGAGCCATCCGCATGGCAAAAGAAATCAACAGAAGACTGCTGAAGAGGAGAAACGAAGACGAACTCTATCCAGTTGATAGAGAGGAACTCGACAAGACGAGAAACATCAAATCAAGTCAATCACATTTTGAAAGGTGTCTTTTGGATGCTAAAAGTCATCATTCTGAAGATCATCAAATCAAATTATAATAATTAATCACATTAATCGTCGACTCATCGTTCGAATCTATCATTTAACCCCACCAATCATCAAATAGCTCATTCAATCATTAATCAAGTCATGAACATGAGAGTATATGATTTATGCTTATTATACAGCAAATTATTTTAATCATAACTATATAACTATGATAATTAACTATAAATAATAGTAAACACAAATCATTCTTTGGCAATGTTGGTTTGCTTCTAACGTCATTTCAAATGCAAGGAATTTGTGGAATATAAAACTTGAAGCTGTTTCTAGCTGCATAAAATGCCTATTCCTTGACCTTCTCAAGTAAGTCTTTTAAAAAAAAATTATTATCTAATTTTGAGTTAGACAGGGAATGAAATGATTTTTTTGAGGACCAAACATACCGATAAATAGTTGGCCTAAAAGAAACATAGCCTTGGGCTTGGGCTTGGGATTGGGCTCTAGAGGAAAGTGTTGTTTCCCCTTTTCCGTCTTTTTTTTTTTTTTTTTGAGGAGGAAAAGAAATTGATCCTTTTACAATAACAAGATAGGGCATCATTATATGTGACCTTAATCTCAACATTTTCGTGTGGATTAAGATGAATATAGAATGGCCCGAGTTGGGCCACGCTTATTGCCCAAGCCCACCCACAATGTAAAGTTTACAAATGGTACGACTGGGATAATTAAAGTTGATGACTAGAATTTCTCATATAAGAGCACCTCATGTGAGAGCTGTGCCCACATTTGCATATCTTTTAAGTTTAGGCGAGTATAGGTGGACCTAGCAAGCTATCCCCGCCCATTAGTCACCTTTACACGCAAGTATCTTATAGTTTGCCAACACTCGACACTCTTTTCGTTATGAATATAGGGATCCACAATTATTATGTGGTGTGTTTTAGAAAGTGCATATTCGACATTTAATAGTATGGTTTCATTGAGAATTTCAAATCTTTTGGATTAAACCTGAACTTTTTATCCACATCAGTTGGCGTAGTTCATAAAAATTAATGTGAATAAAGATCCATCAATGTTAAAAAGAAAATCAACTTGAAAAGTTCCCAGTAAAGATTCCCTCCCGACTAGAAACTGGAGAATTATAACGACAGACTCTTTTCCACATAGGCCAGCACTATTAATCAAACACCAATGAACTCATGAAGGATAAAAATGAAAATCTTATATTAGAAGTTTTCCTATTCTACTATAGACTTCCATATTGATAATTGATTAATTTACTAACAAAACACCATCATAAGCATTGACCTAACCCTAAAGTTAACCAAATATATAGAATTTAGTCTTATAAGTACCTTTGTCGGTATAAAACGCCCCGGTAACCTCGAAACACGAAAGAAGAGGCAACACACTAGCCAAAATGAGGGAAGAAGAGAAAGAAAGAGAAGGCTAGGTGGCGACTATGAAATGTGCAAAAGTAGGCCGTCACATGTAGATTAAGGAGCAAATCTCACTAACCTATCGTGATTGCCTCATAACTTCATTTAAACTACAATAAGTCTAATGTATATATATAAAAGCTTCTCTTCTTCAATGAAAAATAACACAAGTGATGATTATCAATTCATGAATAATTATTGCATTCCCTTTGCCTTTTAGGTTATGCATTATGGATCCATAAGTCTACCACTTAGTCACCTTTCTAATCTATTTCCCAATATAGAATTGCTAGGCAGAGCTGAAAAGTTTTGAAATGCTCAGGAGAATTCTTAATTAAGGCTCTGTTTAATTTGCATAAAATGAATCGTTTGAAAATATTTTCCCAAAACTAATTATTTGTACTACTTACAAAAATGAATGGACGAAAATATTTTCATTGTCTACGAAGATGTTTAGTAATAAATTATTGTCGATAATAAAATTATTAACTAACTATTTTAAACAATACAAATAATTAATTTTAAAGAAAATAATTTTCAAAAGGTTCATTTTCCTTAAACAAACATAGCCTACTTGTTCGTTTTTCATCCGATTTCATGTATTTTAGTAGTAAAAAGAACATAGACAGAGGGAAAGAGAAAAAGAAGGGCGAAGATCGAAACTAAACTCTAGTCCCCGTAGAATTGCTGGGGTAGAACTGAAAAAGTTTTGAAAGCTCAGGGTTGAACTGAAATTACTTCAAAGTTCGGTGAGCAATGGGCAAAAGCAGTTGGCGTCGTTGAAAAGAGGCGGTGACAGTTCGAGCAAAATGCAAGTCCCTCTCCAAACTAAGCAACGAGAATCAACTACTCGGTTACTCTCATCAGTCACTTCGTCTTCTTCCAGGTCCTTCTCTATCCTTTCACAAGTTCTTGCTGCAAGTTCTTGGTTCAATGGCTATCATACAAGATCATCATGCATTGTTTCATGCATTGTTTCATTCTTTCAGTTCCATTCGATTGCAGAAAGTGGTTTTCGCAGTAGAATCATGGCGGCCCCGGATCTAAATGCTCCGCCGGTGGAAGGCAACAGAAATCTTGAGGATCAAGTTGACAAGGTGAGGCACATGTTTGTTCATATTTCGAATTGATCTCTCGCACTGCATCACATCAAGATCGCCAAGTTTCTTCGAATCGAAAAGGGTCTTTAATCGCATCCCTATCTCCTTTTCCGTAGGTCCACAGGTTGATAGAGATGTGCATTCGGCGGTACATGGAGCGTGGGGAAACAGTCACTGCGTTAGAAACTCATTATGGGATCGACCCTGCGCTCACGCGTGTCGGTGAGAGATCATCTCTTTTGGTCTGATCAATGATCAATGCTACGAACTAGTCCAGTTGATTATTCTGAATGATTCGGTCCTGTTTACCCGCCGTTTCTTGGATGGGTTATATCTTGATACGAAGCTTCTGAACCTGTCGTTCGAATTCCAGTTTGGGACAGATTGGTCACATGTAATTGGGATTTTTTCCAAGAATACTTCCTGAGGCTAGTGGTGAAACGACAGATCGTCAGGTTCAATCAATTGCTCGAGCAACAGCATCGAGCCATGAGCAATCTTCCGGTGCCTGGTAAAGCTCTCAGAAGACTTCATTTATATAGAACTTCGCCTGCAAATGCATTAGCTTCCATCCTTCATGGCATATGGGTTCACGTATACTTTGGTCAACTTTCCGAACAAGAGAAAATGCCCTTCCAACTCGTTTCTCACGCTAAATCCGAAATTTAGTTGTGCTCTCAAGATGACTGTAAAAACTTGGGCCTTGTCTAGTGCTCTTCTAAGCATGGCCATCTGCTTATGATTGTTTGCTTCTCAAAGACGTTTTGTGTAGACCTCGAAGTTCAGCCTGTGAATTTTGCCTCCTATTGGACGGGTCCGGTTGTCGTACTTTGAGCACTTTGTTATGTGAGGCTTTAATTGTTCTTCCCCTCCTTTCATGGTGCAGTGCAGCAGCAACAACAGACACCGATGGAACTGGATGAGACAGCTCCACAGGCTGATACTCCATTAAGCGGAACGACCAATGAGAATGAGTAAGAAACTCAATTCTTGCGGTGTTTCTGTATCTCGTTTCTCCAAGACAATTTTTTTTGGTTCATCTTCTACAATTTCTTTTACCTTTTTCTCCACTGCGTCGAACACTCTGGTGATTAGCTTAACTATTCATCTCAACCTGAATGCTACTTAACTACTTTATAGGATTCTTAACTCAAATTACCTGCTTGTGCACATTGTTTGACTTTGCAAATTCTCCTATCCGCATTGGTTTAAATACATGCATCGTTCAGGAGTTTGGCTTTGTCAGCTTATGGCATGAGGTGTGGCATAATTTCAGTTGCCTTGTCGAGTCTCGCATCACAGGACATGAATATTCTTTTGATAGGAATTGTATGTTTAGATGATCGTAAATGCTGCCACTGATAAAACACATTGGCAGAAACAACATGATAGTCACCGTGCGCATTCATTTCAAACACTTTGATCTTCAAGTTGGGATGCTGATTTGTGCTCACGCTTGTGGTTGAAAAATGATGATAAGCAGAGCTGAATCTAAAAGCCTACCCCCCAATCCCGTCAGCTTTGTCGGATCAGAAGACGGGTCTGAGCCAAATCTCGTGCTTGGCAGTAGTCTTGCTCAGTCTTCATCGGAAGGACCAGAAATGGGAATAGATGCCGCACCAGATGCTGCACATATGCAGATTTCGCAAGTCCCGAACCTCATTGCAGGTGGCGACCAAGCTGCAAACTTCGGGGGACCTGTTCAATATTCGTCTTTAGCGACTCGAAGCTTACGCCACTTGGATTCAAACCCTGAAGGTATTCATGATATTTGACACTGTTGAGAATGATATCGTGTGTCATCGCTCTTACTTGGTTTGGAGTTTTGATTGGTAAATCTTTCCTGCAAAGGTTTGGCTGGGCATATTACTTGTCTGCATACTTGCACAGACATGTGGTTTTGTTCGTTTGCCGTCAGGGCATTCAACTAATGGCGCATCAGATCTGATAAAAGCTAGTATTACGATATTAATCTATGTATCAATTAGTACATCTCCTAGTACGTACAGACACCACTGCCTTGTACAGAATTGAGACATTCCCAAGTTAGCTTTCGGAAGAGATTTTTCCATTTTGCATTCTATTAAACCGAGATTCATTGGGGGGAGTCCTTGAAAGCCTTCACTTTGTGACTTTCTAGCTTGCACCAGGATGGCCCTTCTTATGCTTTATTTGTTTCCGTGTACTTTAAAAACCACTTGAAGCTACTGAGAAATCCGTGCGAAAATGCTGATTGACTTTGTTGTTCTTCTCGTAGTGGATGAGTTTTTTGGCAGGTCCCGATCAGAAGGACCGCGCTAATTTCGCATCAGGTCAGGGCTCTCCATCTGCGGATCTCTGAGTGAAGGTGGTATCGTGAGTCCCTTATCAATATCAGTATCTGGTGGGTTGTAGGAAAACTCATGCAGAGGGGACAATAGTGAGGACTACGATGCTTGTTTGGAAGAATGCAAGACACTATCTTGTGTCTCATCAATTGGGTGAACAAAACAAATTCTCATTACATTTAGGGATTGAGCTTTTTGTCATTGTGCAAATTTGGGACCTGTTTAGTAGAGAGGATGATTGAATTTCTGGAGATGATCACTTCTATCTTGTCCTTAGATCAAAGTGAAAGACGCGCAACTTTGATTTTCTCTATGTCCGTCAATGTGGTAGCTAAACCAATTTATGATGTTTAGGTTTTTATGCTGGCAGTCGAATTAAATAGTAAAGCGAAACGTATAGTCATGTATTAACTAATATAGCTTCGTGGGAACGGTATGTTTGGACTCGCTGAGATCAAGATATCCACAAAATAATTGAACTTTGTAAAACTAGTTACCAATATCTAGTATCCTGAAAACTGCATGCTCCAGGACAATTCCAAAGGCAAAAGTGGCCATTTTCCACGACGCATACTGCTGAAATTTTGCTAGATCCAGTTTTGGTCTTCAACTTGGTATGTTGACAGTAGGAACCACATCCAGATACATTTAGGGACATGATATTCACATTTTTGGAATTGCAATCTCGGTTCAAGGTAACAAAGGTGTTTTTGGGGAAAAATCTAAAACAGAGATTTGATGCCCGCAGCTGAATGAGATAATTTAAGAAGCATCATCACCAGCAGGCATTGCATGCTAGGAAGCACCAGCACTTTTTGAGGACCTTCATGTTGTATCGAACACTCCAACACATGTTCGACATTTTCTAACACTTGATCAACACGTGTCGAAAAATTTAATATTTGATCAATTTTCTTGATACTCTCCGACACTTGATTATGAATTTTGACATACAAGTTTCCGACACGTGAGATCAATTTAAAAAATTTCAATAAATGAGGGTCAAACTATATGAAAATTAAAATAATAATAATAAAAATAATAAATTGGGAAAGAAGAAAACCTAGTCTTCCTTCTCTTGTGACTCTCACTTCCCATGACACACAATTTACCACTCAAGTTTCTCTTCTCTTCTCTTTTGACACATCTGACACACGAGTCTAGAATGTGAATTGCTTGGTTTTTATTCTCCAACTTTTATAGATTACTGGAATGGAGTTGAATTATCAAAATGAAACAATGAATAATACAAATAAATTATGAATTAATATTTTTAGTGTAAATTCATTCTAGGCTTTTTATTATTATTTATTTATTTGTGAATTTGAATCAAATTAATTTGATTCAAATAATCATTGAAATTTATGTACATATAAAAATATATATTTAATATATAATGTATCTCAATGTGTTGAAATTCTCTATTTTTTTAATAAATTACGTGACAATGTGTCGTGTCGCGTATCGTGTATCGGTGTGGTGCTACTTAGGTATCCCTTTCAATGTTTTTTTTTTATTTGTTTTTATTTGGTTTTCCCCTTTTCTACCAAGCTCCGTTCCTTTTGTGAAGAATGTAATATTTTCTTTAAAATATTTTCTTAAAATTTATTTTCCAAAAAAAAAATGATAATATTTTTTTGGTATTTGACTAAAACCTGAAAATACAAATGCTCAAGCTTTGATCCCTGGCACTCAAACTTGGGTTCACAAAGTTCGTGTGTGGGCCCTTGGCACTTGGGCTTGGGTTCTTGGTTAGAACATTTGTTCTTATTGATTTTTTTCTTTTGAAAAATCAAAATTTCAATTATTCGCTATTTTTCTTCTCCTTTGCCGTTTGCCAACCACAGGTGGGGGACAAGCTTGAGACTCATCCGCCTTGGGAGAGTTCATCTCTTGCTTGTGGCCAATGGCCAATCCCAAATGTTGAGAATCAACGTCGGAGTTTCCGTGCTTAACTGTGGAGTTTTAGGTCTAACCGTTGTTACCAAGTATTATCTTGGAAAATGTTTTTTGATTTTTCAAATAGGAAATGTTGACACCTAAATTTTGGCGACCTGTTTAGTCATTTATTGTATTAAAAAATTAAGGGTTAATTTTATCCTTGCAAAAATATTAATTGCATAACATATAGATTTAGGTGCATTTAATTTGCATTTTTTGCATTTATTTATTGGACCGGTGATGGGTGGGTTCGAATTAGTGGTCTTGAACTTTAACTTGACAGGCCGGACTAAGCTCACGGCGAGCAAATTGGCCAAAAAATTAATGATAAAAATTATTTCATGAAAAATAGGAATTTGAAATTTTTCCGGAAATGATAGATTTTTCGGATAATGCAAATGGAAAAGTAAATATTGCGTTCGGCAAAAGAAATTTTTGTGGATACGGATTTGGAAAAATTTAAAACACTAATCTTGGCCTATAAATAGGTTGTTCGTGTAGGGTTTCAGGGAGGCCACACATTGAATATATGGCCACAATATAGAAAATATACGTGAAGGAGAGGGAACGTGAGGGGAAGGAGGCTGGCTTTCTCTCTGCAATGGCTCGTTGAAGCTTCCTCGCAGCATCTCGGCGCAATCTTTAGCAAATCTCTACCACATTAAACAAGCCTTCGAGCCAGCATTGGAGTTCCACCAGTCGTACGAGTTTCCCAAAGATAGTCAAGCAACCTCCAGGTGAACATCCAGCGAGCCAGCTCCAAGGTGTCCTTGGCAGGTTTTCAGCAAGATTCCCGCCACGACTAGCCTTAGTCGTGCCTCATCAAGCAGCTGCAGGGTTTCTCGAGGGACGTCAATAATCTCAGTCGAGAATTCCATCCTCTGGTCACGTGTTCAAGTTCCAATCGACGCCGATCTCGGAGCCTTACCAAGTTGCTGCCTTGGTCTCTCCATCGCAACGTTTTCTTAAGTCAACGTTTGTCCAGCAACTTCCGCGGTGATTGATTGCTGTTGCAGGCGAAATTTCTTAGACGATTACCCGGTCTTCTCGGAGTACCCAACAGAGACGTCCACGAGATAAACCCGGAGAGAGACTCGTGCTTTCACTTCTCTACTGCACCCATTCACAAAGTCCACGCATGAGGAGATAGGAGAAAATTTGGGGCATAGATATTCTCAGTAAAAAAGGGGTGGTCAACTTTGAGAGGGATTTGACTGTGTTTCATAAAAATTGAGGACTAAGCTGGAGTAGTCCCTGCACGAACATCTTCTTTGGCCCACCGCTTCGGGAGGTTTCTAAAGCGGTCCCAAGTTGATCACCAAGATGTGAGCAGCCGCAGAGCCATCGAACACCGCAAATCACTTCTGATCACCAATCGCGATCCAGTGTCCGACGCTCAAATTTTGAAAGTTATTGTCACAGGACCCATCATCACGCACCATTGACGACGAAGCTGTTCTAGTCCCGAGCCACGAGTCCCTACATGATCTCGCAAATCATTTGTGAACCACCACAGCCACTGACCTTGAGTCGTGCCGCGCTGTGCCTCCATCGTTGATCCACCTCACCGTTCGAATTTTGGAAAAAATTCAAATTTAGGTAGAGATCTATTTTATTTTATCAGGTCGGTTTATTTTACTAGGTTGATTTATTTTATTAGGTAGGTTTATTTAGTAGATTTATTTTATCTTATTTTAGTTTTTGATATCTTATCTCTTTGTTTGAATTTTTTTCCAATGCATGATTGAAATTCCATGATGTAGAATCCAATTCGCAACAGCACGAATTTTTATTCTATCTATAAGGCTTTAGATGAAATAATTATTCACGCGGGAGTAAAATTGATATCTTCATTTTTAAGGCTTAAGATCAATTTATCAATTTTATTAGCGAAATAGTTAAGTTTGAATTTCAATTCAAATGGTGGATAGCATTTTTGATGGCCGTGGATGGTTTGATGTTTATCTTTTAATTGTTCTATTTATCCTGAAAATACAAAAAAAGATTGCATTTGCATCCCATGTAGATTAGAATTGATTGCATGATAGGTTAGTTATTATTATTTTTAAATGCATGTTTAGAAGGAATTTAGAATAGATAGCATTTAACTCTATTTTTCACTTTAGTTAGATTTTTATCTTTAGTGATTTTAATTAGGAATTTTCATAAAAAAAAAATACAAAAAAAAATCATGCGCACGTCATATAGGATTAGGTTTATGAAATTTTCGTCATCTAGTGATTGTTGCTAGGTTCATTTAGTTAGAAATTGCTCGTCATTAAAATTAGGTCATTTGATTAATTTAGATTGCATATTTAATTGTTGCATTTCTTTAATTTCGAATTTCATGGAAAATACTAAAAAATTTAGAATAAATTCATTTCATGCTTTAGGATAGATTGCATGCTTATTCATGTCATGTAGTTTAGATCATATTGCCATGCCATATCATCTCATGTTAGATTAGTAGCATGCATTTCATAAAGCATGATTCTCATTAAAAAAGTGAAAACAAAAATTGAGTGATTGCGTGTTAATTAGAAATCATATCTAGGATTGCTGATATAAATTCTGATCTAACAACGCAGATGCTTTCGTTGAGGTAAGTCCTGCAATTTATTCACTGCTTTATCTAAGTGTTAAATTGGTGGTTTGTGCACTCGTATGATCACCTTACATGTTAGGGAAATGAATTAAAATCCATTCAAGCTGCTTGCCAAACATTTTTCCAAAAATAAAAGAGAAAGGTACCGAAAGGGCGTTAGTGAAAGCTAGCGTAATCAAGTCCCCGAACTCATAAATCTCTAGTTCGTAGAAGTAAAGTAAATCTCCCGTTACTTTACTTAGGTGTCTAATCAACCTACCAAAAATAAATTAGTGGCGACTCCTGATTGAAAATCATTTGTATGTTAAAAATTTGAACCTAAGTCGCGAATTGATATGGGCTTGAAAGAGCCCAAGCTAAGTTTAGGCTTAGTAGTCCATTAGCCTAATTTTAGGTGGTGTATCCGAAAATTTAGATCGTGATAGGAAATTGCAGAAAACATTTTCTGTTGACTCATTTTTCTAACAAACCAAATGCCAAAAAATTAGAGAAATATTTTCCGTGAAACAAATAGAGCATTAGGATGTTTTTATTTCACGGAAAACTCAAGATTTGGAAAATATTTTCCAAAATATAATGCTTAGTATCACTTATAAAATTGAACAAATGAACAATATTTTTATTACCCATGAAAATATTGAGATATAAAATGTTATTGATAAGGAAGACATTTGTCATTAGCTAATTTTTCTAAACGATATAACCACATTGTTAGAGACCGAACTTTTGGTCGACTAATGTTGCACCTTAGTCTCTTTCCTTGGACCACTATAGAGAATGACCTTTGTCATCACACAATCGGTCATTATTAGAATCTAAAATCCGTATCGTTCCCCATTTTGAATAAAGGCGATTCTATAATTTTTTGGTTGCTTTTTTTCGTATCAAATAATTCGATGTAATTTCAGCTGAATCGAATCAAACCCCTCGTCTTAACCCAAATCCCGACCAAAATTGCCATTTTCAGGGTCAATATTATCACAGCTCCTGCATTTTATCCGGTACAAAATCTCGATTAAATTTCATTCGACCAAAATTGTAGGCAAGACGTTCGTGGAAAAGAAAATTGGTTACCTTATTTCTCTCCTACGTCGAAAGCCTCAAGTGGCTGTGGTAGAGGCTTTAGCCCACTTTTAAAATCCCGAAACTTCAACATTTGTGTTTGGTCGTCACAAATTGATTCCAACTTTAGAGGAGGACTTGGAAATCATTGCTGGCAATGTTCCTTAGCCCGGTGTTGTCGATCCTCCTTTGGGTGTAGATCCTGTGGCGCTCGAGTCAATTTTAAGAAGTTCCATGTCACGAAATTAGAGCACTTCTTAGTAGGTATTCAAAAGTCTCACTTTGTCTTTCATTGAGCAAAGATTTCGTAACTTTCTCGCAAGCCTCGATCCTCGAGATGCTTCCTTTTAGCATTTTTCGGATTTGTCCTTTACCATTCACCCAGAAAACGATGGATCCTAATCTTTCCCATGTTATCAATGGAGTCCTTCACCTTAAGGGATTCACTAACATGATTCTTGCCGAAATGTTCATTTCTCCCAATCATTTAAAAGAGAACAAGGCTATGAGTTTTAGAGGCCCCATAGGTGTTCTCCAAGTTTGAGTTATTTCTCACACAAAGAAGTATGGAGGGAATATGTTTATTTCTCACATAAAAAAGTATGAAGGGAATATGTTTATTTCTCACATAAAAAAGTATGAAGGGAATATGTTTATTACCAACATCGACAAAGATGCAAATCCTATTACCAAATTTGAGAACTTGACAAAATTCCTCCCTGCTTGGACAATTTGTGATCAGTTTGAATTCTTTGAAAATATCACTCCAAACCAAATCTTGTGGCAAGCCTCTTGGATTCGCTTCCCTAAAGCACGTCTTGCAAGTAGTCACAACAACCCAATTCCACCCTTAGGTTTGACAGGGTCTACATTTTACTACCCTTTAAGGGTTGCTCTTCAATATAGTGTACTCCAAGAAATCCGTCCTCCTTTAAAGCCGGGGTTGTTTTGTTTTGACTTTTGCAACATTGTCAAGAGGAACCAAATCAAAACTTGAAGGAGGTGAAAAATGTCATTGACATCCTATGCAATTGCCAACCAAGAGATGTCGGGTGGGTCACCTAATTGGAGGGAACAATCAAGGAGCATCCTGCCTTGAAGGATTACATCATTCGCCGCATTGAACCTGAAGCCATCGTCGGCACACTTAAGCAAATGGTGAAGTTATACCACTTTTTGGCATTACAAACGCAAATATGGTTGTGATTATCATTGAAAGTCCATGTTAATCTGAGTGCTAGATCTTATAATCAGAACAATTTGTGCCCCAATGATGAAGACATTAGGTGCGCTCCTACTCCTCTGCTCCTTATTTGCGAGTAGCCACATCTGAAGCGCTTAGAGGAGGACACATGTGAAGATCGAAAATGATTTGCCTATTGGAACTATTCTCATCGTCCATTGCAAATCGAATGACAACGACTTGGGAACCCATCATGTGAAGGCTAGCTAGGAATTCCCCTTCGTACCCAACTTCATCGTGAGAACCCTCTTCTTCTGCAGCTTACAAAAACTTTCTAATGCAAGTGCTTGAGAATTTGTTCATTTTGTCATGACTTATTAGTGTTTATGTCAATTGGGGTTGTGATACTTTTCTAATCAAAATTTAAATTTTTTTATGTTGGTGTTGGAATATGCACATTACGTGCACGATGCTAGCACAGTGCGTGCACATCACACTTATGTCATGTGCACGATAGTTAGGGCATGCATACCACACTTATTATACATGCACAACACGCTTGAGCAAATGGTGAAGTTAGACCACTTTTAATTTTACAAACACAAATATAATTGTGATCATCACTGAGAGTCTATGTTAATATGAGTGATAGATGTTATAATCGGAGCAACTTGTGCCCCCAGTGACGAAGACATTAGCTACGCTCCTACTTCCTTGCTCCTTATTCATGAGTAGCCACATCAGAAGTGTTTAGATGAAGACGCATGTGAAGATAAAAAATGATTTGCCTAATGGAACCACTCTCATGGTCTATTGCAAATTGAAGGATGATGACTTGAGAGCCCATCATGTGAAGGGTAGCTGGGAATTCTCCTTCGTACCCAAATTCATCACGGGAACCGTCTTCTTCTACGACTTTTTCTAGCCTGGATGATTTGAGTAGTTCACCATATACATGCAAAGCAGGCATCGGGACGCACTTAGTGTACTGGGAAGATCTTAGGGTCAGTAAATAGTTCAATGCCTATTATCATGGAATGCTCATTCATAGTTAGGGGGGAAAACCCCTTATTCGCAAGTAGCCACATTGGAAGCGTTTAGATGAAGATGCACATGAAGATAAAAAATAATTGGACTATTGGAACCACTCTCATCGTCCATTGCCAATGGAAGGACCGCGACTTGGGAACTCATCATGTGAAGGGCAGCTGGGAATTCTCCTTGGTACCCAACTTCATCGCAAGAACCCTCTTCTTCTACACTTACACAAACTTTCGAATGCAGGTGCTTGACAATTCTTTCATTTCGTCTCATTTTTTATTTTTTGATGGGTCGAGTTATGACTTATTAGTACTTATGTCAATTGGAGTTGTGATGCTTTTTTAATTAAAATTTAAGTTTTTATGTTGGT
This sequence comes from Eucalyptus grandis, assembly GCF_016545825.1. Lineage (NCBI taxonomy): Eukaryota > Viridiplantae > Streptophyta > Magnoliopsida > Myrtales > Myrtaceae > Eucalyptus > Eucalyptus grandis. The sequence goes on from NC_052618.1 coordinate 36,672,768, forward strand.
GTTAGAATATACACATCACATGCACCATGCTAGCACAATGCATGCACATCACACTTGTCACGACCAATTTTTCGGGGTGTGAACCACCTAGGATTTTGGTTAATGGATTGTTAAGCCTAAACTTAACTTGGGCTCTCCCAAGCCCATACCAATTCGCGACTTAGGTTCAACTTCTTAACATGCAATTGATTTTTTTAATCAGGAGTCGCCACTAATCTATTTTTTGGTGGGTCGATTAGAAACCCAAGTAAAGTAACGGGAGTTTCACTTTACTCCTACGAATCAAAGACTATGGGTACAGGGACTTGGTTACACTAGATTTCTTTAATACACTTTCGTTACCACTTCTTTTTTAATTTTCAAAAATGCTTTTGCAAGCAGTTCGGATTGATTTTAAATCTATTTTCTAACATGTGAGGTGATTATGCGAGTGCACAAACCACCAATTTAACACCCAAGAAAGCAATGAAAATATTAAAAAAAAATGCGGGAACTTACCTTGTAGCAACGAAAGCATCTACAATGTTAATTCAAAATCAACATCAACAACCCTAGATATGATTTCTAATTAACACACAATTCCTTTTTATTTGTATTTTCACTTGATTAATGAAAATCATGCAATATGCAATGCAATATAACTAAATGACCTAGTTCTAATGTCATGCAATTTCTAATTAAATGGACCTAACAACAATCTCTAAATAACGTGCATTTCATGAATCTATTTTTAATGACATGCAATGACATTTTTTTATTTTTCCTAAAAATGCAATCTATCCTAGGGAATAGAACTAATTTATTCTAAGACATTTTTTGTATTTTTTCATGTAATTCGGAATTAAATAAAATGTGAAAATTATCTAATTAGATTAAGATTCTATTCAATTTATATTACGAATTAGGTTGAGCTAAATCCTAATTTAAACTAAAATATTATCTTAACTCAAATAATCCTAAAATGCAATCTATTTAAGAAAATAACTAAACTTATAATAAATTAAGAAAATATTATCTAAATTTAAACTAAGTGCAATTTAACCCTAATATGCAATGACGTACAAAATATGCCATAACTCTACATGACAAATGCATGATGATTTTTTGTTGTGTTTTTCCTTTTTCCAAAATTAAAATTTAACATGCAATTTAAATAACAATAAAACTAGCATCCTAAATGAATGTATTTCCTTTTTTTTTTTAATTTCGAAATTAACAATTGCCAAATAATTAAACATGCAATCCAAGTTAAAAAAAAAAAAAAAAAAAAACTACCAACCTAAATTAATTGATTGATTTTTGATTTTTTTGATTTTTTGAAAATTCATGATAAATAGAATGCTTAACCTAAATATGCAAATAACCCTAAAACATGCAATATTCTAGCTCAAACATACTTCAAGATGAATAAAGCAATCAAGACAAAATAGATCATCCAAAAATATCACACATCATTCAAATCAAAGGGTAATATTTTGCTGATAAAATCGATAAATTGATCTTAAACCTTAAAGATCAAAATATCAATTTTATTCACACTTGATTAATTATTTCATCTAAAGCCTTATAGATGAAATAAAAAACCCAGGAGCAGTTGCGAATCAGGTAATATGTTGAAATTTCCAATCATATATCAAGGACTAATTATACTAAAAAAAGAACAAAAAAAGTAAAATAACAAAAATAAAAATAAAATAAGATAAATAAATAAAAGGAAAAACTACCTAAATTGATTCTTTTCCCTCTTTTTTTCAAGCAAAGCAGCAACATGTGGTCGTCGCGTTGAGGGCAAGGGCGGTGACGGTGTTGCAGAAGTTCGGCGCAGGGACCAGCAGGCGTAGGGACGTTGCGGACTGCTGGACGGCGACGGCATTGAGCTTTCAGCACGGGCTGAGGTGCGACGGCAAGGAGATGTAGGCGTCGGCGTGGGATCTCAAGCGGCGGGCGAGTCACGAGCTGTCGCGGGGATTGGCGACCAAGCGGAGGACGGCGAATCGAGGTGCGGCAGAGACTGCGCAGGCTGCTGGTGCAGGCATCGGGCACTAGCGTCGAGCACTTAGAGGCATAGTAGCAGCGATGAGCGGATAGAAATGCTAGTGCAGTGGTGTCGGCTGAGTGGGGGTGAACGGCGAGGGAGTGACGCTACATGGGGACAATCGGCGAAGGTGTAGGGCGCGGTGGCTGGTGCAGGCGTAGTGGGCTTCGGTTGTCAGGCGGCGTTCGGAACTCGCCGGTGATGGATGGAGGGGCAGCAACAGGTGGCCGCAGGTTGCAGTGGTTGTGGGATCAGGAGCAGTGGCGGGATCGTCGCAGATCGGCACAGAGGCTGCTTCATCGGGCTGGTGAAGCGACTCGGCAACGGCAGCGGCTTCACGGGAAGAGGCAGATCTACTAGGCGTTGGAGTAGACCTGCGGGGCGTCGAGATAGAGGTGGGCTGCGACTGCAACAGACCAGCGGGGTAGAGCAGGAGGAGAGGTGATGGCCAGCGAGGGCGGAGGCGCGGTGCTGCGACGGCTTCCGGTAGGCGAAGGGCTGGCACGGCTCGTGCTGGCGTAGAGGAAGAGTCCTCGCGAGGAAGACGACGATGCAATCCCTTTTCTTTCTTTTTTTCACCTCTCTCACGTCACTCACGTTGCTTCTCTCTGTCTTTTCTCTCTGCTGAACTTCTTTCTTTTCCTTCTGCAGCTTGTCAAAAGGATTGACTGCTTTTGGTTTCTTCAACGAACGTGAGGGGGAGGTTTCCTTCTTCTCTCTTTTCTTTTTTTATTTAGAACTCAGTCACAAATTTTTTTGTACGAATTTTTTCTCAATTTCTTTTGAACTCGCCCCCCCTCCCTTTTGTCATGAAAAATGAGCCTCTCTTTTATAGTGATTCGAAATGGTCTCCTTACATGGCATTTCCCAAATTACCATTTCTTGTCACATTAAATCAAATTTATATGATTTGGCAATCAGCTCAATTATTGCCCATTTTTCACTTGATTTCAAAATTGTTGCTGTATTTAACAAAATCCGAACATCCATCAGAATTCCATATTTCCTTGCATAATTCAATCAAATCAATTTCTCCCATTTTCATTTTTTTTCTTTTTATTTGTTCAAAATGCAATTTTATTTTTCCAAAATTAGGTGTCAACAGCTGCCCCACTTTGAAGGTGAGCTCGTAAATGTTGCTTTCAAAGACAAATTGAACCTAATTTTAATTATGCACATGCACTAAATGACTTTTTGTTGGAAAACGAATTCCTTTTTTTAATGTAATTTATATGATGCATGGAAATGTTAACGCAAATGATAAAGGAACTTACTTGGAATTACTTACCTTCGGGGATGGTAGAGTAACTCAAGATAGATTGGTGTTACATGTCCAAGACCCGTACCATTCTACGATCGCCCAGAATAGTAACATGACTTCACAAAGTGATTGCTTTCCCAAGGCCCATACCATTCTACGGTTGCCTAAACGAAAAAAAAAAAAAAATTTCAAGACTCGTACTATTCTTCGGTCGCCTGAACTAAGGTTGTCTAGGACCCGTACCATTTTACGGTCGCCTAAACGGGGATCTATTTTCCAGGACCCGTACCATTTTACGGTCGGTTGATGAATTTGGGAAAATTCTTTGGGGGAAACTCCATCGAGTGCCGATGCTTGAAAGGGAATACTTGTACAATGACAAATATTTAAGATATGGATAGAGATATAATTCTCTGGTGACATCACTGTTCCTTGGGAATGCATTTCTTGCAAAACACAATTGTAGGAAAAGCAATATGCATTCACAAACATGCATTAATTCAAATGAGATTCATGCGTGATGATTTCTATCAATCTTGCATCGCCTAATTTCCATTGGGAAATATCCCAAAAGAATATTCCAATCTGAATACATGAGTGTCATGAATGTGTCAAATGAGTGATCTTTTGGTATGAAATGACTTCTCTCATCCTTATTAAAAGGGTTGTTTCATCCTGACCTTTGACGCGGATTTTGGCAATCACTATATCTCACTGTCGTCATGCCAAACAAGGTTTTGTGCAATCTTGCAAGTGGTACGACCTTACCAATCTGAGAGATCTTTAACAGGGACCGTAATGTGGGCCTGGTCAACATCTTAACAAAAGGGACTCTTTGAGTCGAGGCTTTTGAAAGAATGAGTAATATTCTGCAATCATCTCTAGGTTTACAAGTCAAGAACCCTGCAAAATGAGAAAGAAATAATCTTATTCGCACTCCTTCGAGCGATGCTTAAAACATGTGAACCCCTAGGTTAATTCAAGTGCCATAATCTAAAGAGACTTTTGCAAGGGAAGTAACGTAGGCTTGGCTCATGGGTTGAGAAATGAAAGGATTATTAGGCTCAAAAAAATGTTTAGGGAGGTTAAAGTTGGTGATCATCTTGACATTTCCACCACTTTCCTTCTCTAGTGTCGAAGATTTTTTTATCACAACTCCATTGATTGCAACAACATTTGAGAGTTTTTTTTTTTTTTTGGGTATCACCTTGTTGGGGATACGACTCAAGTGTTTGATTTTTCTTTTTGGGCATTGGCCTTGCTTTTACCAAGCACATTGCTTTTTCATGCCTCTATTTTGCACTTCTTCTCTTTGGACTTACACATTTTGCTTTTATGAGCATTTTAGACCATGCTACTTGAATGATTGTCTTTCATCTTGTCCTAGTGTGGGGGATGATCACCAACTGGGTTTGACATGAAATGAATTTATAGGCTCAAGTGGGCTATGCAATAGTCAAAAGTGTGTAGAATAAAGAAAGAACTACTCTTCATCATCCGAAGGCACTTAAATTACCGCGTAAGTTGCATTGCAAAAGCGATGCTCAAAGATTGATGCAAGTGTGAGCAAAAAGATTCCTACCATTCATTTTAAATTTGCCCCAGTATGGGATGATCCTTGACAGGGGTAATTTTAAAAGAATCTCCATAAGTGTATGGGGCTCAAAGGGGTTGAGCAATGATCACATGTAGTGTTTGGGATAGAGAAAAGAATGCCTCTCATCACCTTGGTTGACGTACCCTTTGCGAGATAGCCCTCTTCCTTGCGGGCATGGAATTGTTCACCCGACTCACTGGGGGTAAGTGTATGAAACAGTGTATGGAACAAGGCTTGCCTTTCGTCATCCCAAAGTATCCCACTTGACACATTCAATTTATCTCACGCAATTCATCAGGGAAAACATGCAAGAATTGCAACCAATTTGAACAATTCAACTCATTGAGGCAATTTATTCACCATAGAAATGCTTGCAATTTGAAACATGACATGGAAAATTTTATTATGGATAATACTTCTTGATAGCATTAGAGTTAATAGGATTAGAAAACTCACGACCATCCATTTCCGCCAGAATCAAGACACGTTCAGGAAGTATCTTCTTTACCACGTACGGGCCACTGTAATTAGAAGCGAACTTGCCCCTAGGATCCGGAATTGGATTGAACCATTTTTACACCTTTACATGCTATAAGACCGTCTCTAAAACAAAAAGTAGATAGGTCAAAAAGACAAATAGAATAAATCAAGTTTTATTTTTTGAATTTTTTTTTGAAAATTTCTTTTTTGAAAAGTATTTGGAAAAGCATTTTTTTGAAACATTTTGACACGAGAATGAAGCCCAAGCCTCAAAATTCTCCTTGGATTTTTCTTTTCTTTTATCGGTTGGATATCATCACCGGGCTGGTTTGGTGTACCTTATCATGCCCTCAAAATAAAACTTGTAATTTCATTGAAATTCATCAATCGATTACATTTATTTGATAGAAAAAATGCAACAATCACTGAAAACATCTCTCAGAAAATAATAGAAATTCCCACGCAGGAGAATATGCAAAAACAGTACAAAAGTTACTCTTGTGGGCCAAGGCCCATCTCTTCAGGGGGTCTTTCATCAACAGCTCCTATGATGAGGTCGTCGAACAAGTTCATAATCCCTTCTAGCACATCATCAGGGTTCTCCGTCTCCAGGGGTGTTGGTCCCTCCATGTCACCCCATCCATCTGGGACTATCTCGCGAGGATCAATAAAAAAGCTTTGAGAGGCTGAATACTTCACCAAGTAATCAAACTTCCCACTAGGCTGCCCCAGAGTGTCTATCACTTCCACTTCATCCTGCATTATTCTTGGAGGACCGGGGAATATCTCATGAATGCTTGGGGGTAATGGGTTTTGCCTCCCTCGCCCTTGGTCAAGTGACAAGTTCCGCCTTTCCTGTCTTTGTCCTCTAGGATTTTCTTCACCTCTTCCATGATGTCTTGATCCAGCAGAATGGGACCTCTGAGGGGCTTCAATGGGATTTTGAATGCCTTGATCCATTTTCCGAGACCATATGGCATCATTTTAAACCTCAAAAGTGAACAGTACGCCATTTTTCCCTAAGGAATAAAACAAGACTAATGCGAAACCTTGTCAGGGACCGACGAAAATTGCGATGAAGTAAGTAAATCGTGAAGTGAAAATTTGGACAACTTACTTTTACCGAGAATAGATGACAATCACATAGACACACACATGAAGTGTGAGGCTCGATTTCTATTTAGATGGCTTAGCAAAATGGAGTTAAAAGTGTGAGATGACTTAGTTGCAGCCTCACATGCTAAGTCAAGTCCTCCTAACTCCGGCTCAGTCAAGAATGATACCCCAATGCAACGCAGCCTCACGGGCAGAGGTAAACATTCTTGACACTAAAAAAAACTTTCAGGATTGAGTTGGGCAACCTCTACTATGCGGCCTCACAGTTGAAGTCGTATCCAACTCAATACCATCCTAAGTGTCCTAGTGCCGCCTAGGCCGGCGGCAAGTTGTGTGTGCAAAAGTGTAGTGCAAAATGCAAAGCATGCACAATAGTTTATATCAAGCAGCACTTCATATATGAAAGTAAACCATACATTCCTACACCTCCCTGCAAAAGAAAGGTTAGCAAACATTTCCTCTTATACCTTCTGTCCTGCAAGAACATTTAACACATTAAATGTTAGGGACGTACCTAGGATCCTCGCTACCAAACAAAAATATTTTTTCAAAAGGAAAGACAAATTGGCCTAAGTCCACTAAGAGTTTCTACTCAAGATTCCTTAGTGGAGTCGCCAAGCTGTCGCGACCAATTTTTCGGGGTGTGAACCACCTAGGATTTAACTAATGGATTGTTAAGCCTAGACTTAACTCGGGCTCTCCCAAGCTCATACCAATTCGCGACTTAGGTTCAACTTCTTAATATGCAATTGATTTTTTAATCAGGAGTTGCCACTAATCTATTTTTTGGTGGGTCAATTAGAAACCCAAGTAAAGTAACAAGAGTTTTACTTTACTCCTACGAATCAAAGACTATGGGTACGGGGACTTGGTTACACTAGATTTCTCTAATGCCCTTTCGGTACCACTTCTTTTTTAATTTTCAAAAATGTTTTTGTAGGCAGTTCGGATTGATTTTAAATCTATTTCTTAACATGTGAGGTGATCATGCGGGTGCATAAAACCACCAATTTAACACCCAAGAAAGCAATGAAAAAAAAATGCTGGAACTTACCTTGTAGCAACGAAAGTATCTACAATGTTAATTCAAAATCAACATTAACAACCCTAGATATGATTTCTAATTAACACGCAATTCCTTTTTTATTTGTATTTTCACTTGATTAATAAAAATCATGCAATATGCAATACAATATAACTAAATGACCTAGTTCTAATGTCATGCAATTTCTAATTAAATGGACCTAACAACAATCTCTAAATGACGTGCATTTCATGAATCTATTTTAATGACATGCAATGACATTTTTTATTTTTCCTAAAAATGCAATCTATCCTAGGGAATAGAACTAATTTATTCTAAGACATTTTTTGTATTTTTTCATGTAATTCGGAATTAAATAAAATGTGAAAATTATCTAATTAGATTAAGATTCTATTCAATTTGTATTAGGAATTAGGATGAGCTAAATCCTAATTTAAACTAAAATATTATCTTAACCCAAATAATCCTAAAATGCAATCTATTTAAGAAACTACCTAAACTTATAATAAATTAAGAAAATATTATCTAAATTTAAACTAAGTGCAATTTAACCCTAATATGCAATGACGTACAAAATATGCCCTAACTCTACATGACAAATGCATGATGATTTTTTGTTGTGTTTTTCCTTTTTTCCAAAATTAAAATTTAACATGCAATTTAAATAACAATAAAACTAGCATCCTAAATGAATGTATTTCCTTTTGTTTTCTTTTTTTTTTTAATTTCAAAATTAACAATTGCCAAATAATTAAACATGCAATCCAAGTTAAAAAAAAAAAAAAAAAAAAAAAAAAAAAACTAGCAACCTAAATTAATTGATTTTTTTTTTTTGAAAATTCATGATAAATAGAATGCTTAACCTAAATATGCAAATAACCCTAAAACATGCAATATTCTAGCTCAGACATACTTCAAGATGAATAAAGCAATCAAGACAAAATAGATCATCCAAAAATATCACACATCGTTCAAATCAAAGGGTAATATTTCGATAAAATCGATAAATTGATCTTAAACCTTAAAGATCAAAATATCAATTTTATTATTACTTGATTAATTATTTCATCTAAAGCCTTATAGATGAAATAAAAAAAACCCAGGCGTGGTTGCGAATCAAGTAATATGTTGGAATTTCCAATCGAGATATCAAGGACTAATTATACTAAAAAAAGTAAAATAACAAAAAAAAATAATTAAGATAAATAAATAAAAGGAAAAACTACCTAAATTGATTCTTTTCCTCTTTTTTTCAAGCAAAGCAGCAACGTGTGGTCGTCGGTGTTGAGGGCAAGGGCGGTGACGGCATTGTAGAGGTTCGGCGCGCGACCGGCGGGCGTCGAGCTTTCGACACGGGCTAAGGTGTGACGGCAAGGAGATGCGGGCGTCGGCAACGGGATCTCAAGCGGCGGGCGAGTCGCGGGCTGGCGCAAGGATTGGCGACGAGCGGAGGACGGCGAATCGAGGTGTGGCGAGATCGCACGGGCTGCTGGTGCGGGCGTCGGGCACTAGCGTTGGGCACTCAAAGGCACAGCAGCAGCGATGAGCGGATAGAAATGCTAGTGCAGTGGTGTCGGCTAAGTGGGGGTGAACGGCGAGGGAGCGACGCTACACGGGGATGATCGGTGAAGGTGTAGGGCGCGGTGGCTGGTGCGGGCGCAGTGGGCTTCGGTCGTCAGGCGGCGTTCGGAACTCGCCGGTGATGGACAAAGGGGCAGCAATAGGTGGCCGCAGGTTGCAATGGTTGCGGGATCAGGAGTAGTGGCGGGATCGTCGCGGATCGGCACGAGGGCTGCTTCGTCGGGCTAGTGAAGCGACTCGGCAACAGCAGCGGCTTCGCCAGAGGAGGCGGATCTACTAGGCGTTGGAGCAAACCTGCGGGGCGTCAGGGCAGAGGTGGGTCGCGATTGCAATAGACTAGCGGGGCGGAGCAGGAGGAGAGGTGATGGCCGGCGGGGGCGGAGGCGCGGTGCTGCGACGGCTTCCAGTAGGCGAAGGGCTGGCGCGGCTCGGGCTGGCACAAACGGAGAGTCCTCGCGAGGAAGATGACGATGCAATCCCTTTTCTTTCTTTTTTTCACCCGTCTCACGTCACTCACGTTGCTTCTCTTTGTCTTTTCTCTCTGCTGCACTTCTTTCTTTTCCTTCTGCAGCCTGTTAGAAGGATTGACTGCTTTTGGTTTCTTCAACGGACGTGAGGAGGAGGTTTCCTTCTTCTCTCTTTTCTTTTTTATTTAGAACTCACTCACGAATTTTTTTGTATGAATTTTTTCTCAATTTCTTTTGAACCCTTCCCCCCCCCCAATTGTCATGAAAAATGAGCCTCTCTTTTTATAGTGATTCGAAATGATCTTCTTACATGGCATTTCCCGAATTACCATTTTTTGTCACATTAAATCAAATTTATATGATTTGGCAATCAGCTCAATTATTGCCCATTTTTCACTTGATTTCAAAATTGTGGCTGCATTTAACAAAATACGGACATCCATCAGAATTCCATATTTCCTTGCATAATTCAATCAAATCAATTTCTCCCATTTTCATTTTTTTTTCTTTTTATTTGTTCAAAATGCAATTTTATTTTTTTCAAAATTAGGTGTCAACAACACTTATGACCTGTGCACTATAGTGGCATTCGCACCACACTTATATACATGCATGGCACACTTAAGCAAATGGTGAAATTAGACCATAGTTACATATGCAAATATGGTTGTGATTATCACCGAGAGTATGTGTGAATCTGAGAGCCAGATCTTATAATCAGAGCAACTTGTGCCCCAATGATGAAGAGATTAGCTATGCTCCTACTTTGCTCCTTATTCACGACTAGCCCTATCAGAATTGTTTAGATGAAGACATGTGTGAAGATTGAAAATGATTTGCCTATTGGAACCACTCTCATAGTCCATTGCAAATCAAAGGACGATGACTTGGGAACCCATCATGTGAAGGGCAACTGGGAATTCTCCTTTGTCACGAGAACCCTCTTCTTCTTCGGCTTACAAAAACTTTTGAACGCACTTGAGAATTCGTTTATTTCATCTCTTTTTTGATTTATTTTTTTTGTTGGGTCAAGTTATGACTTATTAGTACTGATGTCAATTGGGGTTGTGATGCTTTTTTAATTGAAATTTAAGTTTTTTTATGTTGGTATTGAAATATGCATATCATGTGCATGATGCTGGCACGACGTGCGTGCACAACACACTTGTGGCATGTGCACGGCAGTTATGGCATTCACACCACACTTATTATACATGCACATCACACTTAAACAAACAGTGAAGTTAGACCACTTTTAACCTTACTGATGCAAATATGGTTGTGATTATCACTGAGAGTTTGTATTAATCTGAGTGCCAGATTTTATGATCGGAGCAACTTGTGCCCAACTCCCAACAAAACCGAAATGAGGCAAATTATAAGTGAAAATGATGAGGCTTAAGTCAATATGGAACCTTGACCAGAAAAAAAAAAAAAAAAAAAAAAAAAAAAAAAAACGTATTCGTAAGTAGCTTTGAGGAGATTCTTTTTGGAAGATTAGACATATTTCATTATAGCTGTTCTTTTATCCGTTTAGAACAGTTCATAGGGTTTTCTTATTGTTGACATCTAAATTTTATCTTTTTACTTAGGATTTAATCACACATAAAATTAGAAATTAATTTTTAACCCTAAACAAAAAATAATTTCACTAAATTGCATCACATATTAGCTTTAGGAATATTTGCGTTACTAATGACAATTATTAAATATTTCAAAAAAATCATCAAAGAAAAAGAAAAAAATTATTATTATTATTATTATTATTATTATTATTATTATTATTATTATTATTATTATTATTAAAATATATAATCATGAAGACTGAATTTTGACATGTGAGTTTGGAATTTCGACACGTGATTCCGATATACATAGGATCAATATTAAAAAATTTCAACAAATGAGGGATCAAAATGTAAATATGTAAAAAAATAAAAATAAATAAAGTGGAAAAGAAGAAAAACCTAATTTTCTTCCAGCTTTCACTTCCCATTACACACAATTCACTCCCAACTTTATTTTTTCCTCTTATCTTCCGACACACTGTGACACGCAAATCTAGAATGTGGATTGCTTGTTCTTTTTCTAGTTTTATGGATTATTGGAATTGAGTTGAATTTGTCAAATTGAAATAATAAATGATATTAACAAATGATGGATTAATATTTTAGTGTAAGTTCATTCTAGACTCTTTTATTATTTATTTATTTATTTATTTATGAATTTGAATCAAATTAATTTGATTAAAATAATTATAAAATATATATTTATGATGTATATATAAAAATATATATTTAATATGCAATGTGTCCTAATGTATCGGAATTATCTATTTTTTTTTAAAATAACATGTCAACGTATCGTGTCATGTTGTGTCACATATCGCGTGTTAATGTCGGTGCTACTTAGATTGCATAAGCATGTTCTATCCATGAATTTGGAAATATACTTGATACATCATGATAATCTCCTCAAATGTGAAGATTCTCAATTAGCCTGACAGATTAAGGTGCTTATAAGGCCAAAAACAGCGGAGATTTTTTTCACCATGCTGGAGAAAATATTTTTCTATTGTGCCTCCTCCGCATCATGAAGAACAAATTCGGTAGTCTGAACATAATTCAAAGTTTTTATTCGACTAGCCAATTGGTCCAGTTCATGATAGATCTACTGTGCCTTTGGGTGCGAAGTGTGCCGCCCACGCAGACCTTGTGAACTGTATTTTCCACTTGAATCCAGCTACAACCGGCTTCTTTTGTAAGATTTTTCAGTTTTATTTTCTTTCTGATAACTGCTGCATCTTCCCATAGACCTGCTAAGGCATGCATGTCTGATAGCAAAATATAAGCAGCAGAGTCATCTGGTTCCTGCCAAAATATCACTGCTCCGGCTTGTTTTTGCGAGTGCAACATTACCGTGAACTAGGCAAGCTTCAAGAAATGAACCATAGATTGGTGTATCAGCCCTGAAACATATTGAAGTTATAAACTGGAGGGCTTTGACAAGGGATCCAGATTTGCCCAATAAGTCAACATGCATGCGTGGTGTTCAATTCTGGGCACGATTCTGTCTTCTGTGTACATTGACTTAAACTGTTTCCATCCATCAGATATCAAACCCACATGGCTACAAGAGGATAATACAGCAACAGAGGTGATCCTTTTTGGCCTTACACCGGCCTCAAGCATATTATGGAATGTGTCCAGAGCTCTATTGTGAATCCATGCTTTGGGAAACCAGTGATCACGAAGTCCAAGTTATAATAAAATTCTCTCGTCCCACTGTAAACTTGGAAAGCAACTTGATAATATTTTTCTCTCCTGTCTCAGTGAAAACTCGAAAAGCAGCTTCTAGGTTTCCACACCTTGAATACGTAGTGATTAAAGCATTAGAAATGCACTGATTTGCATAGAGCCCTCATTTTACCATCCTCGCACGGATGTGCTCTTTCTACCAATAGCGCCAATACCAGCAGCTCCACTCCAATGGCTGGCAAATCTAAAAGCCGTCATTCCAATTCCTCTCTCCTCAGTGTCATGTAGTAGTTCAAAGGCTTCATCAGACTCCAAACTTTTGGCATAGGCATCCACGAGGGTATCATAAGAAATCAAATTCTTTTCAAATAGTGCATCAAAAGCTCTCTAAGCTTCTTCCATGTGGGCTAATAAGAGGCAAAGCCCAATTTTATAGCCAGCGAGGATGTTTGTATCCGCATACCTACATCACAAATACTCACACATGCCTTGGGAACACCAGAAAATCTGAAATGGTTTGGCGTAACTGGACCTTTTTTAATTTCCCATAAGAGTTTGATAGCCTCAGTCTCCAGCTTGCGCATATCCTGTGATTATCGCTGTCCAAGACCTCACATTATGATCTTACATCCGATCAGACACCTTTCTCGGCTAGGAACGCAACCCAAGCTCTAGTAACAAACTCCGAACATGCCCCCAAAACAGCTGTGGGTATATACCTATCTGGCAAAGGCACTCTCACCAGCATATCCAAAAACAAATCAACAGCTTTCTATAGACAAGCTAACTGATTACACCCTGTCATCGTCGAAGTCAACTACATTCCTCTCGAGCATTTTCTTATGCACCTTACAAGCTGAAACCAAATCAGCACCACCCTTTGCAAATATGTTAATGAATGCACACCCAAAATACACATAAAAATCAGACATCCGCTTTTAATTATACACTGGAAATCTGGACCACAAATTGATGCATTCTACGGAATTGCACAAGCCCAAAGAACTGCCGCTGAAAAATAATCCTTCGGGAAAAAAAGAAGAAGAAAAGAACCATCTTCAAGCAAATGAACGCAAGTATCAATCGCTTCAAACTCCACAGTCCATGGAGCCCCTAGAAAGCAAGTCACTTTTCATGACCCATGTCCCTAAAAGTCCTCTCCGCCTCAGCTCAGTCATTGCATTAGTAGAGAGAATCACCGAGTAGCACGGACCGGGCGAGCGCGGGCACCAGGGACGTGCCTCGCAAGAGCCGACGCGCGGGAACGAATGCAGGACTTGAGGAGGAGAGAGAAGGTCAGGAGAAATGTAAATATCAAGAGCACTCACTAACCAAGAAATTTAAATAGACAGCCATTAGGCAATTCTTCCACAAAACACAGAGTTTACAAAGGATGCACAATGATGCCTATGATAGAAATACATTTATTTTGCATTTCATTCATACATGGAAGAATGAAAAAAATTTGGCTTGAACGATCAGCATTTGCATTTACATTTCTCCTCCTACTGGCCATTTCCATCAGCAACATCCCAAAACTATAAACACCAGCTTTGTAAGAGACACCACCATATCCTTGTAGAATAGCTTGGGAGCCATATATTCTAAGGTTCCTTTTGTAGCGGTTAATGACACTATATTTTGATCCACGGGATAAAGTTTTGCAAGCCCGAAGTCAGAAATTTTCGGAGTGAAATTTTGATCCAGAAGAATATTGTGAGGCTTGATATCAGAGTGCAGAATTTGCATATCACATCATCTATGTAGAAGATATTCTATCCTCCTAGCCACACCAATAGAGATCTCATATATTTTCTTATAATCAAGAGAATAGTCGTCGCCTTTAGGGAAAATGTGCTTATCTAAAGAACCATTCGACATAAAATTGTACATGAGAGCTTGCTTAGAGTTGTAAAGCAAAAACCAACAAGTTGCACTACATTAACATGATAGATCCTTCCAATTGTAGCCACTTCACTTATAAAATCTTGGCCATTAGATTTTGATTTGTTCAAAATCTTAACAGCAACTTCATTGCTACTTCTAAGTATTCCTTTATACAAAGACCCGTATTCTCCTTCACCTAACTTGTGTTTGAAATTCCTTGTGATTTTCTTAATATCAAAGTAAGAGTACCTTATAGGCAAAAAGTTGTTATGAGTTTGTAAGAATTCTTCGATATTTTCATCCAATGCTAGGTGCCTTTTCCTCCACTTAAAGATTAAAAAGATCAACACACATGGAGCTTCGAGTATAAATTTTGCTCCGAGGAAGTTGCCTGCGAGAAATTTGTTTATAGATCAGCATAATGTAATAATTATTTTTTTACATATACAAAGGCTTTTTTTCTTCTTCTTTTTTGTGTGGGGGGCGGGGGTTTGTTCGAGTAATGCTTGAGATCTTGATAGTTGTGAGGAGAGAAGGACTAGTCTTACCCAAGACGAAGGCAAGACCCAAAACTGCACGTAGCGTAACCTCATCTACCTTTAAATTTTCTGTAGAAAGTCAGAGAATTCATTCGAGATGACTGAAAATGATTAATTAGAACCAACGACCAATCAATTAAGAACTCGATCTGTCATTTTAGCAGTTAAAAATAAAAATAGTTCACGTTAAGAAATAACCCAAGTCAAAGATAAATTCATACAATCACTGCAAAGTGCAAAGACACTTTTGTTCGGTGAAAGTTGCAAGGGGAAAGTCTAAAGAAGAGTGAGCAAGTTTCACTCTCCTAGATAGCTCTCAGATCCAACTTTATTCTCTTCATTTTTTTTTCCTCACTTATTCGCTTTTGTTCCTCTATATGCACCAAATAGTTCATTACTTTACGAGTCACACTCACGTAGTTCTAATTTACAAACATCATCCAATGTGTGCAATTTATTCACCTGCTAAATTGTAACAGCCCTGAAAGAAACACAAGCTACTATCAAATCAATCATTTTTCCCAAACAAGTAAAAGGATAGTGTCAAATCCACAAAGCTCCATGCTTTGTAAAATAAAAAAGATAAACTAAGAAACCTTACTAAATAAGGTTCTGTTTATTTTGCAGATATTGAATGACTCGGAAAACATTTTTCCTAAAAAAAAATCGCTTATGTCAGTTTTAGGAAGAAGTTTTCTAAATAATTTATTTTCTATAAAATAGTCGGACTCTAAAGTGGTATAGCAATTTTCTCAATTGGGTATTTAAACACGTAGATTCGAAATCTAACAATATCCAGCTGAAACTTACCACACTCGGTTACTAAATTTCAGCAAGATCTCTTAATAGAGCTAGCATTTCCGCAAAGGAGGAGGAGAAAGAAGAAGCAAGAACGAAAGAAAAGCTTCAGGGAAAGTTGCTTACGGGAGTAATAAAAACTGCACTCAGCCCCTTGGTAGCTGAAACCTAAGAAGCATAATCGAAATGTTCTTCCTCGCAGATTGACTACCTCATAAGAGAGTTTGAATCCGTCGGTCATCATGTTGTGGAGGTCCTTGTATGGTGAGCTCACACGACTATACCACTCACCTTCCTGCTCTCGGATATAACCTGGTGCGAATGCTATCATGGTTATTGTGCAGGAATCCTTGATGTCCCGTGCTAGGAGATCAAACTCATGTACAACGTAAGAGTACACCTTCATTTGGGAGAAATTAGGAGGCGTGTCGACAGAGTATGCTCCCTTGGTACACGGTTTGGTATCCACATGCGAATCAGAAGCAACCCTCTTTGAGCACTTCATGAAGGTCACCGACGCTACTGAGAGAAGACCAGAACGATAGTATGGATCGTAGGAATCAAGTTGGCTGAAGTTGGAGATTGCTAATGAGTAACAAGGGAGGGATGAGCAATTATCCTTTTGCAACTCATTGTCAACCAACGTGATATCACCGTAGAAACCATAGTACTCATGCTCTTCTACATGGTGCCTGTAATTGATTGACTTCACATAATAACGGCCGGCATACATATACATAACAGTGCGGTTATTTTCAATCGAAATGAATAGCTTATGTTGTGGATACCGCCGCAGGATGAAGCAGCACACAAGTGATTCATCATTGCATCCCAGCTGGTCCCTAGTAGTTGAACATGAAATATGAGAAGTAAAACAAGGTAGAGAAATGTGGATCCGAGAGAATTAATCGTCTCTCCGCTGTTTGATATGATGCAATGAAAAATTGAGCTCATGAGGAATGCGATGGAGGCTCAATGAAGGGATGCATAATATCATTGTAAAGAGCTGGGAGTCGTTGGTCATCGAAATGTCCCGTCACCATAATTTGTCTTAATCCTAGACGTTTTTATTTGTCCTATATGTCATGTTCGATCCTGCTTATTTTCTTCGAAGTTTACGAGACATTCATCTAGTTTATTAAAAAATTCTTACCTAACCGTGTCTTTTGCTCGTCATATTCAACTCTTGATAATCATCTCAACCACTCAAGAATACCGGTTCTGATTTCATGATTATCTTAACCAATTCCCAATAATTTATTTTCTCTTAGTCAATATCCTATACTTTGATTTTTAGTCCCTACAAAGTAGGTGAGAAAGTGACCTCGAGTGCCGGTCAAGGAAAGGCTATAACAAATGTATAGGGGACAAATGTCGAACAAAGGCGCATGCGAATGGTGTCATAAACATCAACTCATTCAAAAGACGCAATTGCCGGGAATGTATTGGATGCATTTTGATATAAGTTATATGCAAATGATTCAATGACCTAAAGCACATTCGATGGCAGAAGAGAATGTAATGCAAATAGTTCGACGGAAACGATTTCAAACGATGAAATGCACCCCAATGTTGCAATCAACAAGAGGTTTGTAAAGACATACATGTGGCTCATATAACATGTAAAAACGTGTTTCAAAAACTGCAATTTATGTAAGTAGAGAAATGTCCCTAAAAGAAAAACACCCTAAAGCGATAAATTTCTTCAGACCAAATTAGCTTTCATCGCCTAAGGCAACAAAATAGTTTTTGTCTCCTTAGAAAGGTGACAAATTTAACAATTTGTCACTTTACGATTTATCAAAGGGGATAAATTCTCAAGTTTATTTCCTCAGTTCATATCCCATGACAACAAAATCACAGTTTTGTCGCCTTAAGTAAAACTTGAGTGACAATATAATGTCACTCATTGTCACTCATTTCGCTTGATTCAATTATTTCAGATTATGTTGAAGTGCATACCTTAGCCATGATTTCAATCCGTAAATTGCTGTAAGTATTCTCTCCATTTCTTTGAACAGCATAAGAGCACAGTTGCATCTACTTAAATGTGTGGAGCAAGCATAATGATCTTGTAATTATAAAATTGTAAGAAATTTATTTAATGAAATAGACAATGAGAAAGAGTCAAATTCAAATTCAACTGTCAAAGATTTTGAAATTATGCTTAATTATGTTGAGAATTTGATTTTTTTTTACATCAATAAAAATATATTGCAATATTTGTTTTAATATGATGCATTGGCTTTCATGGATCTTTTTGAAAATCAATTCGAGGTCCAAATCCTCTTTTCTGCATCAAAGAAAATGACAGGTAAGTACTTGAACTTTTGTTCAATGTTGAATCTGATACACTACTCTCATATCTTTATAATTCAATAAAATAATCAACCTTTTTTTTTTCAAAATCAACTCAATGTAGCCCTTAGATTAAAGCGGCGAATCAGCAGTTTATTGCAGACATGACTAGGATTTTACTTTTGCCCTGGATTGTCACAAAATTTTTAGTTTTCTAATTGAGGCAAAAAGCTCTGTTCCAATTATTTTTTTTTTAATAATTTATTATTCTCTCTTAATTTATGAGTGATGAATCTAATTATCACTTCAT